>NW_027223344.1:4835334-5069679 GCF_030449975.1 Polyergus mexicanus
AAGCAGTGGTACGCCTTGCCCGGCTATTCCCTTACACTTATATTTCGAAACGCGCGATCAAATATGTAAACGTGACACGTTTCGGCCTTTATGCGTTCCATGAATCGTATCGCGATGCGCGTCTATCGGATTTCGTCTCGCGGATCGGGGTCGACGGCGACTGGTTTTTCGCGATCGAGCCTTCTAAGTTTCGAGTACGGGGACTAAAGATATACAGGATTTCGATTTGTGATCTTCGATTTATATTCGCCGTTTGAATAATTATTCCGGTACCGACTTAAAATCGATTAGGTAATTGAAATGATTCTATCTTAGGCGTGCGTTACTATTAGGATTTGAAAAGTTCTAATGACGATATTAACTCAATTATATACACACGAGAGAATAAGAGCGGGATAAATCTTGAATATTTCTGTAAAATTTCGATGGATCTTTTTTTTTCTTCCACTTTTGTTTACGGTTTTGGTATATACATCTGTACGCATTGATACCATAAGTATGACAAAGGGTGACATTAATAAAGGTAGAATATAATCTGAGAAAAGTGTAAATGATAATCAGCAAAATATATTGTCTCGGGATTATATTGTAGCTATATACTGTAACTCTCCGTCTGTACATTTCCAGAATCAATAACGAATTCTAAACTCTTGAAACATGTTGCAGTAGCAGTTACAGAAGCTCGCTAATTCCAACTGGATGATTCGCAGTCTCTCGTTTAATTGTAGTAATTTATGTGAGTGAGAAAGCGCTAATTTAATTAATCAAACGCTAATTGATGTTGACCCCAAAAGTCTTTCTTTCCATTTCAGTTATTCTTTTCTCTCTCTCTCTCTCTCTTTTCTCTCCCTCATATACTTTTAAATATTTTATTAATTTAATAATATTGTATAACAATTTAATAACACAATATACAGAGTGTCCGCAATTTAAATGGCAAAACTTCAAGAGCGTGTAGGGGACAGAAAAACTAAGACGAGAAGTCCTTTAGAGATTTACTCGTTTTTGCTCCATTTTAGAGAAAATCGCAAAAATTCAATCTCTCATTGTGAGTTGCCCTCTTGAGCTGATTGGCATCGAATGCACTTTCTGCTTCAAGATTCCTTACATATGTAAACACTTGATCCTTTATCCTTTACGGTGCCAATCGATTCAAGAGGGCAATTAAGAGACCGAATCATAGATGCGTTGCACCAAATATCACTAGAACAATGTCTAGCTGCAATTAATGAAATGTCAGGGCTAGATGTAATAGCTTGCATTGCTGCAAGAGAGCAACATTTTGAACAATATCTGCGTTAAATAGACGATAACATAAATAAAGTGTAAATAAATGAATGAAAAAACGAAAATTTGTTTTGTTTCTTTTTTTGTGATTTTCTCCAAAATGGAGCAAAAACGGGTGTATCTGTCTTAGCTTTTCGGTCCCCTACACGCTCCTAAAGTTTTGTCATTTAAATTCGGGACACCCTGTTTATTTGCAAATATTTAGTAATATTTGAAGATTTAAAAATTTAACAGGAGCAGGGAGATGGAAGTGGGATTTAATTACATCGATTTAATGTTCTTTGATTAATATCAATGTTTGTTAATTATATTACTTATTGCATGATTGGTTTGACAAACATCATATCGAGGACATGCAGTAACGGTTGAAATTTTGCTGTACTAGAATCGCTATAATTGTCCGCGTTTCACGAATACCGAAGTGCAATTTTGCACCATTAATAATTCCTAACGAGACGCGCACTTCTTTGATGGTATATCTTCTTTTTTTATCGTGAAACGAGCATTTACACGCAAGCTCTTCGACGCAATCTTGTTCGCGCGAGAGGGCGCGCGTAGCGTAGGATAAAATCCGTTTGCACGGCAAACACGGCCTTCTCAAGATTTTGCATAATTAAATGTAGATAGCTGACCGGTCGGTCGGTAGGTAACTAGACCCGCGTGCACCCTCACCGCTTTTGTCTTACATACCTTCGCCTGTTCGCCGACCTTCTCCAGATTTGAAATTCTTACCACGTCGCGGCGGAAGACTGACGCTGTTATCTTCGAGGAAGGGAATTGCCAACGTTGAAACTTCTGCCATACGAATGCCATTTTTACAAGTATTTCCACCCATTCCCACACAATTCCATTAACTGTGCTACTTTACGAAATTACGTTGCTTAATAGCTTTCATTATTCCGCGAGCAGTCCTTTTAGAATATATATTCATATTTATTATATGAGAAGAATTAAATCTTTCTCTCTCTCTTTCTCTCTTAAATATAAAAAATTTGGCATCTAAACCAGAATGTATTATATACAAAAATTGAATAAGAATATTTATATTAATCATTGAATTGTTGCTCGGTTGAGTGCAAAATTGTAAATTGCAAGTAAATGAAAATAGAAATATCTAGATTTATTCATCTAACAATAAGCAGTATGATAAAGGCTTAAATAAGAATTATGCGCTCAAGTTATGATGTGTTTTTTACAATTTCGATGACAAATGAGTAAATTCTCTCTCTGTGCTTGAGTCTCCTTGCAAATATCCGGTGTGTGTTTTTCTATCATCATATATAGCAGAAGTTTTACCGTTAGATAGATATAAATTGACCTAACCGATGTTTCTTTGTCGGAGCTACGTCACGCGATATTGTGTGCCGGTTTTCGTACGAGCTATTATTAAAGTTCGGAATTTTTGTATTAGATGTTCGGTTGCAGTTTTGTGTTACTCATTTCATATAAATTAGCATATTGTTGGAAAATATGGTACAGTTAATACAATATTCATAGCGATCTTAATAAAAGATATATTTAGAATGCGGCAATTTTTTTAAAATAATTTCTATTATTCATAATATTTAATATCTTGCAAAATATATTATACATAAAATATTCTCACGATTTTTATATCATATTTCACAATAATAACTTTATGAACAACACAATTCTTCGTATATGTAACTTTTAATTGATTAACTTTTTTTTTTTTTTACCTTCATGTACTAATTTCATAAATAAAATAGTTTGTAATTTTTATTGCCGATTATTTCTCGATACGTTATGGAGACCGATCGCAAAAGGAAGAAGTAATTTCATTCGAACATCCGGGAAGATTGTTATCTTGTGAAGAAACGAGACACAATTTCGAGACTTTAGGGCCGTGAAGAAAAGTTCATTCGTCCGTGCCATGGGTTCTCGAGGTAAGACGGACCCGTAATAAGCCCTTGAAACCCCAGGCAGGACTTTAAGATGGATGTTGCATGAAATTTGTTTCTTGGATATTGCTCGGCCCTTTTTTTTTTATCGCATCACAGTTGTTAGAAACGATAACGTTCGCAGTGCAAACTTGACTTGTACATGTAAAAGTGTACATACGCGATTCATGTATTAGGTGTACAACTTTGCTTCCGCCGTTTTTTTCCGAAATTCGAGGCTTTATTGTAAAAAACTGGTTATACATTTTGAAATTGCTTGTTGAGTCACTCCCAATGATCGTGCCAATTCTTTTTCACTTTGACTCGAGTCTTCATTAAGTAATGCCTCCAATTCTGCATCTTCGAAAACCTTCTCTCTTCCACCGCTATGCCGGTCTTTGACGTGAAAATCACCGTTCTTGAAGCGTTGAAACCACTCGCGACACGTTCTTTCGCCAATAGCGGCTTCGCCATAAGTATTTGAGAGCATTCGATGAGCCTCAGCCGCAGATTTCTTCATATTGAGGCAGAAAATTAAAACCTCCCGCAAATGACGAGAATTTGGCTTGTAAACTGACATTTTCAATCGAGAATAACTTTATGATGCAGACACAAATCGACTAATGTTTCTATGGGGTTATGTTGACAGATGCCCAAGTTTATTGCATGACGTCTATGATCTATTTATTTCGACCACTACTTACTGCTAAAGCCATCTATAGGAAAACGGCGGAAGCAAAGTTGTACACCTAATAGAAAGATAAAAAGAGGATCGTCCCGACGCGGTTACCTAAAAGATTCAAAAGTCGGTTTCTTGGGAAAACAGCGAAAATGTCTGCTGTTTGTATCTCGACTTTTATTTACTTTACAATTTTATACGAGTACACAAATCACACGAGAATGTATAATTTAATACACCAACCATCGTTTATTCAACTTTTTTTTTTTAAGACGGTATACAACTAGTTGCAATAGTTCTTTTCATCTCGACCAATTTCTATTTTATTTAAAAATGCGACGTAAAGATACGGAATATCTTACGTTCACTTAGACACGTAAACATGTAACAACACCAGACAGATCTTAACTTCTACAAAATCTAGACTATATACGCTTCTCAGATATATACCACGAATTTTGAAAGCCGAGAGAAGATCGTTTCCGCATCTCTTACCTTTCGCCTGATCGAGATTTAACGAACGGTATAGTAAATAAAATCTCTGCGAATCTCTGCTTTGACCGTATAATGTTATCCGCTGCATTTCCATGAGATTCGTAGGAGTTACTGAATTCCTAGTAAAGTCCAATACGATCGTGGTGATTGCGTGAATAGAGACTTGGCGTTCGTCGTAAGAATTTGGAGGCAAGTTTACGTCGTGTAGCGCGAACGTACGAACGCGCTTGCCGAGACCATCGGAGGATAAATTACTCATCGGTTGGCGGTCGGCGTCGTTGCTTTTGATCAATTCGATATTCTTGTTCCGGTTAAACCCGTATCGCGAGATTGTGGACGAAATCTTGCGACGAACGTGCTCTTAAAAAGCTCTCGCGGCAAAATTACAGAGAAATTCTCGAACGTTCTTGATTACTCTCTTTGCTCCTGAAATAATCCCCCTTCGTCGCCGAAGATCGAAAATCAATCGTCGTACTCGAAATTTAGTATATAATGTGTGTTGTATTTTTTTTTTTTTTTTTTTATATTATTTGCTCACGAAGATCTTTCTTATCGTTTTCAAAATATTTCACTGATATTTAAGACTTACTTGGCTCACTCGATTAGAATTATTTTCTCTAAAAGAAATCTTTTGAAAGAAATCAAGTCCACATATTTATATACTTGCAATTTACGTGTAATAAATTATTTAATTTTAATTACATCAAGAAATTGAGAAGATTCTGATATTTTACGAGTCTCGTTCGACCTTTTTCCAATTTCCTATTACGAGGCATCGTTTGAGCGACGACGTTCGAATAAGAAATTGCGCGGCGTCGTCGGCCTCGTCTCTGACAAATCTTCCTCGTATCCTTGATTTAAGAAAGCGTTCTCTCGAACACGCCAGAAGGCGGCTTTCCTCTCAGCTGATTCTGCTCGATTCTCTCCCTGTCTTCTTCTCGCGCTTCGGCCTCTCTCTTTCTTTTCTTTCTTCGTTCGCTACGTACGCAACATAACAGCATGCTCGCTGTTACTCGCATTTTCCCCGTAGCCTATACCGCATAACCGACATACTATTCGGACGTAACACATTTTGTAGAAAGCGCTTTTGCGAATTTAAATTGGTATTATCTTCGCGGTCGCGCGCGTTTTGCACGAGCGAATCCACTCGATGCAAATTATATTGCGCATCTAAGACACTGCTTTGTGTTTACGCGCCAACGTTTAATTCAGTCACGTTGTTTCTAGTAAAATTTCACGCGATTCTTACATATTGGATGATTGCATAAGTTCGTGCCCGATTTTCATAGATGGCATTAAGTTATTGCATGGCGGAGTTCTATTGTTTTCGTGTGGTAATTGTTGCTTACACCGAATAGATGACGTTGTCTTATGTCAATTTAGCGTCAGACATTGTTCAGATAAGTCCATTTGTGCATAAGAGAAATCATTAAAAATGGAGAACGAAAGGTGCATTTGCGGCATGTAATGCTATATGAATTTCGGAAAGGCGTGAGTGTTGGGATTGCACAAAAAAATATTCAAAGCGTTTATTTGGACCGCGCTCCTGCTCTCCGAACAGTCAAAAAGTGGTTTGGCAGATTTCGAAATGGTAATTTCAACATGGAGGATCAACCCCCCGCTCTGGACGGCCTTCTGGCATCGATGATGACATTGTGCATGCCTTAGTGGAAAGAAACCCAAGGATTACAACTGAGGATATTGCTGAGAGGCTGAACATCGATAATTCAACCGCTTTTCGTCATTTAAAAAAGCTTGGATACATTTCCAAGCTTGATACGTGGGTGCCGCGTCTCCTGACTGAAAGGAATAAGCTGCAGGAAAACTGCAGCAGTTGCAATGGGAAATTCTGCAGCACCCGCCATATTCTCCAGATATTGCGCCTTCAGATTTTTATCTGTTCCGGTCTTTGCAGAATAGTTTAAATGGCAAAAATTTCAATTCCGAGGAAGCTGTCGAAAACCACCTTACAAACTTTTTTCAAGAAAAACCAAGTTCTTTCTTCAAAAATGGAATCGACAAGCTTATAGATGGTTGGAAAAGCATTGTAGAAAAGAATGGAGACTATATAATTGATTAATAAAAGTGTTATCTCTAAAATATAATTTTATTGAAGTTTATATTTAAATCGGGCACGAACTTATGCAATCACCCAATACATATATGTATATTTACAAATATAATTTACATATATTACGTATCAATAGCAAAAATAATAATTTATTTATAATGCAATTATAATGTAATGTTATATTATTCTCTATATAATTCTAAAAAATTCTAATATAATTATTCTATTTCTATCAACGATTCTCTCTCGATTCTCCCATGGGCAAGACAAACGCGACAAAAGTTGGTTTTTTGAAGGTTGCCATACAGATCATTGTAGCTTACCAATCAATATCCGCTATCAGCTCTCGAGGGTTTAATTTTCACAACGTCGCGATCGCGCGTCCGTACGTTCAATTATCCTAGTAAAGTTTGAAATTATGTTGGATCCACGATTCGCGGCGACGGCAAAAATTGACGAGAATTGACGAGAATTGACGTGAGAGATCCTCTTCTTCTCCACCTTCATCCTCTTTCGTCACAATGTAGCGGCGTTACGCGTCGCCTCCCGCGGGGTCGATTGGCGGTCATTATCGGTACCGCTGCACCTGGTATCCTTGTTCTCGCCGCTCGCGGATTCCCAGGAGCTGTCCGATGTTCACGAGGGGGATCGTGGTTGCGTCGTAAGTAAGGCATTTCGTTTCTGCCTTCGGCCGCCATCCTTTCTCTTCTCCAGTCCCTCTTCGGCACTCTTCTCTTGGGCTTTCGCCGAGTGAGTAGGCGATTATAAGGTTCTCGTGGTAATCGGAACCGCACGGATCCCACCTCGGATGCTCTCGCGCTCTCGGCCAACTCTTCATAGCCGGTCTTCTTCCTCTTCGTGACCACCGCGCGAGAAATGTCAAGGTTCGCTCGTATTTCTCGCGCGGCCAAGTCCGGAGGATACGTCAATGTGACCAGCTGGATGTATCCCAGCATGGCATCCTCCCTCTGTCGCAGTTTTACGAGCCGGCCTTTTTACGACACGGGTCGCGTCCAATCGATTCGGTCGCAACGACACCTGCGACCGGCGAATATGACGATCCTCTCGTGGAAAGTATTGGATGCATGTATTCGTCGAGCCTTTTTTAAGTTAAAAAGGGAAAGATTAAAAATGCGTTCAAAAGATATGTATCGGGAAAAGTGAGGGGAAATATTTTTGCAAAAAATTTCTGTCGATTATCGGGGAACAGAAATGAATTGTTGAATCGTGATTGTTATAGTTGGAAAAAAAAAATGTAAGGAAAGAATAAAATCGTTTCATGAAAAAATTCATGAATAAGTTAATATAGAACAAAAGAGAAAATTATCACTTTACTAGCCGCATCGTTAATAGATCTTGGCATCTTCTCGTGCAATATCTCTCTGTTACGAGTTAATTTAAAGATGTATCACACCTAAAATTATAGGAGTTATGTACTTATGATCCTGGTTTCATTCGCACGTTATATATAATGGGGATACGATAACGATCTCGTTATCCGACGTTTTGAAAAGATGTTAATGCGAGTGTCGGATGACGATGGTCGATTTTGCACGTGTAAAGCGGAGGGAACGTTTCGATGAGCTCTTCTTTACGACTATGATCAATCGTCTATCGTCGACTAGGTATACTACCGTACTACCGTATAGGACCGTACCGATGAATCAGGATGGAATAATCGGAGAAATTATAACTTGAGAGTGAAAATCCCAGGCACTATTTTCCGTAATCATTTCTGCGCATATGAGCATTAGCTGCAATAATTTACGAGAGAATCGTGCGTAATTGAAGCCTTCATAACTGAAGACAATTCTATCGTGATGAGGCGCGTACGTGTTTCTTGACGCGACAGCATCCCGTCTCGTTGTTTTTATATCCCAATGAATATAATAATACTAGGAAAAATAATAAAAAAAATATATGATCCTGTTTCCCTCCAATTAATTGCGCCCTGGAACATCCCCATTCATAATTTTCCTCTTTTTAGTGTGCAATTCTGTAATTTTTCTCTTGTATCTCACCGTATCCTTCTCTCTTTCTCTCTCGTTCTCGCGCATGCTACAGAACGAGGGGCAGGAAAGAAGGACAGAGGGCAACGAATTCTACACTGTAGTCACGAAACGCGATTACACGTTCGCCCGCCAACTTCGAACTCTGTGGATGCGAACGACCTCTCAGCCCGCGGCAACATTTTTTCTTCTTCTCTTCTCATCCCTTCTCTCTCTCTCTCTCTCTCTCGCGCGTTTTCGCCTTTCTCTTTCGTCTTTCTCTCCTTCCTGCCATCTCTCCTCTTCGTGCGTGCACGCGCTCACCCGGCATATTCTCGTGCGCGAAACCAGTTCACGCGCCGTGATCTTCGGCGCGATCCGCCGCGGAACGAACCGTGATCTTGATCCTCGTCACACGCGCACAGACGCGATAAATTTCGGGGCACGCACATCCGCGGTAACCGCGCCGCTTGTCCCCGCAAATTGCGGACGATCGATAATCGACTGCGATCGGAGAGAACGCTCGAGGCTGATCGCGCCGCAAGCAAATTCAATCCAAAAAGTAGTACGATATAGATTCCTTATCCATATTAGTACACACTAATATCTCCAGAAGATCTATTTAAGCATCGCAGAGATAAATCAGTTATTGATCGATGAACAAGCAAAACGATGGATTCAATCGCTCGAATATCGTATTCATCGAAGCGTCTTTAGTTTTTGAATTGAAAACTTTGTCACTGATCGATGATTCTTTCCCCCCCCCCCCTCCGTTTAGTGACAATTTCTGATATACTAATTCTTAATATATTATTTATATTGATATATCCTATTTTTATATTTTTACACCACGATGGAATATATTGTATATATAATTTTTGAAATATCTCGAGAATAAATAGATATATTATATTATGATTTTTGATAATAGAATAGGCAGAGAATTTGTGATTTTGAATACCAATTCTATTTTATAGTTGTTGCGATATTTTAAAGTTTCCAACACTAGAAGAGATCTAACGCTAAACGAAAATGTGACGTTCTTAAAAAACATTTTATCAAAAAAAATAAAATCCGATCCGTAAAAGATAAAGAGAAAATAATATTATTTTCTCTTCACCAAAGAGCTCTATATATGACGTAATAATTTAACGATCTGGCGAAACAGCTTGATTGCCACGAGCACTTTTCGCAAGCAGGTCAATGACCTTACATGAAAAAATTGCAGACTGGATCGAGCTTCCTTCGTACATATATGACTAACGATCGCGTATTAGGTATTTGTCGGATATAAAACGCGTTGGTATTTGGCTGATTGGTATGCGAATTTTTTATCAATGTCGTCAACACAATTTTCTCTTCTTTTTTTTCCACATAACTGGTTTTTTCGCTTTTATCTTCGCGAAAGTCTCTAGGGAAGCTTTTTTTTTTGCGTCGCGTAAAAATACGCGTAAATAATTTATCGGTATAGCAGAGATAGCGGATCCCATCGGTGTCATAATTTATATCTGGCTCGCGCACGAGAAGCACGCGCGAGATAATTAATGTCTCCTTCCCGCTTAACCCTTTCGCTTTCGGACTATTTTCACATTTGCTCTATACTAAAAATAATTTAATTTTCTCACATCTAGAATTTTTAATATCGTCAAGAAAGGAATCGTATACTCGTACACGAAGTATTGTGAATTTTGGATAGGAAAAAATATTGCATATATATATATATATATTAATGTTAAATCCAATTTTTAATTAATTAAAAAATCGAGAAATAAAAAAATAACAAGAAGTTATTTCGTTTAAACTGCGCTAACAATGGCATTTCAATTTTTTCTTCCACATATGTTGATCTCGCAAACAGCGGGCGATAATGAGAAAGTGAGCTCTTTCCATCATGATCTTGAACTTGAAAGATTCATAATGACAGGTTGTCACGAGCTGGCCGCTTGCCCGAGAAAGCGAGAGAACGCGCGACAAACCTCGCTTTGCCTCTCGCGCGTGTCGCGCGAGTTTGACACGGTAGGCTCTTTACGAACGACTTTGTCATGCTCGATGAATTCATGTAAGTAGACCAGATCGAAGCTGTCATGTCTGTCACTCTCAATTAATTTTTACACGCACCTGTACATCATAATTCCACTAATATATAATTAATGCATTTAAGAGATTTACTTTGCTTTTTTTTACATATATTTTTTATATCGATAGGATTATATTAATTACATTCGAAATTTATTTTAAAAATTGCAATAATTGCGATTTGGTATTGAAAAGATACAAAACTTTCGTTTTATCTCATTTGATACGATGAGTTTTGTCATGAATTTAAATCGACTTTCTTGCGGTGAAAAATTAATGTTTTATTTGATCACAAGTTTTTTTCATTAATTTAATTTTAATAATTAATAAGTTAATTATTAGTATGATTAGTATAAGTTAATTTATTAACTTATGCTTTTTTGATATTAATTCATTTTTTTTTCTCACGAAATTATACATTTTATGTAAAAAAGTATATTATATTGAAATATACTTGTTTTAACTTGCGTTAGTAAATAAGGAAGAAAGATTATGGGATATTCTTTTTTTTTATTTTTGAACAATCTTTAGATTTTAATCGTAATATTTGACTTTGAGAAATATGAGGACAAATGATATCATTAAAAAAGAGATTGATTATCATATTTGAATGTATTTAAGCAACGTGATAACCATCGCGTTAAACGCACCACGTCGACAGTTTAGTGATATACTGACTCGATCAATTTAAATCTGGTTCCTGTTCCGTCTTCTTACCTTCAGTCGGCTAATAAATTAGAAGTTGAGGCTAATTAGGATGATAGAACGCGTAACTTATGGAAAAAATCGGCAGCGCGCGTCGGTGGAAGTTTATTATGACGGTTATTAGTCTGGCGTGTGGGGTTAATTTATGAAAGCCATTAGAAGCGAACGCCTGATTAAAAACGAGCGCCAATACTTATACCACATCGAGAAAGAATGGTCGTATACGTACCTCGTATCGCGCAAACGTGTAAAATATTCTTTCGGATTTTCGAAGAACTGCAGCTAATTCTGATTAAATGGTAGAAGGCAGATTAGCGTAATAAAAAGATGAACGCGGTGGGAACTTAAATTTTAACAAACACTTGATATATTGTACTTAATCTAAAGAAACTTTTTACATTTCGTTGTTCGGTCTTTTTTAGCGTGTCTGATTTTTGACAAGATTTTTTTTTTTTATAAATTTGAACCTTTTTTTTTATGAAAAATCATTTAATATAAATTATTAAAATTTTTTACATTAAATATTTTACAAAGTGAGAGAGAGAGAGGTTGAATTCAAGTTTGTCGAAGAAAATCCGTCATTAAAATTTGACGCGGGGAACGTGGGACGCTCGGTATATCTCACATTGCATATTGGAGAATATCATTTTCAACACGCGAAAGATTCAAACCGATTCTTCCTAGACGAGCGAATGCGAGTTACCGTGAAATGAAAAGGTGAGATTCACAGTGCGCGAAGGTGTGCGGGGACGCGAGTTTCGACGATAAAAAGGAGGGGGGCGAGGAGGAATCCGTGGAGGAATCGATGCTGCACGTGGGATATATCTTCGTGAGAAAAGTTGGGCGTTTCACCGAGTGAATCATGCATCGCGAGACTTATTAAGCGGTCAGCGGGGGGAACGCGGGGAGAAGAAGATCTCGTAGTTTTCGCGCGGGAGAAGCATTGGCCTGAAAATGTCATCGACGCGACGATGCCGCGGAGGCGGCGGCGAGAACCTCTCCGAGGAGCTGGTGAATGAGAACGAGGGGGCCAACGGGGGCAATTTCGAACCCCTAAGCGATTCCTGCGGCGAGAGCGACATGGAGGGTCTCGACCTCTCTCTTTTCGAGCCGCAGGTCGACGCTGCTTCCTGGTGCGACAGCCGCATCTACGCTGGAACTCTTCACATTTTGGTCCATTACTGCGGTAAGATGTGCCTGCACGATATACAATATATCCCCCTTTGCCTTCCTTCAGAAATCTCGCCAGGTCTCTGAAGCGATTGCGAGTCACGATGCGTAAAATTATTTCAAGAAAATTGAGGGGGGCGATGCGTGGCGCCGGGCGTAGAATCGCAGGCGTAATCGAAAGATTCCAGGTTCGATTCCGCTCGGGTCCCATCCTCCTATATGACTCAAAAAGAGGTTTTCACACATTATCCTATATAATGCCTATATTGGTTTATCATATATTGTCCTATCCAATACCTATATTAGTTTTTCCTTCCTACGCTTGAATAACATTTCGATTTGACTCGACGAATTGGAGCCTTGCTTTGGCGCGCATGCGCAGTGTTCTCGTCCTCGTAAACTAAGTTGAGATGGCTCTCTGGCAGCATGAACGGAGATGTACTCTGTTCCTTGCCAAAAATAGAAGAAGAAGAAAATTGAGATGACTCTTTAGCTTCTTTTCTCTTTGCTCTTGTATTGATAAATATATATATATATATATATATATATATATATATATATATATATATATATATATATATATATTCTCTTATCATTATTTTATTAATGTTATATTATTTTATCGCGTGAAAGAAAAGAACAATTTTCGTAATCTTAAAACTTAAAAATTCTTGTCGATATTTTTTTCTCTAAGAATGTCGCTCTTTTTAAAAATTAGATTCATAATTTGTAGGAAAATTCTCGGAGATCGAGATTGAAAACCGAAAGATATATGGTAGATACAGAAGCATTGTGTATCACATTCGTTCCGACTAACACGTGTTCGTGTTTTCTCTCTCTTTGTGCTCAGATAAGGTATTAAAGCGATATCTTTTTTGGCGCCACCACGAGTGGGCTCGAGTCAAGATTCAGGATCCCGTCTCTCGGCTAATATGCAACTTGCATCATTATTTCACGCTCCATAGGCCAATTGCTATCTTTTGCATAATTGCCATTAACACATACAATAGCTCGCGCCGAAAGGGACTATTCTCGTCCGTGATTTATTATGGCGAATTCATCTCGGCCAAGATTAAAATTGAATTATAATTAAAGTGCATCTATATACCATTAACTTTTCACCATCATTCTGAATGATCTCTGACGCGAAGAGTACTCTCTGTTTCTACAAAGACAGTAAATTCATTTTACGCTTCGGAAGAAAAGATTTTATTTCGCGCGTTAGATTTGTATTGTAAGCAAATATAAAATAAATTATAATTAATATAATTTTACACATATTATATAGAGAAATTATGATTTTTTTTTTTTTTTAATCAGCATCCATATAATTAATTGTATTTTCCTTCGATTTTTTCTCAAAATTACAAAAATCGCATTAAATTGAATTACATACAATAAAATTTTGTCGGGCAATGCACCTCGCGCAACGCGTTAGAAAAAGAGCTCATTTATTCAACGCGTGCATTTTGCATTATCCGGAGAATGAGCCGTATAAATTCGCCTTAATCGCGCAATTGCGCGTGTGGGCGCGGACCGCGAAGTTAAACGGCCGTCAAGCCTTTTTTGCGTGTACACTTGGTAGGCGACTTTACCTTGACGCCGGGGATATACATCTTGACGCCATGCCGCGGAGGGCGATTGGGTAATTTATCCGAGACGGATCGCAGAAAACCGGGTAATGTATGCATTATATACGGGATTATTATTAAGCCGATACTATTAACTTGTTTATGCGAAGAGACAGTCGCGTTTCGCCGCGCTTTTCTCTTAAAAACATGACATATTGTTATTCACAGTGGAAAAATATATAGTATTTTATAGTTATTGTCCACGTTTTTGCTTAACTGTCAAACATATATATATATAAGATAAAACTTTATCTCTTCGGTCCTATTTTTATATCCTTATATTATTTAATATATTTGATTATTTACATCCATATTCATATTTTTTATGTATTTTGTAATTTGGAAAACGTGGATATAACTATAAATTATTTTAGATATATGCAGATATAATGGTCTATTATTGAAATAAGTATTTTGATTCATTTTGAGAATTATATCGTTATTTAATACGAAAAGAATTTTATCCCACGTATTCGCCATTTTTTTTTTTTTTAAATATTTTAACGCTTTTAATTTTTGCGTGGGTGGGAACAACGGGATGAAAAAACGCCCATCAAGATTTTCTTCGGATCTTCTCGGTAAGAAATTTACCTCGACGCGCGCCGGATACGCGTTTCGATATCACGCATCGTAGAAATAATGAAGTAATTTAATCGAGTGAGGTAATCGTATATTATATTGTGGGTGCGCGTTATTGAGATAATAGTATTAACTCATTTATATGGAAAGAGAAAGGCCACGATGTTCCTTCATCATCAACCGACATTTTTTCTTTACAATAGTTTTTTAAATATTTACTCGCATACCATACATGCATTAAAATGGTCATTTTACGTTATATGCTTGATATGTTATACGTGTTATAAAATATTTCTAATTTATGTAAATGTGATCTCTTTCTGGAATGTGACGCGATAGAAAATTCCGTCGATAGAAATTTCCATTACTATTGGGACTTTTATCGATATGTTTACGTTTATATTATCGCGGTATTAAGTTTCATGACCGTGACATTATAAAGTTGTTATATTTTCATATTTATTGTTCCTCGCCCCGTTTATTATCTCGATTTATCTCACGCGATACATTTATGCGCGTGCTCAGTCAAGTATAATAACGCGTTTCGTTCGCCGCGTGTACGAACGCTTTTTACATTCGGATTAGACGGCTGTCGACCGCCGAGTGAAACCGCCTGTCAAGATTTTCTGGGGATTTTGCCTAGTTGGGAATTTTACTATGACGCCCTGGATGACACGCACCTTGACGTCATGTCATAAAGATAATTGGGTGCATAGCATTATTAACTGGTAGGCTGGGTGAACGCGGCTGTCGTGCGTCAACGTGAATGGGTGCGAAATGTTAACTCGCAATTCGTGAAACCTATATCGAAGCTAGAGGCTGGGGATGAAAATAAGCGTTGCATGAATATATATATATATATATATATATATATCTCTTGCTCTCTTTGTTTTTTTTTAATGCATATATATATATATCATTTAAATAAAAAAAAGAGTGCGATTTTCTGGTTTTAGATGATTATTAAATTAATTAAATTAATTTTGAAGCACACTATGATATGTTTAATGGAAAGAAAAGTAATCACAATTACTGCTAATTATTTTTTTTAGAAATGTTAATTAAGAAAAAGGTGACGTTATCGTATCTAGTCTATTTCTCAAGATGTACAATAATAGATACCGCCCGCTTTGCCATTATTCGATCCATCACACTTTACAGCTGATTCATAAGCAAAAGACGACGGCAGAGTTTTTCCGGCGTGTGCACAAATTGCTGATTATTAATCTAACAAGGCGCTATCTTTTCCCGAAAGCGAAACTCCATGTTCGTGTTCGCCGCGCTTAAACAGAAAATCGTCGCTCTGAGCGGCGTAGCGTGGTATAGATTTATAGACGCAACGTAGACGAAGTAGAGGAGGATTCGAGATCTTCTGCCCCGCCGTGGGCGATCGGATGGAGATGGAAGGGAAAAGGGACAAGAGGAAGAGAAACTGTTACGAGATCATGGGGGCGATGCGTGGCGCCGGGCGTAGAGTCGCAGACTGGTAATCGAAAGATTCCAGGTTCGATTCCGCTCGGGTCCCATCCTTCCATATGACCCAAAAAGAGGTTTTCACACATTATCCTATAATAATGCCTATATTGGTTTATCATATATTATCCTATCCAATACCTATATTAGTTTATCATATATTAATCTATTTAATACCTATTTGTTTCCTACCTACGCTTGAATAACATTTCGATTTGACTCGACGAATTGGAGTCTTGCTTTGGCGCGCATGCGCAGTGTTCTCGTCCTCGTAAACCAAGTTGAGATGGCAGAATGAACGGAGATGTACTCTGTTCCTTGCCAAAAAATAGAAGAAGAAGAAGAATGTTACGAGATCGATTCGCGGCGTAGATCAATTAAATCGCGATCCACCGCGCGCGGATATAATAATGCCGACAGAGATCCCGCTCGCAGATATAATCTCTATCTATCCTCGTCGCAATAAATCGATGTAGGTAAATGAGTCGCGACGCGATGCGGCGCGGTGGTTTCTACCGCGGGCTGTCTTCCGTCCTGCTTTCTTCTCTCTACGGGTTCCATTACCCGCTTACGCTAACTGACCGCGTGAGGAGAATCCACTATCGCGCGTTGCCGCTGTTCTCGTCGACGTAAACACACGTTGCGGCATGCAACGTCGTCCTCCGGGTGCCCGCTTCTACGCAGCATTTTCGCATGCACGTTTAAGCCTAGCGAAAAGGAAGACGAGGCTCGCTCGCCAACTGACTCGGGGCTGATTCTCACGTGGGAAAGTGCCCGCGCGATCTTGCTCCGTCACGTATCGATGCGAGGCAATCGTTAGGTGATCGCTTTCTACGATTTGTTCCTCGACCCTGTCCCGTTCATATTCTCAGCATGACGGACGCTGAATTTATGGGGCTTTTGTTAAGGATAAGAAACGATGGACGGGGGCCTTTTGCGAAACGATACGGAAGAGTAGAGATGAGCATGTATCTTCGATACGCGCGGGAATCCGTTGCGGGTGAACGTATATCAGAAAGGCTGAGAGAAGTAGAAACTGATATAAGGAGGCACGGATAATTATTTAGAAAATGTGAAAGTTGAAAGATTTATCCTGAAAATAAAAACTTTAAGATTGTGCTCTTTCGGAGAGATAAATATTTTTTTAATTTTTAATTTTTCTTAATTAAAATAATTTTTATCTATAAAAACTCAAATGCTTAATATTACGAATGCGGATCTAGGACTTTAGACTCTATATATTTCTTCTAGAATTTCGGAAGTTATTTCATTTCGGAGAAGTACCTTTCATCTCGTTGTAAACGCCGATGTACCATTTTATATCCGTTGCAATTTAATTTTTGCCGCGTTCTTGTGACTTTTCGTGCTCTTTTACATAATCTTTTATGTACAATATTTATAGTTTGATGAAATTGTACTTTCTCCGTTATAATTCAATGTAGTGTTGGAAAATTGAGAAAAAGATCGTTTTGCGAGGCTGCCCGGATAACGAGAGAACGTCGCGCCGTCCAAATGACTGCGCCAATTCCATTAGTCCAGCTTAGAGTAGGCTGTTTCCGCGTATGGTGCGCGTAGATTGAGTTATTGTGAGAGCCATATCTCTGTGTGAAATATCCGAAGAGTGCTTCTTGTTATAAGTCGGCTCGGTATCCGATGAGGAGATCATCAGTGAAATCACTCGTGCGGATAATTAAAAATATCGATACGATGTATCTTGATCAATCGACCGTGGCATTGCGATATACATCATTCCGCGAAAAATTCAGAACTGTTTTGAATCAACAAGTAATTTGTACGCGGAAATACGATGTAAAATTATCACACTTTGGAAAAAAAAAATTTAGTATTTTATTTATAAAAAGTAAATTGTATTATTGAAAGAAAAAGAGAGGATTATAATATTTTACGGTAACCTTGAATATTCCATTCATCGAATCGATTTCCTTTACGGTCTACTGGAAGATCGTGAATAACGTTATCTTCTTTCTCTTTTGCAGCAATAGAGAGTTTAAACGGAAATTGAACTGTGAAAAGATAGATATTATTGAAAAATTTATGAATCAATTTTACTTTTACTTTTTTTTCGTAATATCCATTATACTAAATTACTTGACATCTAACAATATATCTGAATACAGTTGAATTAATCCAGTAACTTGGATATTTAAATTTCTAAGATTATTTGTGATAGATTAGTGGTTCCATTTTTATTATATATATTCATATTTTTTTTTAAGCGTATTTACATACACTCAACTCTTTATGAATTAATTTTTAAATAAATTTTTGTTTATTTCTAATTAAATACCACTAAATTTATACAATTATATTACATTAAATTTATAGAAAAATATTTTCCACTATAAAATAAATAAACACACGTAGAAATATTGAATCACTATCGTCTGCATGTCGGCGAACTTACAAATAAAGATTGGCCATGCAAGTTGAATAAATCAGCTGGGAGCAAGAAATATCCGCGTTCTATTATATACACGATTGACTTAACTTCTCATTGCTGCCGTAGTGCAGTAGAGCCTGTTCACCTGTTCTGTCATTGCAGATGCAACGAATTCTCTCTTTTAATGGAAGTGTCAGCCGCAGTCGTACGGATCACGTAGTTAGAAAAAATTCGCAGTCGTTTATTTATTTATTTAAATGCACTATCTGTTCGAACGAACACCTCCATCGTGTTATAGGAAAATTTTCAAAGAATGTTTGAACGATTCAAAATTAATTGTCTCATAATTTCCACGATTAATTACAAAATGATCGATTTATATATCTGACATTATATTTCGCGGGATTATATTTTATCGATTTTTAATTTTCACTCCTAAGATATAAAATCATTAATAAGTTTAAATTAAAAAAAAATTTTCTATAAATTTTTGTCAAGAATAATTTAGTCGCCAAACTTATACCGACTGTGCTTTAGAAGGTTTTTTTTTTTTTTTTTTTTATTCTAATTGTCTAATTTAACAAAATAATTTTTCTCTATCGAAATTCTCGTTCTATTTCTTAAATATAATACAAATACGAGTGCGAGTTTTGGAGTGAAATATAGCTTGAATTTATGGCGCGACAGAAATTAATTACGCGAAATGAACGCATCGCATTCGTCGATGTCGGTTTCATTAAAACCAGGAAATTGTTCGGGTTCGACGTTCCGATTATACTAGATGTTTTGACTGGCTGGTAGCAAATATCGTCTGTAGCGGACACCCTTTTCCTTGTTTTTGCTGCTAATCAATATGCTAAATTGATGAAAATAATTATCCTCGAATACTCATAAATATCGGAACACATTTCGATCTTTACATCAGCGTACATTAATTTATCCTTCTTGTTAAATATTTTCTTTTTAATCTGTAAATTTTATAGAATAATATCAGTGAGTTCTTGAATTGTATAATAATTTTTATATGATTTCTCCTTCTTGTTTGATCTTTTTCTTTCCCTTTGTTTGTAAATAATGTACTATCTTATCGTGCATATATATATATATGTTTAAACATTATATATATTAAGGTATTAATAATTTTTACATATTTATAGCCTTTTGTGTAAAGGCAAAAACCAACAGAAATTTTCTCGAGGTTGCACGATATAGAATATATTCCGAGTATTCGTAACAATTGGGACTGACAATTAAAGGAATTGTGCTAGCTTGTCGGCTCGAAATGCGAAACGACGAGAGAGAGAGAGAGAGAGACAGAGAGAGAGAGAGAGAGAGAGAGAGAGAGGCGAAGTCATCCGAAGTTTACTAACGGAATTAGTATTCCTCGATTTCTCCCTCTAGTCTGCCGCGAATTCCAAGGCGGGGCGCAGTCAGCGTGGAATTAAGTTTCTTGATAAGGGATCGGATAGAAAGAGAGCACTGTATGTCGAGTCAATTCCGGTCTTACTTTCATTTTTACACGAAGTAAGGAAGTTATGAAAGTTAAGAAAAACTCAAAGAGAGAGCTCAAGGGGGGAAGTACAACTAATATTGTTAGAGATGATTAAAAGAGACGATTAAAAGATAAAGATCGAATTCAAACGTTCTTCAAGCTGCAAGTTCTTTTCATTCCTAAAAGAATCACATTTTTAATAAATGGATCATTCGTAATTCGATTATTTCGAGACATTTCTTTGTCTATATCATTAATTACTTATGATAACACTATACACTTTAAAATAAAGAATATCGGAAAGAGCTTTCGGAATTTTTTATCTGCAAAAAGATTTTCCTGATAGAATGACAGATATATAAAAATTGAAACAAATTAATAGATAAGTATAAATCTTTTTTTATATTGTGCATTATATATCATATGGTTTTTTCTTCTTTTACTTTTTACACGTAATACGCTGATTGATTAAACGGGGCTCTCGTTCTTCTACCCTTTCAACTGCTATTGTAACGACGAGCGATTTGATATCGAATCGTTCGAAGAGACGGATCGAGGGAAAGAAACGCAGATGATCGGAGAAAAGGTAGCCTTTTGAGAGCGATAGACACCTTTGTGAACGACTCAGAAGACCTTTTATTGGAAGCGACTTCTCTAGTACGAGGCGACAGATGAAATCTGTTTGGCTCGCCTCTGTCTGGCATGGACACTGTTTACAGACCGATGAACCGATAATTTATCCGAAAGGTCTTAAGGAAATAAAGCCAGAAGCCAGTTCATTCATAAAGGCTATGTTGCATGTTATTGAAAAGTATCACGTTGCTCACTATTGACTGATTATTCCTATGGAAAGATCCTTTAATTATCAATTCAGCGTATGAAAGCTATAATACTAATCTATTATTATTAAGATTGCTAAAAGATATTAAAATCAAATTTAATATTCAAATCTGACTTGAGGATTAAAAATTGAAAATCATATCTATAAATAAAATAAAAAGATTTTTAATACTTTTATTTATTTTGAAATAAGAAACACAAAAAAAAATTCGAAGCTTTTTTGTAGGAGGAAAAAAAAATAATTTTATTGTGATTTTCAAATAAATTTTTATATATAGCCCTCTTAACCCTTTTAACAATAATAATTTTCGATAATATGATAAATTGTAACACGCGTAATATTACAGAATTATTTTTTAAACATACAGATTATTCGAACAATATAAATTATTTAAAATTTTGACAGTAGAAATATCGATTGGCGATAAAACGGAAAAATTGAAAAATCAACTTTTAAGCTGCGAAGCAATTCATGACCGGCTTCTATAGATTTTGTACGATTATGGTCGATTGCGCTCTATGTAAATGAGATTGAACTAATTCCTGGAACGGCATGCACGTCGTAACCTCATTCTCATGTAACAATTTATATGTTATGCGCTCTTGGCATCGATCCAATGACGTAATGATTGTAATACAGCTTTGCTCCGATCTCACAATTCGCCGCACCTGCCTTTATTACCGATGTAACCGTTTGATGACGACGTGTGTTTGCGTATATCGCGCTTATCAATTAAAAAGGCGAAAGAACAGTATATCGTATCATGTATACGTAATTTATCTTTTCGCAAGAAAAATACGGAAAATCGGAACGCGAGCGCATAGTATAGGATAACGATTGCGAAGAGGAGAGAGGAAGAGTTTTTTTTGCGAAAGAACGGGTCACAGATAAGATCGCCAGTAATGAACTATCCGAGCCCGACGTGAGCCTAATGAGAACCGCAGAAATAATCTCGACTCGAGATAGAAGCGCGTGCGCGCACGGATAGACTTCACGCCTTTTCGTCTTGGCTGTTCTCTCGCGACAGAGAGAGAACTCGTTCTGCTTCCGGTAGCCGTAGGAAGGCTGGAGGACTTCTCACGTGTCACCTTTCTATCTTCCCTTCTCGCGCTGCAAAGGTTACAGTTGACATTGCGACATGCGTACGTTACGACCAGCTACAAGTCAAGTTTTATTAAGATATTAGTAAATGATGATCTTTTTTATTTACCGATGACATTTGACAATCCTTGCAAAATTTTCAAACATAATCTGCAAATTATACCAATTATAAAAGTGTGTAAATAATATCACGACGCATGCGTATCTTCTAATATTTTAAAATCTCGCACTCTTATACCCGTATTCATAGTCCTTCCTTATTTTAAGGACGGAGGAAGCCTCCATGAAGGATTCCTTGAATCTGCAAGGCCACCTTGTTTCATGGATGGACCTCGAGTCTCCCTTTCAGAAGGAAGGAATATTTTAGGGATTTTTAGTGACCGACTGGAGGCAGCACCGTTTTATGCTGCCTGCAACTAATTTCATATAATACATATGAAAACTTTTTCGTATCTTCAAAAAATTCCACGGGATTTTCCCAATCGCGAATGTATCTTTTCGGAATCCGCCACAGAATCCGATTCTCTGGATTTTCGTCTTCAAATCCATCGTCAGAATCATTTAAAAATTCATTGTCCATTATCCCTTTTTCCTTTATACACTTTCAGTTTGAGAGCGCGACAACAAATAACCACAAAACCACAAATGTAACGAAACTAACTTTTGGAGGTTATATTTGGTTATATTCTGCGTATCGTCTGCTAAAATGGTCGCATCACTCCTCGAGGAAGCTCGTGACCTTCCTTGAGATAAGGGAGCCAATAAGATTTCTTGTTCGGTCAAGGAAAGTTTATGAAACGTGGAACGAGGAACAAGGAATCCTTATTCCTCAAGGACGGACTATGAATACGGGTATTATACAATTATTTATGCTACTTGCGCGACATCCTCTCGACATTCCTCGTTTTTCTCGCGTGGTTTTTATCTCGCAACATCGTTTCGAGTGCACTCTCTCTGTCTTTCTCATACTTGATTCGGTTCTCCCTTCCCGCATTTCTGCGCTCTCGTCATTGCATCATGCAAATACGATTAGCGAGACCGCATGTCGCCACAAAAAAAAAAACCGCATCTGATCTGATTGAATTCGGCCTCGTTAAATGAGCAACGAAGGCGCGCGTGACGTTCTCTTAATTTACTCGGCGGATTAAATTGGTGCGCGATATACGAGTACTTTCCATTCGCAACAAGCGCGACTCTCTGGATGTCGTGCCTCTTCCGTAACTCTTGCACGTGAGAACTTCATCTCGAGAGGGTGACGAGCACGGAGGAGGATGCTTCCCGCGTCTCCGTCTAGTATCCATCCCTCATCCGTCTTTACGTTCCCAAATACGATCGTAGAGACGTGCGCGCGCTCTCGAGACGCCCGCAGCGGACTTTTTAAAACCGGATATGGAATATTAAGTGAACGAGCGAGAGGGTGAAAATTAAGCGATTTACACTTTCCGCGTTGGGTAGATATAACTACGTAGAGACGGGGATATTTGTTCTGCTCTTGGGAAATACAATAAAACCCTTCCAAGAATAATGATATGTACAAATAAGTGGAAAGGGCAAGATGGCGAAAAGTAACAATTATATGGCAACAAAATCAATTCATCATAATAATTAAAATGAAACTTAGCAGATTGTAAATTATTATCATTTCATAATAAGATCCACAGAGAGAGATAGTTTATTATTTTTTCTATAAGAGATGTACACTAGTTTTGGCAAAGAGAAAATATGCATTATATTGTAGTTACTGAATAATATGATCTTTTATTTTATATTTACAAAAATTTCGTCCGCTCGCTTTCCCTTTTGTATGAATTTTTTCACGCTGGAAGCCTAATCTCTTTGCCAAAAACAGCCGGGAGAACGTCGGGAGCGACGCGACCGCATTCAAAATAGACGGATTGGAATAGAATACGCAGAAGTTGGAATTTATTGCGGGGAGTCCCGCGGGAATGCAGGGTGCACATATATGTGATTCGGCGGAGAAAAATGCAAAGAAGCGGCACAGATTCAGCACGTGCTGCTGCAAGAAGAAAGAAAAGACCCGAGGATAGACGATGGCGGAATATTTCCAATTTTTATTACGACGTTCCATTTCTTTTTGCCCTGCTCGCGGAAGAATGGTTCACTCGTCTGCTGGGTGCGCATATATCTAATATTTTATTCTCCATTTCTCTCGGGATCTTCGGCATTCGAAGTGACCGGCTGGTTATGTAGATGCGAAGACCTTGCGAGATTGACGCGGAAATAGCGCTCTATCGAGGAAACAACGTCATGACAATGTAACGAAATAACATTCGCAAAGATCAGGCGCTCACACGCGGAAGGTAACTGTAAAACGTCGAGATTTGTTAGCGAAGTGTGATTTATGATGTTGATGTATGAGATTTACGTTATGAGACATGAATAATCCAATGTATTTGCGCAAAGAAACGTTCCTTTAACTCTTATAGGAAAAGAACATCAAGAGCGGAATTAAAATTTGCAGGACATATTGATATGTGTGTGCATGTGTTTGCTATTTGTAGCATCATAAGAATTTTGATAATACAATATATATCTCTTACAAATTATATTGTAAGACATTAATACTATATTAATAATTTATACACCATAGTATCAGTTAGAACAATTAGCATCTTTCTCGTCAAAAAATTAAATCAGATTTTTTTTTCTTTCTTAAATTGCGATATTTACGATACGGCACTTTGCGAAAATTTTAGACCGTAAAGAATTTGCAAAAAAAAAATCTGGTCGACTATCGATAATGCATTATCGTAATCTCGTTGTAGAATAAACTCGTGTCTTTCGGTTACAATGAAACATAAGATACTGAAGCGACGTCGTCGTATTGATTCTACGAGGCTAGTTTCCTGAACAAAAAGATGAAACATCTACGTTATTTCGTATATCGATCTTACGACACGATGTCGATTTATCGATAGAAAAATGAATAAAAGATCCCGGGTACAAAGTCGTAGCTCCGAGTTCGATTCAACGACTACGCTCCACGCGTGTATCAGTGTATAAATATTATTTCGCGATGTTCGCATTTATGGCTGTCATAAATATATTTGAATACATTACGACGAGATATTATAAAGTTATTCTGTTCAAAGATCTCGACCAGAAAACTTGGTAGAAAATTTCTTGCCATATGTCGAATCGAGAAAATCATTCTTCTGGCGCGAGTCGATTGTGTTAAACGTATATATCATATATATATATATAATATATCTGAGAGAGAAATAAGGAGAAAATTAATAATTTAGAGAAAAAAAAAAGAATTTATTTCCAGAGAAAATTCATTTTATTCAAGGGAAAAGAAAATTATTGTTTTTATTATAAAAAAATGTATTTTCTAAATAATATTATAGATTGGATTTTTGATTATATTGCTTGGTTAAGAAACATAGTTTTTTTTTTCCACAGACATATGGGACAAAAATATCATACTTTTTTTTTATATTATTAAGGCAAAATAATAATGTAAGAAAAATCTTTCATGCGTTATAGAAAATCTACAGAAAGCTGTTTATTGTCCATTAAAGCGTTAGATGTTTCTCATTGCCGGCTATTTTTTCTGTGTTTATTTTTGATTCTATTTTTAGGCGTATTATGTTCTTGGTTTCTTCTCGTCTTTCCTTTTTCATTGCTCGGTTACCTTATGTTTCATGAATTTCGTTATTTTCGCCTATTTCTTCTCTCTTCGATATATACAGTTTGCTTCGCGAGAACTATGTACTTTAAAGTTCACGAAACTTCCACAGCATCCGTAGAGTTTCGTCGCCGATGTCGTTGACAACGACGACGTCATCATTTCCGTGAAAAACTTGGTACAATGCGATTTCATGTCGCTATGAAATCGAACTCTCGTGTAGAAAGAACGAATGCTATGAAATAACGACGCAACGTATCGAAAAATTTTCTGACAATCATTTCTCTTATAATCAATTTTGTCAAAACTTATGCTATCATTTAAAATTTGGATATAAAATAATGTGCTATTGCTTTCGCAAATTCAGTAATAATCGATAAGCTAACAATCGATTGCTAATTAATATCGTAATTAACATGCAACAGGGTACGCAATGTTATATTATAATTATGTATCTTGGATTATGATATTGAATCATTTAAGAGAAAATCATTAATTACTATTACAATTGCATAAATTTCAAGTGCTTCAATCAATTTGCTAATTCTCGCTAGCAAATCTTATTATACGTTTACAGAATAATTCAATTAAAATTCGAGAGTATAAACAATATTTTACAAAATATTTCCTTTTAATTTTTAATAAATATTTCTTTATATGTGTGTCTCTCTCTTATATATTTAATATTAATCTTATGAATTTTCATATGTTTAAAAAAAAGTTTTAAAAATTAAACTATCTTTATATTTATTTTCTACACATTTGGCAATTTAAATATTTTGCTAACAAAATTAATATTATATTAATCACTACTCTTTTATATATGTCTCGTATAAAAATTTCAATCGTTACATAATTGATTATTTATTTTGCATATGAATGTCAAATTTAGAAATTTGCAATTGATAGTTATAATTTTAATAAAATATATTATATTCCGTTAATAAATTTTCATTACAGCATTTCGTTGAAACTTTTTTCTACGTTGAAAAAAAAATGCATACTAGAAAAAAAACTAATTGTGTGCAGAGCTTTACCGAGGAATATATTGGAGGGGGGAAAAAAAATAGAAGGAGGCGATTCGTGCGAAAGTTTCGCGAGAACCGT
Source organism: Polyergus mexicanus (assembly GCF_030449975.1). Lineage (NCBI taxonomy): Eukaryota > Metazoa > Arthropoda > Insecta > Hymenoptera > Formicidae > Polyergus > Polyergus mexicanus. The sequence continues at coordinate 4,861,984 of NW_027223344.1, forward strand.
AAAGTGCCGGGAGTGATGGGAGGCAGGGCGAACAATTTCGTCGGTTATAAAAGTAATGCGATATCTCGTGCGGAATATGGGACCGGCGGCTTCCATTATGGAAAAAAGTGTGACGGCGGGAAGTAACGAAAAATTTAGTGCCAAGCGAGACTAATGATTTAGGAACTTTTTGCGATGGTACCCGCGGGAGTAGGGATACCTTTTTCGCTGCGACATATATTTTTCAATATTCGCGGAATCGCAGACACGGAATAGTAAAATAAGACGACAGCGCCCATTGATAATAATAGTATGTACGTCACTGCTATTCGATTTATGTACACGGTAACTCTTCAAAGATCCCCGTCGAAATAAAAGATACGACAAATTTTCCAACGATGTCTGAGGGCAGGTAAAATCTGTGTAATCAAAAAGTATTACAGAAAATTACGATTTGAAAGAAAAATTTTGGAATTTTCTAAAACATCGTAATAAATTATGATCCTTGTGAGCTTGTAAAAAAGGAATATTGGACGTAAGAGTTAATCAAAATTAACTATTCCCAAACAAATCAAAAAAATTGTATTGTTGATTACTCTACAACCTTTTCGATAGCGATAAAAAGTTACTAATATTTTTTAATCCTCAATTATCTTACAGCATTATTATTTTCAATCGCGTAATATGCATCTTGCGGCTGGTTGCAATTAACACCTATCCGTGTAAACGGGAGTATACCGCAGCACTTAACGGTACCAACAGCGGCACTGCTCGTCAGCCGTATAGATTTTCTCTCACGGACATCTATACTTATACGCCAGATCGTTAATACCGTTGGTTGGCGTGGTGCAAATTGAAGTATACAATACGGTACAGGAATTGCCAATCGTCCAATAGCAATCATATGTCGGTATGACTTGTGTATACCAGGTATATAAATATGAAACCGGAATTTTTGTATAGAAAATACACGTTTATTGTATGAAAATGATAAAAAATATTTTATTCCAAGTATTGCCCATTGCTAGCTATACATTTTTCCCATCTCTCTGACAATTTGTCGATGCCACGCCAAAAAAACTGTTGCTCCTTTGAGGCAAACCAGTCATCGAGCCATTTTCGTACATTTTCGTAAGAAGTGAAGCGCTGCTCGGCAAGTGCGTGTCCCATCGATGCAAATAAGTAGTAATCGGATGGAGCCAAGTCTGGTGAATAAGCCGCATGCGAAAGTATTTCCCAACTAAACGCCTCAATCGTTTCCTTGACTGGTTTTGCTGTGTGTGATGATGGTGCATTATCGTGAAGCAAAATCACTTTGCGTTGCCTTTTTTGATATTCTGGTCGTTTTTCACGCAAAGCTTGATTCAAATCGAGTTGTTGTTGCGTTTGAGCGTCATCCTCATCCAACAATGTTTGCAATTCGCTGTCTTCAAAACTTTTTCGGTGGTCTTCCACGTTCTTCGTTTCTCACGTCAAAATCGCCACTTTTGAATTTTTTAAACCACTCAAAGCACTGTGATTTACCAAGAGCACGCTCACCGTAAGCTTCGACAAGCATTCGATGCGATTCTGCAGCAGTTTTCTTCAAATGGTAACAGAAAATCAATGCTGTCCGCAAATCGTAGTTTCCAGACACAAAATTCGACATGTTCAACGCTATTAAAAACTATGCTGTTGTATGAAACTTGTATTGTTGTGAGTTGAAAATCTTTATCAGATGTCAAAACAAGAAAATAGCGCCGATGACGCGGTTTGACGGTAACTACATTGACAGCTAGGGCCAGTTATGGGCAAATTCCAGTTTCATATTTTATATACCTGGTTAATCATTAAAAATGATCAGAAATAAAACGCAATAAAGAATACGCGCCAGTGCGTAATAGTCATAAAATTGTCAACGTGTACCATTTTACGTTGCTGTAAGAAACACATGCCGATTACTCCGGACACACGGTTACTATTATTGCCGTGTCGTCAGATTTTCATCCCTCGTCTCTGTTCATTGTGTTTACCGCTATTAGCGGTCTGGCCTAATGTAAGTGTAAGCCGGCGTTCCTCTTGTCTTATTTCTGCGAACCATTCGTTTGCACGTCGCTGTTTAAACATACTCTCGCGGTTGTTATCTCCGTAGTTCCCGTAAGTACCGTGATTCTGCTGGATGGACAATTTCACTTCACTTCGACGGCTAACAAATCGACATTTGCTATCGACAACATGTTGTTGCGGCGCACATTCAATAATCGTTAAATATATATTATATTTTTTTAGTTATATCTAATTGAGATAATCCGTGAAATCCGTGTTTGAATAATCTATGCAATTTTGTACAATATATTAATAAAAATGAGATTATATGAAATGGAACATATAAAGTAGGTTGAAATAGATAGAAAATGCTGTAATCGCGTAAAGACAATCTAGAATAAATTTTCTCTTAATTTTATTATAATTATTAAATATTGTATTAACTGTATTTTTAGATTGTAGGATATGTTTTTAGAATTCTTTTGTAAAAATGGAAAAATGATTTTTTTTTTTTTAATGTCAAATTATTTTAGCTACATATTGAGTAACTTTTCTGTTTTCGGGGTTCCACGTCGTGGAATTGAAAAAGTTTGTTAAATCCATCGCTTTGTACTCCAATCTCCCTTCGCTCTTTTATCTTTCGTTCTTTTACCTTTTTTTTTTTTCGTTCGCTTCTGCATTCTCGTAAAAACAATACGTTGCCAATCGTCAAACAATGCCAACTAAAATCGGTTCATCCGGACGCTTTGCCCGCGACGATGTCTCTGATTGAAGTCATTCGTTTCTGTAGTTAATATTTAGTCGCGAATCATTGTATGAAAAAAATTGCGAAAATATACATATTGTTTCTCCTGAAATTATTTCATAGTCATACGATGAGAATTGCGTATGTGTGCGTGTTATACTTTGTAAGATGTACAATACATTGCGCCTGTGGACGGTGTGTGTTAAACGTACCACTTGCATCGACAATCATGACTCGGAAAGCCTCTTAAATAATGTATACGCACAAATATCGACCGCGTATCTCGCGTGTATCGCGCGTATATAAACGATAGCGACAACTTTCTAATGACAGAATTAATTTTCCCCTGAGCTACCAGAAACATGTTTCGCTTCCTTTCCAAATAGAATGCGTTCATGCTTCCATAGCGTAGAAATCTCGGCAGAAATGTGTTCCCCGATAATGTTGTTACGCGTCTATGCATAAATCTTGGACGGTTCGTCATAAATCATAGTCAGGATGTATGTAGTAACTAAAATATAGATACTTCGAAGATAAACTTGGCGAAATGGTAACTTGCTTCGATGTCTCGAGTCATCGATCATTTTCGATTTCTATATAATTGAAAACTGAAGGGTGAGTCAAGTTTTGTCAAGCAAATGGGAAACGAAACTTTATTTCGCGGCAAATTTTCATTGAACTTTATTTAAAATTTTAAATTACATATATATATATATATATATATATATATTAATTTTAAAAATATATTTTAATTAAATGTTGAAAACTGAAATGGCTTTTTCACTTATCTTTTACATTTTAAAAACAAAAAATAACTTTGGTAGTTAAAATTATATTAGCTAATCTCAGGTTCTTTTTCACAGCCTTTTTCTTCTGTTTCGACATGGAAACTGTGCAATTTGTGGATTATTATGCCATTCTGCGATTACATTTTTTCAATTTGCAACGCGCGAGATAGCTATATTATTACGTCTTTTCCATATGTAATTTTGTAAGCTATAATCACAATGCAATTATGGAAAAGCAATCGATATATTCGTTTGTGGGAGGATACATTCGATCGGCCGTTACCGACGATTGCTGCGTTCCACATCTCTCGCAAGGTTAATTGACGCTCGGTTTATTATCCTTGACTATTGACTTTATTCTCTCGTAGGACGACGATACGCCCAATGGATGTCGTCGGATGCCGTCTATATGCCGGGGTTATTCATAAGGGATCATCTTTCTCTTTCGCAGAGGCCGAATGCTGCGTTGGCGAGACCGCCGGCGAGGCATGTTGGGAACCTTGTTACTGCGTTCTCTTACAGGACGAGCAGACTCTCACGGCTTACAGGAGCGAAGACATGGCGGTGAGTACATTTTACCGTAAAAGCCTTTTCGATTCTCCTGGATTTATCCATCCTGCGAACGTCTTGTTTTCTGTCCTTTACATACAGTATTCTCGTAAGACGCGAGACGGATATACACACATCATCCTAGATTTACACCGTTGCTTTTTATTATGCGTTTGATTGGCGTAATGTGATTTTTTTTAAATATTATAAAATATCAGTGACGATATCTTCAAAGATCAAAATTATATCGAACTTTCTATAATTGAGAATCGAGGAAAATAATTGAATTCTCTCGTGCTTTTGCGAATTTCGTCGGTCACTTTCGAAATTTGCAATTAAGAGCATAATTTCAATTTCGAGAGTTTTCCTGTATTAACTTGTGTATACCTAACCACTCACTCCTCGCTTGTTGTTTACGTGCACAACAATATCTTCAAATTGGCACACTAAAGAACCTGTTTGATCGAGTCGGGTAAAATGCCGTGGCAAAAGGGGCGTCGACCTCTAATTCGATTAGAAAGTTTATACTCCATTGACTGACATGAATCGAACACATGAAACACTTTGAAGACTTTGGACTTCTACTCGTAACCGCTGATCGTCTGGTACGTGAGCTATTGAATCCTTTGGTTCGATTCTCAAATCTCCCCGTGCAGGTGAAACGATTTCTACCAATATGTATTATATTGTAGTACAACGATTTGCGCTGCTTCGCGACCCTCGATGTTCCGTTCGGTTTATTTATAGTCGTAATACTATCGTGTATTATCTTTTGTTGTACGAATTCGGTCCCGTAATCCTCCGTCGAGGTATCGATGTATTTTTAGATTATTTTCACTCGACAGTCCTGCGACACTCTTAAATTCTGTCCGCGTGCGTCCTCCGTTACCTAAATACAGGGGAAAAATTTGTTTTAGATACAATGAATTGTTCGATGATATACTTTAAGATATTGTAAATATTACTTATATAAACGTAAAATATATTGGATGATTGCATAAGTTCGTGCCCGATTTTCATAGATGGCATTAAGTTACTGCATGGCGGAGTTCTATTGTTTTCATGTGGTAATTGTTGCTTACACCGAATAGATGACGTTGTCTTATGTCAATTTAGCGTCAGACATTGTTCAGATAAGTCCATTTGTGCATAAGAGAAATCATTAAAAATGGAGAACGAAAGGTGCATTTGCGGCATGTAATGCTATATGAATTTCGGAAAGGCGTGAGTGTTGGGATTGCACAAAAAAATATTCAAAGCGTTTATTTGGATCGCGCTCCTGCTCTCCGAACAGTCAAAAAGTGGTTCGGCAGATTTCGAAATGGTGATTTCAACATGGAGGATCAACCCCCCGCTCTGGACGGCCTTCTGGCATTGATGATGACATTGTGCATGCCTTAGTGGAAAGAAACCCAAGGATTACAACTGAGGATATTGCTGAGAGGCTGAACATCGATAATTCAACCGCTTTTCGTCATTTAAAAAAGCTTGGATACATTTCCAAGCTTGATACGTGGGTGCCGCATCTCCCGACTGAAAGGAATAAGCTGCAGGAAAACTGCAGGAGTTGCAATGGGAAATTCTGCAGCACCCGCCATATTCTCCAGATATTGCCCCTTCAGATTTTTATCTGTTCCGGTCTTTGTAGAATAGTTTAAATAGCAAGAATCTCAATTCCGAGGAAGCTGTCGAAAACCACCTTAGAAACTTTTTTCAAGAAAAACCAAGTTCTTTCTTCAAAAATGGAATCGACAAGCTTATAGATGGTTGGAAAACCATTGTAGAAAAGAATGGAGACTATATAATTGATTAATAAGAGTGTTATCTCTAAAATATAATCTATTGAAGTTTATATTTAAATCGGGCACGAACTTATCACCCAATATTATATGCGGAATGCATGCGCTATGTTATCATCACTATATAACAAGGAACTCATCGTCTACGTCCATTCAATCGATTGTTCTCTGAAACACTGCCTTCTCGTACAGTCAAAAGTCCTTGTAAATCCCCAGAGTTGGCCTTTAATCCTTGAGAAACTCTCGCAATATACTCATTGTCGGATTAGTTAATTTTAATTACGTTGCCGTACGAACTTGCTTTCACAAATATTTCATTTCCACAGTTTGAACAATCATGTTTCTTAATCTCATGATATTTGTATATTATTCATGATTCTATTTATAAAGCGATTTTCCAAATAAATATATCGTTATAGATTCTATAGAATCTGTTCTCACGATCAGAATTATCATAAAAGATTATTTGTTTTGTTTTCACAAAACAAAACTTTGACGCAATTAAAAATGTCAGTTAAATATTATTTCCAGAGTTATCTTGCAGATTTTCTTTAAAGCTTGGATATTTCGGTACAATGGTGTCGCGAAATATTCGAATCTGTCGGATAAAAAGTTCTCTTTGTTTAACCAAACACTTAATGGGTATCAATAGCAGCTCTAAAAAAATTTGTTCGCGTATACTATGTATACTCGTATACATTGAACGAATCTATAGAAGAGACTATATAAAATCTTTATTACGATACGACAGATGAGAGAATGGATACGAATTTAAAACCTAGCGTGTCGACTGAATTATCATCCAGATGTGCAACTTGACTCGCAAAGATTTTGGTAGATTTGACGTAGCAGTCTGTCGCAGGAATATCTCTCCCGGTGTTTCATCGCGTTGCGAAACAGACGCGAGACCCTGATTAGTACCTTCGTCGTGTACTCAGTTCCTTAGTTTGAGAACTTGCTTTCTCATCTCGTGTTGCGTCTCGTCTCCCTTCCGTCTCGTCTGTCGCTATCTTTGTCGGCGAACTTCATCTAGTCAGTCGCACATTTCCACTACCGTTGCCTTGTTATTACTAAATCAAGACAAGCGCCCGGCCTGTCCCCCCTTCTTCCTCTCTGTTTCTCTCTTGTCCCTTTCTTCAACGTGTAATCACATTCAAGGGATCCAGGACCCTAGTTCGTTATTTGTCGCTGAGGCCAGCTCGAAGGAACGGGGTTAACGGCCATTGAAGATTTTTTTTTTTAGTCTGTGACCTGAGTCTTTTTCTTTTCCGGAATAACGTAACTTGAAAGTCTCATTGACTAAACTACTGAAACTCTGTAGCTAATATTTTTTTTTTTTCCTACTGTGACTCATCGAGATGAGATGCGATTCATCACGAGGTATCAAGATGAAAATTTAAATGCGCGTGACAATGTCGAAAAGTCGATTACAACAAGTTATAATTCTAAATAATTTTCGCTTTTAATCCTATATCGAAGGAAGCAAAACGAGATGGGGAAATAGTTACTCTTTCCTACAGACTTTCAATATGATCTTTATGGTGCCTAATAAAAAATTTGATAAAATTAAAAAACTTGTTCCACTTTGACATGTCGGTGGTATTTCGAGACACTCGGTGCCTCGTCGCGATTCTTGCGCTTTTGTTATAACGTTTTATTGCGATCCGGAAACGCGGCAACTCGTAAAAAGCAAAGGCTTTCGTTGCTTTAGTTGTGTTGGTCCATTAGCATCGACTTTACGATCATGAGTTGCGTACGCTCGTCGTGTAACGCGAAACAACGGAGACGTAAGTAATGCAGATTAGGGTAAGCGAACGCAAACAAGTGTAAATAATTTTCTTCAAAACAATTTTTCTTTTTATACTAATTGATTTGTCTCATTATTCTGTACATAGAAGTATTACGGTAAGATTATCGAAAACTAAATATTTTACGAGATATTTAATTTTTTATATCAAAATATGTCAGATTAAAATTTAAAATAACTCAAAAAGTACTTAATAAAAAAAATACTTTATTATAGTGTTTTGGAAAGCTCTCGATGTCAGCTACAAGAATACTAAATAAAAAATGGGGGTTTCCATTTAAGATTTTAAAGTTGACCTTCACATGACCTTCAAATGATTTTCCAAGGTCAAACCAATGGTACCATCTGTAACCAAACAACTTTTGTCTGAAACATTTTTCTCTTCCGGGCTTGGTTTTGGAGATATTTGCCTGAGGAGATTAAAATGGGACCCTGTATATTTTATAGAGAATACCTTTTTAAGTTTATCTTTATATAGGATTGACAGAAATCTTTCCTTTTGACGATTATTTTAATTACACTATTTTTTACCGCGGCGCTGTTTGAATATTCTTTCGGTAAAAGATGCATTTTTAATCTTTTTTTTTTTTCCTGCGGATTCGTCAATGGCATATTATTATTGTTCGTCCGCTCCAATTTATGCATCGCCGTTAGACTCGATACGCATGGTCAAACTTCATTCATTCTGGCGATAAATTATGCACAGGGTGTCTCGAAAGATAGCGCGCACCCTCTCTGTGCTTTCATCCCTCGATAATGGCTCCCTCGATGCACCCAAGAATATCTTCCTTGCTTCCCATCTACGCAAACCAATTGCATCTCTCTCTCTCTCTCTCTCTCTCTCTGAGCCCCTAAAATGCTTGTTCCACGTTAAAACCCGGCTTTTATCTCGCAAATATATTTTTCCGAACCAATCAGTGATTAACCATACGTGTAATAAGAAATTTCTACAAAAAAAAAATTTCCATTGTCGATATGAAAAAGTTAATTTTGTTTGTAATATTTATTTTTTATTCTTCACAATTTAATATCTTCCGTTAATAATTATTTCAGAATATTCCAATTCCTGCAAAAGTCACAGGTTTATGTAAATACATATAGATACATCGTTTAATTGAAATCTTTAATAAGTAGCTCGTATCATAATTTTTTTAACTCGTTCATTTTCTCGATCATTTGACATAATATGATTTTTTTTTTAAATTAATTCGCCTCTTCAAGATATTCTTACGAATCATATTATTTTTAGATTTTTGACGCGCGAACATGCAGGCTCCTTTTATAATCACGTAACGTCCACGTTCGTTAATTAATCGACGATGCTATTCAAATCAACAGCGTCGTGACAATTCTTGATGCGCGAAAATCGATTCGGTTTCCATGCCATGTGTTTCCATCTGTCAACGAATTCTGCAGATTTCGCGTGACCCGTGTTCTCGTACTCGTCACGTACGACACGCCAGAGAGAAAACGTAACCCCCATCTATAGAATCGTTCCCTCGGAGGTTAACGGGGCGCTTTTGTGTATTAAGTCACCGCCTCTCTTTTCCCCTTTCGCTCTCTTTTACTTTCCGTTCTTCCACTTCTCGTTTTCCTTTTCGTCTCGTTTATGAGGCCTCGTTTAAACGTGAGAGGAATGAAATATTCGTGATTAAATGCGTCTGTTCCTTTGACGTAGTCCAAGTTGTCTTGAAGCTTATCTATATTTTTTTTTATCATTCGCGATTTTTTTTATGTCTTTTCTTATTTGTATATCACGCGCATTTAGTTTCTTTCCGATATTCTTATTTATTCTTAAATTATTTTTTTATACTGTTTTTTTTTATTTTTAAGAATATGTAATATATGGGTCTTGTGGGGGAAAAGCGATAATAAACGAAGATTGACTGTCCTAAATTGATTCTTGACGATATTTAATTTACAAATTATTACATTGCATTTGGGTTAAAAATATATCGGTAAAATTAATGTTAAGATCTCGTGTAGATGTTGCATAATTATTTTGTTGTTAAAGATACGTATAGCTAACATTATATACGCTAAGAGTTTTACGCAAATGCCATTTTTTCTTTATTTTCTTTTTTCAAAAATTACATCTTACTGTAAACAAAATATTGTATAATATACATAAACCGCCTCTTGCTATTTTGTAATAATATCGCAGCGTTCCAAATTTATATTATATAATAATAATGTATATACCAGGTATATAAATATGAAACCGGAATTTGCCCATAGATGGCCCTAGCTGTCAATGTAGTTACCGTCAAACCGCGTCATTGGCGCCATTTTCTTGTTTTGACATCTGATAAAGATTTTCAACTCACAACAATACAAGTTTCATACAACAGCATAGCTTTTAATAACGTTGAACATGTCGAATTTTGTGCCTGGAAACTATTTGCGGACAGCATTGATTTTCTGTTACCATTTGAAGAAAACTGCTGCAGAATCGCATCGAATGCTTGTCGAAGCTTACGGTGAGCGTGCTCTTGATAAATCACAGTGCTTTGAGTGGTTTAAAAAATTCAAAAGTGGCGATTTTGACATGAGAAACGAAGAACGTGGAAGACCACCGAAAAAGTTTGAAGACAGCGAATTGCAAACATTGTTGGATGAGGATGACGCTCAAACGCAACAACAACTCGATTTGAATCAAGCTTTGCGTGAAAAACGACCAGAATATCAAAAAAGGCAACGCAAAGTGATTTTGCTTCACGATAATGCACCATCACACACAGCAAAACCGGTCAAGGAAACGATTGAGGCGTTTAGTTGGGAAATACTTTCGCATGCGGCTTACTCACCAGACTTGGCTCCATCCGATTACTATTTATTTGCATCGATGGGACACGCACTTGCCGAGCAGCGCTTCACTTCTTACGAAAATGTACGAAAATGGCTCGATGACTGGTTTGCCTCAAAGGAGCAACAGTTTTTTTAGCGTGGCATCCACAAATTGTCAGGGAGATGGGAAAAATGTATAGCTAGCAATGGGCAATACTTGGAATAAAATATTTTTTATCATTTTCATACAATAAACGTGTATTTTCTATACAAAAATTCCGGTTTCATATTTATATACCTGGTATATATATCATTATGAATAAGGTAATGATGGAAATTATTTTCTCTTTATGTTATCGATAAATCTTGAATTTTTAATTCTCTTTTTAACGAAAGTTATCTTACGGAAAATAATATCGCTTCGTTATTAACACATATAACACATACATCGAACTGAATCACATGTATGTAGATACATTTTTTAATTTTTCTTCCATATTATTTGCTTCTTGTGCTCGCACTGATCGTTTGCCGTGCTATCGAATTTTTCCTTTCGAACTGTCTTATAACCCGGATACGATATCCCGAGCATCATCCGCGATACTTTGATCTTCGTGTTCTCCCGAGGCATCTTATTTTCCGTCGCACGCACGAATTGATCAATGAGGTATCAGAATCGTTTCAGCCAGTCGTCTATCTATTTCGCGAATGTGATCTCGTCGACTCGTAGGCTCGCCGGAGTCGAAAACGTTTCTTCCTCCCTAATCGACCTCATCGGCGCGCGCGCCCCGTTCGATCCTTTTTTCCGAAGCGAAGGTTTTTTTCAGGATCGCAGAAGAGGTACGGGACGTATTTTCAGCGGAGGAGATTTTTCTCGGGTTTCCTCGACTCGTAGACTATCCGAGATGTGCCTTATACGTATCTTGTACCTCGTGAAAGGGATCCTAGAAGGATTCGGGACTTAAGAGCCTCCTCGACTCCCCCCGCTAGATAAATCGACTTCGCCCTTTCGTATCGTCTCTCCGAGCTCCTCTTACCACCGGTATCACCCCGGAGAGAGGGCGGAGCCCAGAAATTCGTCGGACTACGATAGTGAGAGAGGAAGAATGAGAGAAAGAGAGAAAGGAGGAAGAGAACTGTCGGTGGAAAAGCTTGTAAATCTCGAAAGCTTGTTTAACTTCGGCCTCCTAGTAATTCTCGAATGAGGATGTCGTCTGTAATTAAGGGGTGGGGAGAGAGAGGGGGGGAGGGGCGAAAACTCATTATAAATTGTAATTGAGGCATTGCGCGATAGTTTGAAATATTGACCACCCCCGTCTGCTGCCGCCCCATATTCTGTCTTCCGATTTTCAGGCGACGAGAATAACGCTCTCTACATTGCTCTGCCTCGGCGTAATATTGCCGAAATGTGTCACGATGCCAGTTTATCGTTGAGAAGTGAAATAAGTTTTCATAACGCATCAGTCTCTCCTCACATTTAATGTAAATATTATTGTAGTATTTAACAATATAATTATTTTCTCTAACGTAAAACAAATATAAAAAGTAGACATCAATTATATATAGTTTACTGTACTCGTGAAAGAATTAATTTGAAAAATTTGAGAGAGAGAGAGAATGTACAGTATTTATCTTTTTATTCTAAAGAAGAGAGAAGAGATATTTTTATACGATAATATTTCAAGATAATATATTAGGCATTGTACATACACACGTACAATCTTTATATGAAACGTGTCTTTTGTAATAATTTTTTTACAAAGCTTTGATATTTTATAACGAAAAAAAAGAAAAAAAAATGGAAGAAGCGTAAGTGGAATTTATGCATAAAGGCAGATTTACAGATCCCATAGCACATACTGGAAAAGGGAAAGATTCGTTAAAGTATTATCTCGTATTAAGGGTTTTCTAAGAAGATTTGGATTAGAATGAAAAGAGAGAATTTTCTTGCAAGAGAAAGCAGATGCGCGCACTTAAAAGCGCCTCTTTATTAAATTAAGCTACAAAATCCCACGTTTCATAAGTAGTTACGTACGTATATCTATATGTACTTGAAAATCAACCGAGTCTCGACGAGGACTCGTATAATCTGTGAAAATCACAGATGTCCAATTTGCATGCTGTACGGGATAATTTTAGAATACACGGCGCGCACAGAAACGTAACACACGCTGCATACATTATTCATGGGCAAACGGAACGCTTAGCTTTTGAGCAGATAATTTTTTAACATAATCTCTCCCGCGCAACAGAAATTATTAAACATTGTCGCATAATTAATTTCTGCAATTCAACCATGTTCCAAAGGATTATTTAATTACATTGCACAAATTTCATTATAAATTTTACGGATCGCGCGATAATTTATCGAATTACCAGAGAGCAACGTAATTAAAATTTATCCGCAATATTATTTTGCACGTTTGATGGTTTGTAACGTTATAATTCTTCACATTTATGTGCCATCCGTTGCTGATTAAACGATTCAATTTCTTAATCTCATCGCTATATTATTCACTGCGGAATGTATTATTAAGAACATTAAATCCACCGATCTCTGAAAGAGCACCTCGAATGGGATAGAATGCTGCCGCTACGCAATAATCTCTTCGGCTTAATGCCAGCAATGTGTACCAAAGAGAATATACAGAACGAAGCTTAACTGCCAGACGCGCGCGCGCGCGAGAGACCGCCGGAGATCAGAAGGTCACGATATTTCGTGGCTCGAGGATCGAGGGGGTGCTTATAGAGGAGGAACGGTAGCGATAGGGTGCATTTATATAAGGCCTGCCTCGAGCATCGCGTCGGCGAATGACAGGGGTAAAAATAAGCCGGATGGGATATTATCGGGCTGATAGGAAGAGGTTGGTATTCTATTCGCGGTAAAATACAATAATATTTTTCTTCTTTGTTTAGCGTTACAAAATTATCGCGAAAGTCGCTTATAGAAACGTATTGTACGTTTTTATTTATGTATTTATGATAAATACATTGACCTAAAAATCGCGCGAGTGCGTTGAATGGAGAAAATAATTATATATAATTATTATTATATTTTTTGAAATACCTATTGTTGTCGAGAACTTTTTTGACAGAAAGAGAAATGTCAGATTATACAGCGCTATATATTTTAGCCAAACTATTGGATGATTGCATAAGTTCGTGCCCGATTTTCATAGATGGCATTAAGTTACTGCATGGCGGAGTTCTATTGTTTTCGTGTGGTAATTGTTGCTTACACCGAATAGATGACGTTGTCTTATGTCAATTTAGCGTCAGACATTGTTCAGATAAGTCCATTTGTGCATAAGAGAAATCATTAAAAATGGAGAACGAAAGGTGCATTTGCGGCATGTAATGCTATATGAATTTCGGAAAGGCGTGAGTGTTGGGATTGCACAAAAAAATATTCAAAGCGTTTATTTGGACCGCGCTCCTGCTTTCCGAACAGTCAAAAAGTGGTTCGGCAGATTTCGAAATGGTGATTTCAACATGGAGGATCAACCCCCCGCTCTGGACGGCCTTCTGGCATCGATGATGACATTGTGCATGCCTTAGTGGAAAGAAACCCAAGGATTACAACTGAGGATATTGCTGAGAGGCTGAACATCGATAATTCAACCGCTTTTCGTCATTTAAAAAAACTTGGATACATTTCCATGCTTGATACGTGGGTGCCGCATCTCCTGACTGAAAGGAATAAGCTGAAAACTGCAGGAGTTGCAATGGGAAATTCTGCAGCACCTGTCATATTCTCCAGATATTGCGCCTTCAGATTTTTATTTGTTCCGGTCTTTGCAGAATAGTTTAAATGGCAAGAATCTCAATTCCGAAGAAGCTGTCGAAAACCACCTTACAAACTTTTTTCAAGAAAAACCAAGTTCTTTCTTCAAAGATGGAATCGACAAGCTTATAGATGGTTGGAAAACCATTGTAGAAAAGAATGGAGACTATATAATTGATTAATAAAAGTGTTATCTCTAAAATATAATCTATTGAAGTTTATATTTAAATCGGGCACGAACTTATGCAATCACCCAATACAATATTTTTCTAGTAATAAAGTTATCGACATTCTTCTCGTTTCTCTTTCTAAGTTTCTGCTCAAAAATGGATCTGTTTTAAACATGCAGACACGCTAGGACACAGTTGAAAAAATGATGAGGCCAACAGCCTCTCGACTTGTTCCACTTTTTGATACTTGAAGTAGCTCTTTAGAAATTCGTAGTAGCTCGCAGCACTTTTTAACGAGACTTGCCCTCAGCAGGGCGGGTTTTGTAAACGACCATTACATGAGGTAAAAAAAAATCTCTTCAGGCCGACTGCTATCTCGAGAAAATGAAGATGATACGAATATATTATCATATTCGCAAAAAGTGCTGTCAACTTTTTATCCTAGGTAGAAATATCTTTTAGGTATCGATATTTTTATGCATAATTCAGGGAAATATTTTTTGCGAAAATATACATAAATGATTGGTAGTTTCTTTTTTAAATCGATATTGTTTCCTTTTTAAAAACGATTCTGGGATGAAAAAGGTTAAGATTTTTTACTCAAGTATTTAAACTGACTATAGTACAATATATGTATAAAATAAGAAACTAAATAACTAAAGAAAATAAATAAGAAAGAATTTAATGATGTATCCATAATATGTATATAATGTATCTATTGCTCTTAGATCTCTTAGTTACATTCCGTTTGTAAATAGAGTATATATAATACATATATACGTATAAAGAGATGTTATCCTTGTTATCGCTCGATACCATACTCGTTGTTTATTGGCTTTATTTAGAAAATCGCACGAGCTCGAGATATTCACCAGTTGCTTCATCGCCGAGCGACTGGTGAAGCGGCTCCTCGTTAGAAATTCACGCTTTTCCTACATCCCTCTCTTTCTCTCTCTCTCTCTCTCTCTCTCTCTCTCCCTCTCTTTGTCGCGCTTTGTGTCTATTCCTCTCAGAAGCTTTCTCTTTAGCGGATTCGTCATATGGTATACAACACGAAGCTCTCAGTAAATACATAAATAGCAAACTTTTCACTTCGTTTCGAGTTGGAGAGTCGTCGCGTCGTTACTCTTTTTCCCTTTCTCTCTTTTTCTCTTCTTCTTTTTCGAAGAAAGACTGCAGTGGCAAAAGAGAGAGAGAGAGAGAGAGAGAGAGAGAGAGAGAGAGAGAGAGAGAGAGAGTTTGATGATTAAAGTTACGCTGGACAAATATCCCGTTGCAACGATTTTGTGTCGCTTACGAGCATATCGAGAAATTTTCTTATAATGTATTGTAAACGTGAAGCTTGGTCGCATACGTCAAAATGGTAAGCGTTTTCATTATTGTAACATTTGTACGGTGCGAAAATTATAATGTGACAAAACCGCATCGCAACTCTCTGGTCTCCTCAGATATATAGAATAATTTTAGAACATCCAATTGTAGATAAATAACAAAACTAAAAAATAATTTTGATATTTATTTTCTCTCTCTCTCTCTCTCTGTTTTTCAACTTTACCTTTATAATTTTTTTTTTTTTTTTTTTAATTATTTTAAAGACATAGATTATGCAAGAAAATGTTTAATCGTCTTCCACTTTAATCGTTTATTGAACATCACTCTGTCAAGTAATAAGCATTGTTCTGACAAATAACTTGCATGAAAATCTTGCGAAATATTTTTCTTCCAATCGCTCTCGTCATCGTGAGATCCGTTATTTGAGGAAACTTTTTCAATTAGTCGACGTCAGAAATGATGGCTGGGAAATAGATAGCAAACGCGGCAAGAAAGCCTAATGCGATAAATGGACGCGTGCGTGCATTATTATCAAGACTAAAAGACACTTCTGGGACGTGAATCGATTTCAATATTATCGCTAGATCGATAACGGGAGAAAAGAGGGCATACGTGACACGCGCGTAATCGAATCGAGAGTGACTAATCATATGGATCAAAGACGGAACTGTCTCGATGCGATGATCTAAGCCACGTCTCTACGAAGATCGCTTCGTATCAAAGGATCGAGTTTAACGAGACGCATACTGAGTCGATTCTTTTTTTCGAAAATCGATCACGTTTCGCAATCTGACAAGCACGTTTTACAAATGCGAACAGTTGTGCAAAATCATGGTACAAGAATTAGGGTTGCACGAGATACCGAGACTAGTTTCGGTCTTGTCTTGATCTAGTCTTGAATTTCAAGACAAGATCGAGACAAGATTTTTAATTAATTATCAAGACGATACCAAAACAAATTATCATGATTCTTGATCTTATCGAGAAGTCTTGGTTTTTTAAAAAAAGTTATCTAATTGTTCCCGATCTCCGAATTTTTATTTATTGTTAGTAAATAAAAACATTTATAAATTTAAAAACTTTAAAATATTTAAATTTAAAGAGCCTGCGCATCATTATCATTACACACTTTAATGTGACATAAAATTAGCGCAAATTAATTACTTTATATTACTTAATTTATAAAGTTTAATTTCCATACTTACGTTTAAAAATATAATATCTATCGCTTTTTGTTTTTCTTATATTATTCTTATATTATCCGGTTATTTCTGACAATCTTTTATTTTTTATTGCTTTTAATCCAAATAAATCTTCATATACTTTTCTATGATCTTTCTTCAAATGTTTTTTTAATCCAGATAAGTTTTCTATGCGCATTGTTTAACTGCACTTACTTCCGAACTTTCATTATGACTTTCGGAAATGTTTGCATGTCCAGCGGAAGAACTTGGTTTTCGTTTTTAGACTGCGTCTGCGCAATCGAGACGCGAGCATGCGCGGTAAAGAACAAACGAAAATCGTGCTCGGCGCTTCGGATAACAGAAGAAATCAGATATACTTACTATTTTCTGTTTTTTATCAAGCTGACAAATAATTTAGTGTTAAATAAAAACTGTTAATAAAAATGAAGGCGAGACAAGACAAGACAAGATCTTTGATAGAAAAATCCTTTCAAGACCGAGACAAGATTAAAATTTTCAAGACCAATACAATATTTTTGCGAATATTGTCTTGTCTCGGGTCTCGTGCAACCCTAACAAGAATAATACCGGTTATTGAGTTCGCGATAATACATAAAGTAAGATATTAATTGTATGCCATTGTTTTATCATGTTAATCGATGATTAGATTTATATCATTACTTATTTCTTTCAGCAATTATTATAATATTATATTCGTTTCATAAAAATGAATCAGATCTGTGAAAACAGATTTTTCTTCTAAGGTCCGTAAAAGAATATAGGCAGGGGGACAATGATGTTGCAAACTATAAATTACGAGACACGGGTGGGCGGTTAATCATAATGATTCTTAAAGCTTTCATTGCTAAGAGCGCACTGTACTAACGCCGACGATAGATGTGTTTAAGATGTAATACTTTTTCGCATTTGGCGTCGCCGGCGGCGCATTAAATCGCGTTTCAATGTGTTTTATTGCGTCGAATTAAAGGTTAGCGATTAATGTCGGGCTACGTGTGTACCGCGTTTTCATAGCACACGTCAAATGAATTTCGTCGGCACGTACGTCTGCACAAGAACAAAGAGGGGTTAACGAAGGCCTGAAAGAGGAATTTCGCAAGGCGACTATAATTCATTTTCGAGGCAACGGCGCACACTTTTTTTTTTTTTATTCTTGATCTTTTTCATTTATAACAGTCTCGGCGCAATTATCGCTATATGAAGGTTTTTCTTCGCCACCCGCTCTTTCATAAAGCATTCGCGATGCATTCCAATGCACTTGAAACATTTCTCTGACAATGAGACAATTCTCTTCCCCTGGAAAAAAATAAATTTGTAATTCTAATTATCGATTGAAGCACAAATTAGTTTTAATTACGTGATATTTAAACAATATTGATGACAGGATTATAAATAGATATAATACGTATATAAATATTGTATAAATTAAATGTAATAGTTTATAATGTAATATTTATTTTATAACTATTAATATACCCATAACTATTAATATACCTATGTACGACAAATTTTTTTCATTAGTGTGTGTGTGTGTGTGCATTTATTTATTTATTTATACATATATAATTATAAAATAATAATATATTTTTATATTATGTATAAAAATCGACAATTCTGACGACTTAATGTGCAATCTATTTGAATCTCGCGAATTAGATAGCTCAATTATAAATTAGGTATAACTTATATAAAATTAGACAGTATTATAATTTACAATGCATCGCAACATTATAATAGCTGTGCATTCTTAATTATCGGGAATATAAAAATAATATATTGTTTTTTTACTTCTTCTATTATTATATTTAATAACTTTTCAGCGATTCTAACAAACATACGGTTTTTCTTAAGACGTGTATACAAAAAAGAAAAAATAATCCAGAAAGATCCACCAGTATAATTGATCTCTCTGGATCCTCCGGGACAAAAAGTGAATGCGATTAGTAATCGATTTATATCTTTCCTTTGGACGCAGCTATTCGCCGGGACCGCCTGTATGTTCAAGTCGCCCAACAAGGTTTGTTCCTTTTTCTTTTTATCTTCTGCTAATGCCTCGGTGTTACTCTCTAATGCATCGATGTTTCGTTTCGTTCGTGTGTCATAGCTGTTTGCTCTGTCTTTTCTTAAAACTCTTCACATTCTTAAATACTCTTATATCTCGCAAAGGTTTTGATTAACATCTACGGGCGCACGAAGAAACGTGAATTTGGATTTGCATCGCAAAGCGTAATACGAAGATTAATTCGAGCCTTCTTGCCTTTGATGTCTTTGTTATTTCGCGAATTAAAGGACAAAATTAATTGTTCGTTGCTTTCGAACCCACGATAAGACGACGCGAGAAGAACACGATGAAAGGAGAAGAGACAAAACAAACGTAAGAGATTTGAGTCAGATTGAATTAAATTAGCAAAAATTTGTTCTTGCGATGTGAATAACAACAATATAATTTTATGCCATCTCGTTAGCATTTTACAAAGCGCGGCAGCTAAATTTTGATGTTCTCGTATTTCTTGATTTCAAAAGAAATATAGGATATATATCGTAATAATTATTTATTAATCGTTTGCATATTATACATTATACAATTGGCATGATTAATATTGAACGCATCTATATGTGTGTTTAAATTTTTTAATTAATTTATCTCTGCGATATATGTTTATTGAAATTTTTTTTATTAGGAATCGAATCTCCTGTTCGATTAGCATCGTTCCGTTCAATTCCACACTGTACTCTTGCGTGTTTTCATTGTACATCATCGTTTTCTAGGATTCGCGTATCTCAGTAGATGCAATTGCATCTCTTATCCCATATGACCAAGGTTTGTCTTCCGTTTTGTCTTTCGTTTCTTTCGTGTATGTGTTCAGTTTCGTAGAATCTTTTTTTCTTTGTCTGTGCACTTTGCCGTCGAGTGACGATTCGATCGTCAAAGGTTTAATGGCCAATCTCGTCTTTATTTACCTAGAAATAGAATTACTATTATTGTCGTCAATAAATGTGACGTGGACGAACGGTAAATAAGCGCAATTTATGATATAAGTCAATAATAAGATTCTTGACATATTATAAATATACTAGTTTTTATTTGAAATTGATATCTCTCTCTTTACCTCTCTCTTTCTGAATCAACAGCAAATTTTTTTAAAGAAAGTTGACACAAGGATTTGGCAACTGTCTTTTGCTTTTTAGAGAAACACAATAAGAATTTATCACTAGTCCGTTAATATTTTCTTTCCTCAAAATTTTATTTGTAAATATAAGTAATTGTTGTCTCTTTAATTTTGTTACTTATACAATAATTTTATTTTGTGTGTATGTGTGTGTGCGATCTAAATATTGTAAGAGTTCTGCTAATAAAGATTTGTGGCTCGATCGATTACGTTTTGCAATGTAGGACCAATTATGTTATCTAAAGTACTCAACGAGCGACGAAAGGGGTCACGTGCGACTTGTTAAAAAAAAAAAAAAAAAAAAGCGATTACTAATTGTCACTGTGGTTGTGGATTGTTGATTGGTCGACGACGCTCTTCGAGACTGACCGATCGTTCCTCGCGTAATTGGACACATTCGTTCGCGCCGACCTGCTAATTGCACCTAACGCGTCAACTGCAATTGCAGTGCACGATTCGATCTTCTCTTCTTTAATTGATCGGTCCGAAAATGAAGTTTCGCCTTTGAATTCGTTCATATTGTCCGACATGTGCCCGCGTCGGCAAAATGGAGCAGAGCCGGTTAACGAATGCGATAGCTTTAATGAACTTTGATGCGATTGAAATAAATGGCTGCTTGTGATCTCTATTTAGTATTTAATCTTAATGATTCATGAGTTATAACATTGGCTGGCGTTGGAATTTATCAAAATTTATAAGAATATTGCGTTTTGTGTGTGATCCGAAAATTAAAGAAGTGGAATGTATTCTTTTTATTCAATATCTTCTTATGGAATGTATATATATCTTATTTTCTAAAAAGAAAATTATGTAGTTTTTAAATAATATTTTAAAATGCTTTTATACGATCATACTTTTATTATTTTTTTTTTTAATTAGATATTTTTAAAGGCTCACGCTTTTTATTTTGATGTTTTAAAATTCTTCATACTCAGCATAAAAAGAATCTGCTATCATTAATCTTTAATTAATCATTCATTCTCGAATAATAGTTTAATATATTAAGTAAAATCGATAATTTAATTGTAATACAATGTGCTTAATATTCTCCACAGGAAATTATCGAAAGGAACAGGAAGAATTGGGAAAAACGCGGAAGGAAAGTTTCGCAGTTTCATAATTATCAGATATAAATTAATCAACTGATCAGTGTATAATTATTCATTGGATCTGTTCCTCGTTATACGCACTGCGTACGTGCCTTGCATGCAAGACAAGTGTTTTATTTTGATTAAAATCACACATTGGAAAGTGCACATAATTCTTCGAACGCCACCGCGTAGCGAAACAATTCAAATTATAAATTCTTCACGAAACTTCAATAATCCGACAATTAGCACACAAAACGTCGGATATTTCGAGAAAAATTTAAATAATTGACAATGAGAGCACGCGCATGGGAAAAGGGAGAAAGAAAGAATTACTGACGAATAAAAAGAAAAAAATGAAGAATGATCTACCGACTCTGGGATTTCGTGTTCTACGTTTAACGAGCTTTAATTAGTGACGTCAGCTTGTCGTTAGGTCAATCTACGATATTCCAAGATAAATCGCCAGACACGCTCCAGTCGTCATCCGCCTCTGTTCCAAATAACTCCGATCTCTCTCGCGAGTCTCGTCTTTTTGCGAAAGCCTAATGCGGACATATCGTATAAGCATCGTTCACGAACGATTTGCGGGCGTCTTAGTTGATAGTTGGGATATATCCCATAGGCAGTTTGTCAATGCAGTTGATTATAGACGACGTTTGCAAGTGTGCATTAGATTATCGTTCGTCGACATCGTGTATGATGCATTTAATTGGATGACGCGAATTCGTTAACCCGCGGCCACGACGATGGATGTCATCCGCGGTTACGTGAGTGTCCAGTTTTAGAATCCAACGAATGCATATTATATGGAGAAACTTTTGCTATACGTTCTCGTTTTTATTTTTTATTCCCAGAGGGATGAAGAGATCGGTGGGGAGCAAAGTCGAGATTTGAAATAATAGAATTGGAAAGCTTTAACTGAAAAATCTCTCACCGAAATTCAAGAATTTTAATATGTCAAAATTCAATATTTGACAGATTTTATGGATTCGAAGATTTAAGATACGAAGAGTACGAATCGTAAACTTAAAATATAATTCATAATCGATAGATCTCTGAAGGGGGAAAGAAATAAAAATTTTAATTTAAGAAGAAAATAGATTCGAGAATCTTGAATAAAATAGCAATTGAAACGAAGAATATATTGTATGTATCTTTTAATCTCTGCTTTCTGACATTTTAAAAGGTCTTCGTCAAGGAATTTTTCACGATGTTTAGTTCAATTTAATATACGTCTGATATAAAGTAAGTTTGTTCAACGTATCGTTGCGCTCTTTTCAACGAGATAATTATTCGTGAATATTCGACAGGTGCCTTTAATTTAAAGAAAGTGATTTAATGAACTTTTGATTATTCCGTTTTTATTGCCCCTTAAAGTACTGGTTTGCGCAAATAGCTCCAGTTTATGCGATACAGCTTGTTTCATTATAATCACTTCTATAAAATTGGCAATTTATTTTTCGAATTTTTGGCGCTTCCATAAAGTTCCTAAAGTTTTAAAATTTTTAACACGTTAAAAAAAAATTTCAACGATTAAATGTAAAATACAAAAATATAAAGTAACAGATTTACATTTTTTTTTTTTACATGATAATTGATAACTTTTTTATTTCAATCAGGATCAGTTTAGATCTCGTCACACTTTTCGATAAAAATCTTTTATACTCTATACATAAAATGTCAAATTTGTGAAGAAAAGTTTTAATCCACGATGACTTGGAAAATTTCTACCTGAAAATTGAAAAGTTATCAGAACAATTCTTTTTTCATTTCTGTTTTATTTTTTAGCGTGAGCGTTAATTTTACAAATTATATTTTGAAAGTGAGATTCAAACTCTTCACAGAGGTATTACAAATCATTTTGCTCATCCTGTACATGTACATAAAAACAAACACATCACGTTTGTTTTGTCACGTATACAAATTAGTATTTCATATCGACAAAAATGAATCGGAAAAGTTAAGAAATCATTAAATACAATATATACATATATAAGTCGTATCAATTCATTACATTTGCATCATTTTATAATCAGCTGAAATAATGATACCTTTACGCTACGTTTTAATCGTAAAATGTGCAATTAATGCAAGCCTTTTTAAACCCTCGATGCAATATTTATATTTAACTAAGCATATCTCTAATACACGCAATTCTTTTATCAGAATAAATCTGTTCTCATTAATGAAACGAAACGACGTATTCTTAAATCAAGTCTTTCGGCACGTAATCGCTCTGGCATGGTTATCATTGTTCATTAATGCTTCTTCCCCATGATGATCCCAATTTAACGCCCGCGGGCGGCCCTTTTACTTTCAGTTGGGCGACGCGATGTTCGTCGAGTTACCACGCGTCCGTCTGGATGGAGGGGCACGTGCTTTTCGTCAGCATTGGGGATACGAGACGCGACCGTTGGCACCACCACCGCCGTTAATCGAAGAGGACGAGGCGGCCATCGAACCGGAAACTGTCAGCCTTCGGGAGGCCAACACCGCTTCTCCAATAGGTAAGTACAGATCGATCATGAGATGACCACAAAACATTCCGCAATGATCTTGTTTCTACACGAACAGATCTCGTATATTTTTCATCTCCATTTGTTATACGATCGAAATTATATTTTACGTTATCAATTTCCAAGATATCTGCAAAATTTGACGTTGATTTTCCTCTGACAAGTTTCTAGCATTTATCTCTTTCTTTCTTTAGCAGAGTAATAATTATATAAATTTTTCAATAGTTTTACTAATATATTGGGTGATTGCATAAGTTCATGCCCGATTTAAATATAAACTTCAATAGATTATATTTTAGAGATAACACTTTTATTAATCAATTATATAGTCTCCATTCTTTTCTACAATGCTTTTCCAACCATCTATAAGCTCGTCGATTCCATTTTTGAAGAAAGAACTTGGTTTTTCTTGAAAAAAGTTTGTAAGGTGGTTTTCGACAGCTTCCTCGGAATTGAGATTCTTGCCATTTAAACTATTCTGCAAAGATCGAAACGGATAAAAATCTGAAGGCGCAATATCTGGAGAATATGGCGGGTGCTGTAGAATTTCCCATTGCGACTCCTGCAGTTCTCCTGCAGCTTATTCCTTTCAGTCGGGAGACGCGGCACCCACGTATCAAGCTTGGAAATGTATCCAAGCTTTTTTAAATGACGAAAAGCGGTTGAATTATCGATGTTCAGCCTCTCAGCAATATCCTCAGTTGTAATCCTTGGGTTTCTTTCCACTAAGGCATGCACAATGTCATCATCAATGCCAGAAGGCCGTCCAGAGCGGGGGGGTTGATCCTCCATGTTGAAATCACCATTTCGAAATCTGCCAAACCACTTTTTGACTGTTCGGAGAGCAGGAGCGCGGTCCAAATAAACGCTTTGAATATTTTTTTGTGCAATCCCAACACTCACGCCTTTCCAAAATTCCGAAATAGCATTACATGCCGCAAATGCACCTTTCGTTCTCCATTTTTAATGATTTCTCTTATGCACAAATGGACTTATCTGAACAATGTCTGACGCTAAATTGACATAAGACAACGTCATCTATTCGGTGTAAGCAACAATTACCACACGAAAACAATAGAACTCCGCCATGCAGTAACTTAATGCCATCTATGAAAATCGGGCACGAACTTATGCAATCATCCAATATAATTATCCTTTGCTCTAATATATTTTTTCTTTTTAGAAAAATTTTTATCTTTAGATACGCATCTAAATTATTAAGTACGTTCAAATGAGATATAGACTGAGACTTTTAAACATTGGAACAATGATCTTATTGTTAGTCTACGTTTCTTCAATAATCATTCGATACTGTAGAAAAAGACAAATTTCGATAAAATATGACGAATGTTGCTGCTACGCATGAATAACTATTTGAAAAACAATTTCGTTAATTTTAATTACAATAAATTGTCCCGTATTACGAGCTGGCATAATTTTACTGTCGCGATCGGAATCATTTCGCTTCGTATCAGCGGAAACGCGTTAGATGCGGTGTTTAACATCAATTAACATGTTGTCTTGGGTATAATAGCGGGAGGATCGACATTAATCGCGCTTTGTCGAAATTGTTGATGGGGCATTGTCGCTACTGACAGGATACTGCTCGACAGTGCATCCTTAACGAGTCGACATTGTTCGAAAGGAATCAAGTGCATTTTTCCCCATTCCTTCTCGGGAGTCGATTCCCTTCGTTTTCGCAGCAACGCGAAAGGGCGATGAAGAGAAAAAAACGTTATTACGCGAGAAATGAAACAGAACATTTCTCATACATAACAAAGTTGCGAGTTTAAAACATTATGAAAAACGGGTGTTTGTTGTTTTTTTTTTCTTTATATTTAGTAAAGTACTTTGACGTTGAAACTATTTGTATTAATTCATTAGTTTATAACCAGAAAAAAAGGGAATATATATATGTATATGGATAAAATCTTGAGATTGAGATAATTCTAGATAACTTCATATTTCAATTTATCATAATGGCAAATTATAAAAATTATAATTTCACTTTAGTGGATATAAAAGGAAAATTAATTTTTTCTAACTTTTTAATATAAGTAGTATCTTTCTTTCTGTCTCTTTTATTCATGTAAAGTAGATAAAACAGTTCCCTGCAACAATCTACTACTTTATTTACTATTTTGTTATAAGATAAAATGTAATTTTTTTTTATAAATATTTTATATATGTACGTATCGCTTTATCGCAATAATTTTAGTGAATTAATGTTAATTTTTGTCGACTGTGTTTAGCTCGATTCCGTGTTTTGGTTGCACTTTCTGCCTTACCGATATATCCTGGTATCATCTGCGAAGAAGCGCGTTTGTAGAGAGTTTCTCTGTGATCAACTGTCGGTACTTTACTTTTTCTCATAATTTCTAGATGGCGGTAGTAGCATATACAAAAACACAATTTGTTAATTAATAAATAATTGTAGAATTATATAATAATAGAAAGATGATATCACAATTAAATTATATTAATTATTTTAGTTCTAATATTTGGGCTTAGCAACAAGAAAAATGATTCTCTCAAGTTTTTACAACTAAATTTTTTTTTTAATTTAAATAATTTTATATTATAATATGTGTGTAACATAGAGAAAAAAAATCACTCTGATTTCTTTGCCATTATATCGTAAAAGGTTAACGAATCTTTACAGTTTGAAAGCAAAAGATAAAACACACACACACACACACACACACACACACGAGAGGTTTGAATATATTAAATTTTAAAGAGGCGACATATTTTGTGGATTATTAAATATTTTGTATTTAATTATAATTTCTATTCGCGATGTAACTTTTTGTGGAAAAAAAGGAAGAGAGAAGAAAAGTGCGTTTCTCGAGGCTTTTCTCGCGGACAGATATAGCCGTGACCTAATTTCGGCATGATTTCTGAGCTAGAAAATTTTATTTCTTCTTTGTAGCATCTTTCTAAAGCCGTTGAACATTCTGCTCGGCTATTGCGCGTGATAATTGCATGATCTAGAAAATATCGTCGCGTCATAAAACGACGCACTTTTTCAGCAGAAATAATTAGAAAAATATTGTTGCGTAGATAATATTAAACTTACTTACCGTGGACTACTTTTTAAAAGAAAAGTGTCTCTTATTCTTAAAGAACTGTATATTAACTTTATCGTTCGATCTTCTTTAAATGATCTTTTTACAATCTCGTACATTATCTATTTTCTTTCGCAACATAGTCGCATATGCTTGCGTGGAAAAACGAGTTCGCACGAATGCACAATGACGATACAAAAGGATAGCGATGTCGACAACGTAGATTTTAATATACACTCGATGGCCTTCGATATCTTTATCACGTGCGCGCGTTGTTTGCGATTAAAAATTCTTGGGAATTTTTAAAGAAGCGTAAATATCCAATTTTTGAAAGAAATTTGTGATGCACAAATCGACGCGGGCGAGATATTCTTTATAAATAAGTGCAATATAATTTAAGAGAACCTGCACACGCAAACTAAATACGTTTTATTAAATTAAAATTATATATTCTGATATGACGATGAAAGTACAATATATATTGAAATGTATTAATTAAATATCAATTATAAATCTCCATCGCGATAAATATTTTTATTGGCATGCGCGTCTTTTGTCATTTCGTGTGTGTGTGTATCGTATACAATTAATATCTTCCATTAAAAACTGAATTACATTTTATAACGATAATTTATTCAAGTACACTGCGCGATCGCGGAAGTATAGAAAGCGAAGCCTTATAGTTTGGTCGAGAGTTGAGAGTCGCTCGTTGAAAGCCTTCTCTCGTCACGATCATCATCGCCGTGGTATTGTCTGAAGCACCGGAAATGCCCTCGCCGGAAGAACCATCCTGGTGTCTGAACCATGCGCGATGTCACACGGTCGATCCCCTCCTGTCACCGTGTGAGTCTTGGGCGCGTCCGCGCACGCATGAATGCTCCTCGCGTGTTTGCACCCACGTAAATACGCGCTAACGATACCTATAGAACACGATCCCGACATTACCGTTGCTGTCACGTTTCGCATACGCGACAGCATCGCGTAGGATTAAATAGGGAACAGATCGGAAAGAGACGAACGCTAATTACGGAAAGATCAAGGGAATGGTCAGAACGGGGATGCTCAGAGTATACTTGTTCAGTAGATGTGATTTCTATAAATCTTTAAATTGAAAACATTGATATTATATTCCGCGAAAGATAGTACGATTTTTTTACGGGAAAAGATTGATAGAAACGCATGTATATGTGTATATAAATACACATAATAATATATATTTATTTTAGATATTTTAGAATTTTATTTAATTAGACATTGATTTCTAAGAGAAGCTATTTATTGTATTATATTTATGTTTTAAATTTTAGATATATTTCAGTGTAAATTATATAGATTAGACGTATACATCTTATTCTGAAAAAATGAAAACATCTCTGCAATTTTTACTTCTTCTTCTTCTTCTTCTTCTTCTTCTTCTTCTTCTTCTTCTCCTTCTTTTTTCTTCTTTCTTCTTTTTTCTTTTTCTTTCTTTCTTTCTTTCTTCTTCTTCTTCTTCTTCTTTTTTTCTTTTTTTTATTTTTTTTCTTTCTTCTTCTTCTTCTTCTTCTTCTTCTCTCTCTTTCTCTTTTTTTTTTATAACTGATATGTATAATATTGGAATAAAATATAAACATAAATGTATTTTTTACGATAAAAGGCGATTAAAGGGATCGATGCGATACTAATTATTTTTTCGAATTGAAAAACATTTTTTAAATTTAATTTTAAAAATTTTTTATAAGATTATTCTAATTTTTTTTTTTAGAGAAGACATTCGATATTAAACATTGAATTTTTTAATTTTGATGAAAGTTTTTCTTCTCTTGTGGGATTGATGCTTTAACTTGCTGAAATTATACTGCGATTTTGATTTCCGATATAAACGTACGCGTCTCGATTAATTATGGAATTGAAGATGCTACGCTCGCGTCTCGCGAACTTGACAGAAGATGGACGATCGTTTCCACGCGATTCATGATATCCTCGAGAAAAATCACGCTCGTGTCTGACGATCGCGGACCGTTAGTTATCGTGGAGCTGCCGTTAAAAATGTCTTCTCGTGAGTTAAGCTTGCGATTCGGATGCACGAAGTGTACCGAACGTGACGCATCCGATAGCGATTCCGATCGCGACGCCAATGAGAACAAATACGACAGAGAAGCCTCTTCTCTGAAGTATATTATGATTTGAATCGTCGAGACAAAATGGCGATACAATGGCGATGACCAATAATATTGAACGTGATAGCTTGAATATTCTGGGTCAAAGAAATAACGAACAGAAATTCTATTTGATTTCTGTATTTCTGAAAAGGTATTGTTAAAATAGATATAGTAGTAAAATTATATCATAATTATGATATAATTGAATCCGGATTTTATAATCTCTAAATCTGAATTTAGTATTTCATTGAGACGAAGAAAACGAGGAAGTCATCGCGTTATTTCTCAAAGTGTGATCCCATAAATAATTTATATAATTAAAATTATGTTGACAAATTAATTCTAACGTATATGCTTGTTAACGCATGCAAAATACTTTCTTCATACTTTGCTTCTGATTGCAGCGCGAAATTCAGATCGCCTAGTTTACACCTGCGACCCTAATCTCGCTATTGTCTCCCAAGGATTATTTTGGTGTTCACGGCGGAGATGGTTAATTGCACCCGTCGACCCGGTATGGGAAAGCATTAACAATTTCCACGCGTGATTTCGCGAACGTTGTCACGACGTTATCTCGTTTATAATCGCTTCGGTTCAAAGTGAAAAAATTGAGAAAATCCTCTATCGTTACCATCGAGTTGTTTTTTTTTTCCGCATTATTTCGCAATTATATTCAGATTTATTCTTCAGAGTTACTCATCCTCAGAGTCAACGTTTGACTCATTTTCATAAATATACATTAAAATTGCGAATGTTTGTAGAGCCGAGATAAATCGGACGAAAATTAATTTTTATGGATATTAAGCTCGAGCATTTTACAAAAATGCGCAAATTTATATTTTTTAGACAAATATTCTCTTTGAAATTTTATAAGAAAATACAAAAAAGAGATATCTTGTTTCGTAGAACTTATTAAACAAATGCTGAAAAGTATTATACTTAAGATATTAAGTGCCTGAAAATCATCTCTTCATCTCTAGTCTTATGTTGTTGGGTGAATCAAATATTATATTAAAAATTTTTATAATAAATATATCATCTATACGCACATAGTATCGCGATATTTCATTACGAAGTATCCGTTATTATTTAATCATTCGATTAAAATAATGAAGAAGAAGAATTTTTCGTACCTTTCGTCGCGATTATTCAACGACGCAGTTAATCCGTTCGTCGTTTTTCAAAAGAATTCGCAATTTCCGTGATGACCCAATGCTTATCGTCACCGGCAACCGCGCATCCTCTGGCGATTACAAACCGAAGATCCATCAGGGACGAGCAGTCTACCTTGGATAGTTTGCGTGGTGTCTTCGCGTTGTCACCGATTGCGCGCGCGACTCTATCGTCGAGGCAAATTGAACGGCATCCGGAAGTTTCTCTATGCTTACCGTTTCGTTTTATAACGTCGCGGAAGTTTCCATCGACCAATTTGCATCATTTAATTATCATTGTATTTAATTGCTCTTTTTTTATTAGAGAAAATATGGGCAGGAAGTATTAATTCTTTCTTCAATCAAATATATTGTATATTATAATTTTACATTTTGTTTTTGAGATTCGATTCGAAGAGAGTTTTTTTTTCTTTCCTTTTTTTTTATCTCGCCACTTTTCTCGAATTTTACGTAGAATATAAATTTATATTTGGCTCTTCGGGATGTGTAGAATATATTTATAATCGCACAATATTTTTGCGCGAAAAATAAATAACTATTGTACGTTTCGTTACGCGAATGAAATTCCATTTTTGGAAGAACTCTTTAAATCGTTTCCATTTATGATAAATAATAACGGATTACCTCTGTAAAACTTTTTATTCTTCTTCTTTATCGGATGTTTTATAAAACAAAGAAAATATAAATGACTAGGACTACTTTTTGTACAATTCAATAATTGAAGTCAAATTGTGCTCGGACGGATCTTTCGAATTTTTTTTCTCATTTGCACAATAGAGTAGGACGGAATTTATTCGAAATGCCACGCACGTGATTATGCTGAAAATGCCAAAAATATAATCGTCTTCTTAATATCAATCCTGGCTTGGATCTTTCCCTCGTCACAGATTTCCCCTCCTTGCACCGTACCGATGACTTCATACGAGCTGATTGGTACGGCGGACTTAATGTCCAGAATCATCCTCATCGAAAGAGTCCTCGGCGCCCGGATGCGATAAAACGGCTCGTCGTCGTCGTCGTACTTGGTCGTCGTCCGCTTCTCCGACACGGCACCGATATAAGTACGTTCACGCCGTTGTTCGTCTGACGGACGTTGTTGCGAGAGCGCGGCGCGGATAAAAGTCGCTGCGAAGTGTGTTAGGTCATTGCTTTTCAGCGACCGAGCCGAAGCGAGCGATCGTTCGCAGTCGTCGTGGTACACGCATCCCAAGCGGGCGACTTCTTTTTGCATTGTTCACCGATCTCCGGATCGCGATCTTTCGTCTTTGATCTAATGATTGTTTATCGAATGGATCATTTGTAACGAGAATAATTTTCAGAAGAGCGAGTGCCAAAAAAAAAACATTGTGTTCAGAGAAGTCAGATGGTGCGGCGTGAAAAGAGAGTTTCTTCAGTTTTACATCCTGTCACGTTTATAGTCTTGTGTAGATTGAATGGATATATTTCATCAGAGAGGAGAGTCTGCGTGTTTAAAGGTGCTGGCTGTATATCTTTTAGGATTCGATCGCGTGTGAATGGAAAGCATGGAAATATCAAAGAAATATTAATAGAAATATCATGGCAAATTTATTAGGATTGACGGATGATTCGATATATCCCGAGGGAGTGGTCTGGTCGTGTTGTTTGCTGTTTGACGATGACGCGTTGATAAGAGGCGTGTTTAATTGAGGGAAAAGAAGTCGGGTGACCCACTTGTTGTATACCATTTACGGGTGTATACGGTAGGAGAGTGCGATTATAAACGGGACGAAGGCGTTTCACGTTGCGGGCACGATTATCATCATCTCGATCGCGTGATTGTCATCGCGCTAGGATGAGTCGTAAGAAGGTGTGGAATTCCATTATGCGACGAAAAAAGAAGAATCATTTGGACTTAAGCCCCAAAGATGATAGTCCTACTTCAGGCAACGTTTGTAAGTCAAAGAAAATTGTGCAATTTCTTTATTTCTAGAAAAAAACCTTCCTTAGGTGTACAACTTTGCTTCCGCCGTTTTTTTCCCGAAATTCGAGGCTTTATTGTAAAAAACTGGTTATACATTTTGAAATTGCTTGTTGAGTCACTCCCAATGATCGTGCCAATTCTTTTTCACTTTGACTCGAGTCTTCATTAAGTAATGCCTCCAATTCTGCATCTTCGAAAACCTTCTCTCTTCCACCGCTATGCCGCGCTTCGACGTGAAAATCACCGTTCTTGAAGCGTTGAAACCACTCGCGACACGTTCTTTCGCTAATAGCGGCTTCGCCATAAGTATTTGAGAGCATTCGATGAGCCTCAGCCGCAGATTTCTTCATATTGAGGCAGAAAATTAAAACCTCCCGCAAATGACGAGAATTTGGCTCGTAAACTGACATTTTCAATCGAGAGTAACTTTACGATGCAGACACAAATCGACTAATGTTTCTATGGGGTTATGTTGACAGATGTCCAAGTTTATCGCATGACATCTATGATCTATTTATTTCGGCCACTACTTATCGCTAAAGCCATCTATAGGAAAACGGCGGAAGCAAAGTTGTACACCTAATATATAGCCCAATAACGAGCGCGATTTAGATGAATAAATATCTGATTGTAACGTATTAATTCGCATAGAATTCGTAAAGATTTATTAGATTATTTATGAAACATAAATATATATATTCTCTTTTTAATGTCAAATTATTAACAATTTATTATAATAGTTTGAGTACCGAAGAATTCTCTTTCTCTTTCGTCATTTTGCCAAGACGCTACAGATAAAAGATACTAGAATTTTCGATTGTAATTTTATAGGGAAAAAGAGAAGTTATTAGTAAGATATTATAAATATAAAATAAAAAATTATATACACTTGTATATTTAGAAGAATAATAAAAAATATCGACATTATTTTAAATATGAAGGTTTTTTTCTAAAATAAAATTTCTGCTAACCATAATTTTCTTTATTATGCTTTTCTAGCTTCAATCACTGCTTGAAACTCTTTATTAATATCATTCACGATTAATTCGCTTCTCGCGTATTATTTCGATAATAGCAACATCGCTACGAGTTATGCGGAATGTCGGGAGAGGCTCAGGGTCTTTTTGCGGAAATAGAAACCGCAACTTCACGTGTTGCTTCACGTCATTAAATATCCTAGGAAGCTCGAGTGTGCGTATGTAGGAACACCGTGTGCTTCGCATCACGTTACATTGCCCGTAAAACCATGTCGCGTTGTCCAGATTTACCGTTATCGCGTAAGATATATTGTTCATCATCTGCACGAATCGTAATAAATCGCAATAAATATTCGTAAAATACAGAACGTTTTTTTTTTTGCTTCTGCGCGATATACAAAAAATTTTTCTTCTTCCTCGTCATTATTTTTCGTCGTTATTCTTCATCGTTATTTTTCATCTCATATTTTCGTCCGTACAAATTCGTAGAAATATTATTATAAGCGCGTTTCTCGATTAGATTTATCTATATGGTATATACACCTTACTTTATCTCCCTTTTTCTGCTTTATGTCGCGAGATTTTAGATACGATTTAATGGAATTTTTCTACAATTTTTTTATTCCACTTCCGACGTAACAATCGAATATTATGCATGCTATGCACTTTTTTTTATTTCCTATAAAATTTTCATTTTTTATCTCTCGACGTTATATCAACTTGATGCCTTTCACATTCGAGATTCCACGACTCTACGACAGAGAAGCAGGTACTGGCAGCATCTGCTGAAACATCGAGCGAAAGTGATATCGTATGTAGCGAAAATACTTGCAGTGGACCGCGAAATGGGAGGGGAAGGAAAAAAAGAAAAAGACACGCTAAAAAAATTATAATGCAAAATAAATTCTCTTTAGCAATTCGATAATTCATTGAAGCTGATGCAAATTCGAAGTCAGAGCGAATTAGAGAAAAATTCTCCTTGTCTCTTCACAAGCTATATGAATGTAAATTCGAAAAGGGGCGAGAGAGAGGAAAAGAAAGAGAGGGAAAAAGAATGGAAAAAGAGGGAGAAACAGTATGATATTAGGTGTACAAATAAGTTTCCGCCGTTTTTTATCAAAAATTGGGCATTTATTGTGAAAGAACGGAACTTAATGTTTTGAGTCACTCCCAATGTAAGTGCAAGTTCTTCTTGCGTTTGGCACGAATCTTGATCCAATAATGCTTCCAATTCCGCGTCTTCATACACTTTCGGCCTTCCGCTACGTTCTTTGTCTTCGATGTCAAATTCCCCGTTCTTAAACTTTTGAAACCACTCACGACAACTTCTCTCACTTAAGGCAGCCTCACCATATGCTTCTACAAGCAATCGATACGCCTCAGCTGCAGATTTCTTCAAATTGAAGAAGTAAATCAAAAGTTCCCGCAAATGACGCTTATTCGGCTCAAAACTCGACATTTTCGCACACAAAAGAATATATTATACTGATAAAGAATCACTAATATTTTAAGGTTATGTTATTGACTGATGTCCAATCTTACGATAAGGACGTTTTACATCTGACAATTTTAACCATAACTTACTGGTGGCGCCAACTTTTGTCAAACGGCGGAAACTTATTTGTACAGATATCCAGTAACGGGGAAATGAAAATATTGTACAAATACAAAAGAAGTGGAAAGGCCAGCGATGCGAATACGTAAGCGCTTAATTGTATTCCATCGATTCGATCGACATCGGTTATCGCTTCTTTTTATCCCTTCTTTAATCCACTGCTAAGGCCACCAAACTCCCTTCAAGTTCTTTCGCGATCCGTAAGTAAGTCATGAATTATTTACGGCGTTTCTCCGAAACGGATTTAAAATTCGGATCGTTCTGTTTCCATCATGCCCGTCAGTGGGGGAGGGCGGGGGAGGATGATGGTGAACGGAATGAAGAGGAAGAAAAGAGGCGGCGACTGTGCGCTGCCTCTCCGCTCGACAATTTTAATTGAAACGTCCACATTTAATTAAAAATTGCTGTCCGCTATGATCCTGACATGAAGTTGGCTATGCAGCGGAGGAACTCACAGTTCTTCACACGCGGTGGAATTGCGTTTTTGTGATTCCATTTTCACAATTAAAAAAAAAAAAAAATCCATTACGATAAAGTAATGAGGATACATTGTAAATTATTAGATCGCACTTGCCTGTTGCGCAAAAGAAAGTGATGCATATAATGAAGTTAATTAAAGTACAAATGTATTACGTAAGATTCGATTTAATTAAAATTCTGGAATGGAAATTGAGTTAGATTGTGCTATTTTTAATATTTTTATAATTTAACGAAATATAATCAGATATGTGTGTGTGTGTGTGTGTGTGTGTGTATATTGAATGTATTTTTATCTCATTTACATTATATTTCAAAGTTATCAGATATAAAATAGAAATTCGAGTTACATGTTATCGAAAAAAAAAATATTACGTATGAAAAACGGTAATAGTTATAATTTATATATAGATAAATGTTTTCTCTCGATTAGTGAATTATATTCTATATTGAGAAGATATACGGTTAATTGATTTAATTGAATATAATTATTTTCTAAGATTACAAAAAAAGAAATGTTACATTTGCATCTTTACGGAGCTATGAAAAGGATACTGTAATACAATAAAATAAGATAGGTCCGGAATGTTTTCGCTTCATTCTAAAACAAGATAAATGACAGATTTCATTATCCGTTCAAAAAAAGGCCATTTGTTGAGATACAAATATAATATGATTAATTTTGATGCACCGACAATTCCACAGTTCGTTGATAACGTAGCGCGAAGGAAACGGTTACACGGATTAATTGGCGGAACGAATCGCTTTGAGGAGGCGCGGCGTTATGCAGATCGTTCTAAATATGAAACCGCGCGCGTCCATCGAACTGTCATTCCTCAGTCACTCTTCATTTTTTACCTAGAGCACGAAATCAAGACGAGTATCAGAATTATCGCCGAGGATTAGCGCATTGGGTATAATATCTAAAATGATGATCGAGTAATTCGCGCGCGCGCGCGCGCGCGAGCGAGCGAGCGAGCAGATCGGATTGCTTCGGATTGTTTCGGATAAGGTTGACGCGTAAAGGAGTGGAGGCAACTAGGAGAGGCGCGTTTGCGCGCTTCGCACACGACCTGGTAACGCAAGCGAATAATGATGTAAGACGACTCCGTACTCCCGTACTTTGGTTTCATGCGGTTATAAACCGTCTCGTCTACAATTACTATGACTATCGCTGTCTTGTTATTTAAGAGAGATATTTTTTCTCGATCGATTTAATGCATGCATCCCTATTCTACGTAAGGGAGAATCGATAAATTTGAAATTCGTTACATTTACCCTTTGCATTAGACCTAATTTATAAAGATCTTTGTATAATACAATATGGGAGGTTGTTCTTTTTTTTTTGTGATCGTTAATTTATGGCTAATTGCCAATTTTATAATGTAAGCTAATAATATCTATATGATCTTTTTCCCTATATCTTTACATTTGTAATTTATATTAAAATAATAGCAAGTTTGAGTTTTGCAATCTGATTTCTGACAAAGGTACAAAACAATAGAAAATTTTATTACTGAACAATTTAAATTGAAATAAGGCATTTTTAAATACAAATGTTGAAGTACATACGTAATTTTTTAAGATTTTGTATTAAGCCAAATTTATACCGCTACATGTTTCAAATAGGGATTCCTTATTTTACCGAATCGGGTATAATGAAAGTCTTCTTTTAAGAGCCTTTAAACCGATTCGCAATACGAGAATTTAACGCAACGGTAACAAGCTTAGGATAAATTTCAAAATATGAGCATCATCATCAGTCGATCGCGCGTTCCGATTGTTTTTTTTTTTCTTCGCTGTAAGATCGTATTCTACTAGATACATTAATAATTGGAAGCTTCACCAGGCGTGTACCGTCAGCTGGAGAACGAGAGTAATGGTAGCTTTGTTTCGTCTCGAGGGTTCTTTCCTCTTCCGCCACCTCGCCCTTCACGTTCCTCGCTGTCGTAAAGTGCCTACCTATTCTCCTCCTCCGCATCTTTTGCAATATCACGCATCTGCAACCTCCTTCTCCTCCGCGAGATGAAATCTCGAGACGGAATGGTTGCGCAAATACCAAAGGGCGAGAAAATGAGCGAAGGACGACAGGGGTATCTCCTTAGGTTAGGTTAGGTTAGGTTAGGTTTCTTCGAATTTCTCCCAGATAATATCTCAGCGTACTTTTTGGTATTAGGTTTTACGCAAAAAGAGATGACAATTAATGCAGTATTTTCGCGAAAAGATTCATGACACCTAACTATAACGACGAGATGTTATTGCATTTAATGTATTAAAAAATATTAATATTTCGGTTGTTTTGCTTATAAATCGTGATATTGCTAGTTTATTTTGTACTAAATAAATCGTTTAAATTAAATTCAACATACGTTACAGTTTATAAATAACATAATCTTAAACATATATGTGTGTAATATGTGTGTGTGTGATAATTATAACCGAGAAATGTAGATAATAATTTAAGAAATAATTTTTGTAGCTTTAAAAAAAGAAAATATATATATATATATATATGTATATTATCCGGAATAATAATTTGAATTTGTCTAACAATCCGCCGAGTCAGCTTTGTTTTTGCTGGAGCAGTTAAATCGGGCGCGTATTCACCGTAACGTTTAATGACTCGTAGAATACTTTCTTTTCCTCTGAACTGACACGCAATTAAAGTACGGTATATATATAATTATGAGTGCCGCTTACCTTTTAAACGATCGAGACAATTGTATCTCTGCTCTCGCATTTTTTTGCGACAGCTCGTAATTACGCGATGTAAATACTTATGCTCGATTTGAGAAATTCTCGAACGCCGAGTATAATAGATTAATAACACGATTTCGATGACAAGCTAAACGCAACGGTGAAAAAATCATAATGCATCTAATATCGATAAACTAATAATTTTCTACATCAAATTGAAGTTTCTCCTTTAAATTATCAGTAATAAATTTAAAATATGAATTTATTAAAATTCTTATTATATATAATATTAAACTTTCCTATCGGAGAATCGTATTTAATAGACATATTATATTTTTGTAACCGTATATGGTAGTAGAGGGATTGTTTTGAATGTATTATTAAAATTATATAACATTGCTGTTGATAAAATAATCGGAGAAATCAGTTTCCCATCGCAGAATCATCATATAGAGTAATAGGGTAGATCTTGCTCCTCCTACGTTGTCGTCCTATGAGTCAATCTCCTTGTACGGCGAGAAGAGGTGCGTCCGCTTATTCCACACCGGAAATGCAACGTGGTTTAGCGAGTCGATGGTCTTTCCTTATTGCCAGCCGCGCCTTCCTGCCTTTCTTTCGCGATTCGAATATCTCGCAAACTCTATTAATCTCGCTATTAATTACAGCGAGATATATTCGTGAAATTGGAAAGCATTTATTTCATATTCTTGAATTCAATTAATTAATTAAATCAATTGAATTGATTATTTGGATTTATAATTTTATTTTTCACGACATGGAAATTTTATATTTCTTTACTCATGTTAATTGTTTTGGTAGAAAAAGCTAATTATTATTTAAAAATAGAATAGAAGCGATATATATTATATTGGCTATATAGAATTTTAAAAATTTTAATTAAAAATGTATTCGAGATTGACAAAATTAATCTCTTCTTATATTATTACATATACAAGTGCTACATCGCAAACTAATTCTCTCAAAGTCACTCTCTCGAAGAGACTACTACACGACACCACGTGTTACGAAATCCCAAATGCAACTAGTAGGATAAATACGATGAAATAAATCGTAGGAATTATTGAGTCTTAAAAACAAATTTATTGTGCTTTCGCTGATGTAAATGTGTGTAATAGTGATTTGGAAATTAACCGCGCTTTCTCTCTTGTCTGTCTGTTAATGAAATAGCGCTTTTCCAATGACAGTTGACATATCGCGCAATCTATTCGGCAAAAATGCATCTAAAAATAATACGTCACAATGTATCAATATACTGTCAGATTACCTGCACGTGGACAGATGAAGTAATACGAATCGGCTGTTTTATTTATAGCTATGTTTTCATGTATTTGCATGAAACATTATTTGAAAATATTTCCAAGATAAAAAAATTTACGATGTGTATGAGAGATATATTATTTGTTAAATATTATTGGAATTATTATTAAGATCATATAAGAAACATGATTTTACTTCAAGCGGAATATTTATGGTTTTCAAAGAATGATCTATCGCTAATACGTATGGTAATTTCGCTACCACTTTCGAGAGAAAGAGAAGAAAAAAAGCTGAGAGATAAATTGAAAAAGATAACGCCAGATAAATATACGTGCCTAATATCTACATTAAATAGATATAAAATCGCTGAACTAACAATATATGATAATTTAAAGCAAATATGTGGGGCACAATCCCCGTTTCATCCCGGGAAAAAATGCTGCAACGATGCGCCAAAATTTACCTTCGTCAACTCTGGAAGAACTGGGTTACGAAAACAAGTCTATCCCATAACTCATCGAACGTGTACATAGCGCGTTGTGTACGCGGCTATATGCGTATATATGGTGTGTATATGAGAATTTTCAGTAGATTACGCGCAAGCACACGGACGGAGATGAATGGACCAGCATACGCATATGTCCGTATTAAATATCCGTTTCAACGTACGTCGATGCACATCCCGTCATCGGTGTGGATACATGGTGCGGGACGATTAGAGTTACGGAAGCGTTTCCGTATTTTGTCGTCGGTCTTATCTAGCCCTCGTGATTGCGACAGTGGCTCTCAATCGATCGATACTTGTGCTCCTCAACAATGCTTGAAACTCTCTTCTTCTTGTCTTATTAATGATTTGCAATTCTATCGATTCTCTTCTGTTAAATGCACGGCTTATGGAAACACTGGAGACACTGAAAATCTCTTTTTATTGAGCGATGATTAAAAAAATTTATATTACCGCTTTCTAGAAACCTTATTCGCTTTTCACAAATAATACGCGCAATATATATTTTTTTACAGCAACATTTTATTTTTTAGTTGAATTATAAATTTTTTCACTACTTTAATATTTTATATAAAGACACAATTAACACTTACATATATAAGAAAATTCTCTCATATTTTCTTATACTTGACACTGTATGGTATAGCTTACTGCACGAGTCTACCAGATATATAAATATGAAACCGGAATTTGCCCATAGCTGGCCCTAGCTGTCAATCTAGTTATCGTCAAACCGCGTCATTGGCGCCATTTTCTTGTTTTGACATCTGATAAAGATTTTCAACTCACAACAATACAAGTTTCATACAACAGCATAGTTTTTAATAGCGTTGAACATGTCGAATTTTGTGCCTGGAAACTACGATTTGCGGACAGCATTGATTTTCTGTTACCATTTGAAGAAAACTGCTGCAGAATCGCATCGAATGCTTGTCGAAGCTTACGGTGAGCGTGCTCTTGGTAAATCACAGTGCTTCGAGTGGTTTAAAAAATTCAAAAGTGGCGATTTTGACGTGAGAAACGAAGAACGTGGAAGACCACCGAAAAAGTTTGAAGACAGCGAATTGCAAACATTGTTGGACGAGGATGACGCTCAAATGCAACAACAACTCGATTTGAATCAAGTTTTGCGTGAAAAACGACCAGAATATCAAAAAAGGCAACGCAAAGTGATTTTGCTTCACGATAATGCACCATCACACGCAGCAAAACCGGTCAAGGAAACGATTGAGGCGTTTAGTTGGGAAATATTTTCGCATGCGGCTTACTCACCAGACTTGGCTCCATCCGATTACTACTTATTTGCATCGATGGGACACGCACTTGCCGAGCAGCGCTTCACTTCTTACGAAAATGTACGAAAATGGCTCGATGACTGGTTTGCCTCAAAGGAGCAATAGTTTTTTTGGCGTGGCATCGACAAATTGTCAGGGAGATGGGAAAAATGTATAGCTAGCAATGGGCAATACTTGGAATAAAATATTTTTTATCATTTTCATACAATAAACGTGTATTTTCTATACAAAAATTCCGGTTTCATATTTATATACCTCGTTTGCTTCTTTCATTCGCACGCTTTGCTCTTTTTCTTATTCTCATTAGTTTGGATTTGTCAATGCAAATATTATATAAGGCTCACACACATATATAGCGCCGTTATTACGACGAGTCTCCACGTTGCCGAGAGGAGGATCTCAACACAGACATACCTTGGATCCGGAGTTATCGTCGTTGCGCGAGCATGACAGTAATCATCTTTTTGTGTCGGAGTGTAAGTTTCCTCTCGCGTAAGCGTATTTTTATACAAATACCATTTTACTAAATATATTTACATGAGATTGGAGCACGCGCGCTCAGTTATATTTATGATAAGTAAAAAAATTTTCCAGTATATTTTAAATTTTTGAGCGGTTTCGCTTTTATAATGACATTTAATTAGCTTCACAAATAATTGGCCTATTTTGTTATACTTAATTATCGCACTAGAATAAGATTTTATGTTTTCGTTCACACGAGTACACGTGTCTAAAAAATGTTTCTCGTCTCGATCACGTCGAAGGATGGCGGAATGGTTTTTCCTGGTGTTTACGCGGAAAGATCAGCCGTCTGGAATCGGGCCAGCGGTATTTTTACGCGTTTCGTCGATCGAATGAGACAGAAACTACTGCGATGAAGGCCGCGATATAGAACGATGATTGCCGTTATACGAGACGATCGGAATTACGAATTTTGGCCAAGGAGAGTTTTTTCATGAAAACCTATAACCCATATTCGCGGGTTATCCGCGAAATTGAAGATCTCAGCAAAAAAAAAAAAACCGTAAATGGAACAAACGTTGGTCATGCTCGCTTATTTATTTTGTGCGCAACGCTGTATCTAAAATTATACACACTCGATTGAAAGATGGATTATTGAGATTTCTAGATATAAAATTTTAACGGGAGACATGAAGTTTGTGGAACATGTATATCGAATAATTAGAATAATAGAATGAAACAATTGATTAAAATGCCAATCAAATAACAGAATGAAATATGTGTTGCGTATTATAGCAAAATTAAATTACCGATTAATTAATATTATATTGGGTGATTGCATAAGTTCGTGCCCGATTTAAATATAAACTTCAATAGATTATATTTTAGAGATAACACTTTTATTAATCAATTATATAGTCTCCATTCTTTTCTACAATGCTTTTCCAACCATCTATAAGCTTGTCGATTCCATTTTTGAAGAAAGAACTTGGTTTTTCTTGAAAAAAGTTTGTAAGGTGGTTTTCGACAGCTTCCTCGGAATTGAGATTCTTGCCATTTAAACTATTCTGCAAAGACCGGAACAGATAAAAATCTGAAGGCGCAATATCTGGAGAATATGGCGGGTGCTGCAGAATTTCCCATTGCGACTCTTGCAGTTTTCCTGCAACTTATTCCTTTCAGTCAGGAGATGCGGCAGCCACGTATCAAGCATGGAAATGTATCCAAGCTTTTTTAAATGACGAAAAGCGGTTGAATTATCGATGTTGAGCCTCTCAGCAATATCCTCAGTTGTAATCCTTGGGTTTCTTTCCACTAAGGCATGCACAATGTCATCATCAATGCCAGAAGGCCGTCCAGAGCGGGGGGTTGATCCTCCATGTTGAGATCACTATTTCGAAATCTGCCAAACCACTTTTTGACTGTTCGGAGAGCAGGAGCGCGGTCCAAATAAACGCTTTGAATATTTTTTTTGTGCAATTCCAACACTCACGCCTTTCCGAAATTCATATAGCATTACATGCCGCAAATGCACCTTTCGTTCTCCATTTTTAATGATTTCTCTTATGCACAAGTGGACTTATCCGAACAATGTCTAACGCTAAATTGACATAAGACAACGTCATCTATTCGGTGTAAGCAACAATTACTACACGAAAACAATAGAACTCCGCCATGCACCTAACTTAATGCCATCTATGAAAATCGGGCACGAACTTATGCAATCATCCAATATGTATCATAACGTTGCAGAGCTCTTCCTATCTTTCATCATGCCAAGCTAAATTATTTAATAATCTCTATTCATAGTTTTTTTCGTGAAAGTGAAAAGTGTTGAATTGTTCTGCGAGATACATATACGAAGGAGAATTGAAAACGCGGGGCGCAATCTGCGAAACACATTGTTTATTTTACACTGTTACAATTGTTTCTGTCGCTGTTTGCAGATCCTTAGACTTGTTAAATATGCGAGATCTCGCACAGATTAAGACGGCCGAGAAGTAAGTAGACCGAGCGCGTGGAAATTGGCAAAGGCGCG
This sequence comes from Polyergus mexicanus, assembly GCF_030449975.1. NCBI lineage: Eukaryota > Metazoa > Arthropoda > Insecta > Hymenoptera > Formicidae > Polyergus > Polyergus mexicanus. The sequence continues at coordinate 4,905,395 of NW_027223344.1, forward strand.
CACTGAATGCGACTTTCGCCGGATTACGCGAAACGGTGAGGCGCGAGAATATTAGAAGTGCAGTCGAAATCGCGAGACAATGATCAAGAAACTCGAACAAAACTTGATTCATTCAAAGCGAGAGGAAAAAAATGTGCCCCGGTTTCCTCAACCAGAAAAAGGCAACCGGTGTGTAATTACAGCAGGAGGATATCCTTGATACCTTTCCTCCCGTTCGCCAGCCCTGTCGTTATAATCATACGAGAGTTAAACGTATAAGCGTAAGATATAAATGAATCAATTTGTTAACAGACCATTATTAATGGTTACCATATTAACGGTTCAACCAGATTGTATTGGATATTTGTTGCGTATATTAGGCTTATAGATAAAGATCAAAGTAATGTAATTAATGTGATTGCTATTATAATTTTAATTATTATGATTTAATTAGTGTTGTTAATTCGCTGCATATAACTTCTCAATAAAAATCAATTTACGGATGAAGATAAAACATATAATAAATTGATTGCATTATAAATAATGTTAGAAATATATGTGTATAAAATATATACACACGCACACAATAATTCTATTTTAAATAAAATAAAATAAATTTATTTTATTTAAAAAATAATATGTATTATATATAAAATTTAGAATTAATGAACATATTCATGTAAAATTTCACTTCATATAGAAATTAAACTCCATTTAGTATGCCATGAAAATTAATAACATTAACTTCTAATTCCATCTCCTGAAGCAAAAAAATCACCTTGTTACCGACTATGACCTGGTTTCGCTCTGTGGCAATTAATTTCATTCGTGACAAAGGCGATTTCGTACAAGACTGTAGAAGCCGCGACGAATTAACAAGCGAACGGACGATAGTCTTCCCCGATCTTGGGATACTTGCACGAGTATTAATGCGTATAGAGTGACGCAATAAATATAAAGGAACGCGATAAATTTCCTAAGAGACACGGACGATTTAGTGGCGCTTCTCTTATTCGATCTCTTTTATTTCGAACTCTCGTCTGTATTCTCTCACCGTGTCCTAACCGTTACGCAATATGGAGAAATATTACCTATTTTCAACATAGATTTTAGATAACATAGAATCTCTCGTGCGAAATGCATAGAAAAGTACAGAGACGTGGAATTAACGGTCTGTAACGGTTGCAGTTATTCTCTTCCGGAACGTAATGACAAAAAATACAACGACACATTTTTCTTCCAACATGCATATTTTCTTTTGCAGAAATAATCCTAAGAGACTTACTACGAAAGAACTAGAAAAAAATTTATTATTTTTAGAACTCGGTATTTAATTACTATTTATTTGACAATATCAAAATATCATATTTCGCAATTTAACATATTTATGTTTGAATATTTAGTCCAATTTATTGTATTAATAATAACGATTATATCACATTAGATTTAATTACAGATACTATAATTATAGAATATATATATTGTATACTAAATTTTATAATAAAAAAAAGCGTTTCTTTCTATCTTGAAAAAAGCAGATTAATATTAGAAGATAGTTTATGAATAATCCACAAATTGTAGAAGATTGGTCGATCAGCGAGCCACTCACTGGAGCTTTAATAAAAAGCAACTTCGCGCGCAAGATGAATCGCCGCCGGGTTACGTTTGCGCAATGAGCAAAAGTCAAAGGTGATTTAATTAATAATGACGTTATTTATCTCCGCAACCGTTGGAAGATGAAGTTTGAATTTTGCGTGGGAGATATCGTTGTTCTTAACAAAGCTTTAACTATCCATTATCATTCGCAGTATATGGCATCGAGGCATTTTATTTTCTATAAATTATTAACTTCAATGAATCGTCGATCATCCCTACGAAATTAATCTCACTGAAATGAAAAAGCAGCGTGACTGAAATACGGAATAGATCTAATTACAGAAAAAAATAATGCGCAAATAAATGGTAATGGCACGACTGGTGTTATTTGTGCGTCGCTGCGTTAAACTAATTCGCGACATAATTTGATTCTGTATGTCACTTAATTAATTTACATAATTACCATGCTGGTAATTACGAAGATATATTGGATGATTGCATAAGTTGGTGCCCGATTTAAATATAAACTTCAATAGATTATATTTTAGAGATAACACTTTTATTAATCAATTATATAGTCTCCATTCTTTTCTACAATGCTTTTCCAACCATCTATAAGCTTGTCGATTCCATTTTTGAAGAAGGAACTTGGTTTTTCTTGAAAAAGGTTTGTAAGGTGGTTTTCGACAGCTTCCTCGGAATTGAGATTCTTGCCATTTAAACTATTCTGCAAAGACCGGAACAGATAAAAATCTGAAGGCGCAATATCTGGAGAATATGGCGGGTGCTGCAGAATTTCCCATTGCGACTCCTGCAGTTTTCCTGCAGCTTATTCCTTTCAGTCAGGAGACGCGGCAGCCACGTATCAAGCTTGGAAATGTATCCAAGCTTTTTTAAATGACGAAAAGCGGTTGAATTATCGATGTTCAGCCTCTCAGCAATATCCTCAGTTGTAATCCTTGGGTTTCTTTCCACTAAGGCATGCACAATGTCATCATCAATGCCAGAAGGCCGTCCAGAGCGGGGGGTTGATCCTCCATGTTGAAATCACCATTTCGAAATCTGCCAAACCACTTTTTGACTGTTCGGAGAGCAGGAGCGCGGTCCAAATAAACGCTTTGAATATTTTTTTGTACAATCCCAACACTCACGCCTTTCCGAAATTCATATAGCATTACATGCCGCAAATGCACCTTTCGTTCTCCATTTTTAATGATTTCTCTTATGCACAAATGGACTTATCTGAACAATGTCTGACGCTAAATTGACATAAGACAACGTCATCTATTCGGTGTAAGCAACAATTACCACACGAAAACAATAGAACTCCGCCATGCAGTAACTTAATGCCATCTATGAAAATCGGGCACGAACTTATGCAATCATCCATATTTAATGGAAAATATATCAACAAGCATATCTACAAACGTCGAACAATGACAAAATTAAATATCGGTTGTATTTCGAAAATACATGACGTATTGTATAATTGCGGGTTTTTTTTCACGGCAATCTTCGTTAGCGCGATCTTCTGCGAACTGTGTGAAGTGTCGCAAACGAGTACGGGATTGACCCGACAGATCAACAGATAAGCCTTAATTGGTTCACGTAATTCCACGTGTACACACGTAACATTCGCACGACTGCATCGTTGCGCGCGATCGTGCTTTTTCATCCGAACGAATAAATATGTGTGTGTGTGTGCGTGCGTAAGTCTCTTGCCTTACGAAAGGACGCGCGAGGAAAATCGCCGACAGTTTCCGACAGACCGAAGGGTCGCCGAAATTGGTTTAATTGACCGGATTTGGCTCGAGCCAATGGGACGACATCCAATCGTGCGTCACGGCGCTTGACTCGGGCCGAGTTCGATGAAAATGCTTTCATTAATTTTTCCATCAGACATCTACGGAGCGTATATATAAACTTGAGGGAAGTTCCATTCCTATTAGGCCTTCTATGTGATTTGAAATAATTCGTTCCGAGAAATCGAGAAGTGTGTAAATATTAGGGCGCTGACAGATATCGCGGGGGTGCAAGATCGTTGTCTCTGATTCAACGCGATTTAACAAATTAATTAGTTTTATTCGGGTGAAAGCTGCGAATTAAAGATGCGGTCGCGAAAAGTTATAGTTGCGCAATTATCTCGATCATGGCTTAGATTGTAAGATAAATAATCATTAATTATTGTAACATTAACGTTTCTGATATCTTTTTTTTGTTTTTTTTTTTTTTTTGTTGCAGGTGAGTTAAAATCACAATCATTGCCAAGAGGGTTTCCACCGCAAATAATAGTGCAGCAGATTGATGATGAAGGTAAAGATTAGTTGATCAGTCTACGAAGTTAATTAGTCGCTAATATCAGTTTTACAATCAAGTGAATCCGTTCGTGGGAATGTTAATTACATTACGATTGTTTCCGCGGAGGATAACGCTATCGCGTTTGTCGACGATCGTGGAAAGATTCAGAGACTTTAATACATACCAACGCGATTCTTATGCGTATTTATGATTATTCGTTGCTTTAAGAAGCAGAATCTTATGATGTTTGCTCGCAAATACGATCGAGCGATGCCGGAATTGACACATACGTAGGGATATATAAAAATGGATTAATTACTTTCTTGCATGTTTGTTAATAAAAATGCAACAGCGGAAGATGTTTATTCAATTTTTAAATATTAATCTTGATTGTTGATTCTAAATTTGCATTAATTTAATGCAACATAAAACAATATAACAATATAATTCTCATATAAATAAACATAATCGAAGCCGTATATAACTCTGTGTAATTCTTCTTTGTTTAATTTGTATTAAATTTCTTTTGCAGTATTGTAAATGCAATATATTAAAAACATCTACGATTTTATTAAACATTATCAGAATTATTTTAAACATTATACTTGATATATATATATACATCAGTTTTATTAATTTTTTTAAATAATAAATTTATAAATACTATAAAAGCTTTTCCGCCAATTGCACAATAGTTTTACTCGTGTAGTAAGTAAATTATATTTATGTGTTCAATTTTAATTTCAATGAAATTAAAGTAATTTTTTTTTACCGATCTCCAGCAATGTACTATTTTTGTAACCTCGAGATGTTTTATATACATCGTACATGAACGTAACCACGACTTTACGTAACAAATCCAATTAAACTCGCTCATTTCGCGCATTTTGTGGAGGGAAAAAAGGCGCTAATTTTTCTCTTTTCCACGAGTCGCAAGGTCGATCGTTAAAAAGACCAGAGAGTTTCTATTTTCCCGGCGTAATTTAGTCATAAACTTTGTTTTCTATCGACTGAATGCCCCTTATTTCTCGATCCGTCAGCCAGTAAACGCGTTCGTCTCGCAGAAATATATCTGCTATGTGCGCGTCTGTTAATTATTCAAATTGCGGCATACGTTCGCCGCTCATGGACGTAGAGCTTGCTTGTTGCAGCTTTAGCCATGTGGGTTTCCGGTCATTCCTTGCGTTACGTACGCGTTGACACGCACGGGCCTCGAACCTCGAACATGCAACGAATGCAACATGCGTCACTCCGTCTTTGTCTCGTTATCCTTCAGATACTGGAGGTGCATCTTATCCTTCAGCGTTTATATATATGTCATAAATTAATTTTGTCCTCTATATATCATTTTTCATTTTCCATTATCGTTTCATAATCTTCCATTGATCCATAATCTGATAATTTCAAAAATCGACATGTTTTAAGGATCTTAGCGAGTATCGTAGGATTTCAAGTTGTCGATAAAACGCTGTCAAATTGCTAGAGTTCAAATATAGAGAGAGATGATACTTCTCATCGAAATAAAGAAAATTTTTGTTATTAAAGAGAAATTTATAGAATGAAGATTATAAAAACCGGTTGACTTTTGTTTCAAAGGAACATATTATTCTATTAATTTCGACGGAGATTTTTATTATTATAATAATCGAAAATAATCATCGAACTTAAAAATTAATGTTATATCGTCAGCGTTGATACGACACGGATTGTTTCCGGTAGCGTGTGAAAATATTGTACACAGTTCCAATCATGTGTACCGGAACCGGAAGAACAATGTTGTCGGGTAAACAGCCACCTAGCAAATGGTCTTCTCTCAGATCTTTTCAGAGCTGTGCTGCTTTCTCGCCGTTGTTTTCATTGAGCAGTGTCATTTTTTTTTTACCTCTTCATCAGCAAAGAAAGGCTCAGCTTCCTGTCTTCTTTCTTCCGGCATTATTGTTCGCAGGTTTGCATCGAAAATTCTTTCTTTGTTAGATTGACATATTTTAAGATTACATTCTACAATTTTTATTGATTCGCTTTTTGTATATTTAATAACGAAAATTAATAGACACTACGTGTTAAAAAAAACTATGGGCGTTATATTATATTTTGCACTATTATTGATTTTTTTACGTATCAAAATTTTATTTTGAAACAAATTTATATTTACTCGCGAATTGTCAATCGATTATTTATTTATTATGTGTTATCATGCTTAAATGACACGTGTATATTACCCATCTAAGAAAAATTAATTAATCCGGAAGAAATTAAGAAAGATTGTGTATCATTGTTAGAATATTTCCAACGATTTTCTTATAGTATTATAGTATTTTCTTATAGTATATTTCAGGAAATAGGTCGCGTGGCGAACTTCCACAATGCGTTATGTTTCATGTATAACTTATCCTTACGTAAGAATTAGTTTCTGGCAAGCGATCCGAGGAAATGCGGGCATAATTTCGTTTCTCTTTTTTGTTTTATAAACGCTCCATTTACCAACAAACATCGTCATACAAAAGCATATATTCAAAAAATTGTTAATTTAATTAAAATATATTTATCAAACTATACAAATGCAATAACTTTTTTAAGTTTTTCAAACTTGAAAGTATGTATTTCTTTTATGAATATCTTTAAATTTCTTAAAAATTCTCCTCAATCGTGGAAATTGATTTTGAAATCGGTGGCTATGTCAGATGCAAGGCCCTGGCACAGATCATGAAGCAATTTAGTACCGCTTGAAGAAAGAAAAGACAGAAATCTTCCCCAAATATGGCCTTAATCCAGATAATTGTGATCCCATTTATCTTCTCAGCTGAAACATATAATTTTGAACGGCGCGAAAAACTAGATTTATAATCGGGATAAACAGATCGAACGAGAACAAACAAATTATCGATTACGCATGAATACGTTTCATCTTCGACGGTTATGATCACGAAGCGAGAGAGCATTATTAACGCGTATTTACGATGCAAAATGGCTGAATGCCAGGTTAATGCGCCAGTGTGATATCCGGTTTTGCGTTACAGCACGTTCATACAGGCCTCGAAATTGTGCATGTAACTGTAATGTAATACGTAATATGTGTGCACGTGTATATACCAGGTATATAAATATGAAACCGGAATTTGCCCATAGATGGCCCTAGCTGTCAATGTAGTTACCGTCAAACCGCGTCATTGGCGCCATTTTCTTGTTTTGACATCTGATAAAGATTTTCAACTCACAACAATACAAGTTTCATACAACAGCATAATTTTTAATAGCGTTGAACATGTCGAATTTTGTGCCTGGAAACTACGATTTGCGAACAGTATTGATTTTCTGTTATCATTTGAAGAAAACTGCTGCAGAATCGCATCGAATGCTTGTCGAAGCTTACGGTGAGCGTGCTCTTGGTAAATCATAGTGCTTCGAGTGGTTTCAAAAATTCAAAAGTGGCGATTTTGACGTGAGAAACGAAGAACGTGGAAGACCACCGAAAAAGTTTGAAGACAGCGAATTGCAAACATTGTTGGATGAGGATGACGCTCAAATGCAACAACAACTCGATTTGAATCAAGTTTTGCGTGAAAAACGACCAGAATATCAAAAAAGGCAACACAAAGTGATTTTGCTTCACGATAATGCACCATCACACACAGCAAAACCGGTGAAGGAAACGATTGAGGCGTTTAGTTGGGAAATATTTTCGCATGCGGCTTATTCACCAGATTTGGCTCCATCCGATTACTACTTATTTGCATCGATGGGACACGCACTTGCCGAGCAGCGCTTCACTTTTTACGAAAATGTACGAAAATGGCTCGATGACTGGTTTGCCTCAAAGGAGCAACAGTTTTTTTGGCGTGGCATCCACAAATTGTCAGAGAGATGGGAAAAATGTATAGCTAGCAATGGGCAATACTTGGAATAAAATATTTTTTATCATTTTTATACATTTTCATACAATAAACTTGTATTTCCTATACAAAAATTCCGGTTTCATATTTATATACCTGGTAAGTAGGTCACCGCGCGCGAATGGGCATTTTGGAAATCATTATGCTCCGCGGGATGTCGTGCATATTTTATCATGCAGCCATTAGAAGCAATCCACGTATTTTCTGCGGGAATTTCGTCTGGTCGGAAAGGTGCGCGAATCCTCCAAGGAATTTATCTTCCCGGTAGTACGGAAGCTCTTGCGCCCGATACTAATATTAATCGCACGTATGATAGAACAATCTGGAAATATTGATCGATGCTTCGCTCCCTTCGCGCGAAATATTTTTTACTTCCATTAACGATACACGTGTTTATAAGATGTGTCCATAAATCGCGTGTGTTCTGTTAAAATGTCACAAGAACGGTGTCGAGGATAGAGAACTGCGATACGCGAGGTATAAATATTATATTTGTTAACAGCGCTGATTCTAGCAATGGTAACAAAAGTAATATAACAAGTTATAAACTTTTTATATTTAAGTAATATTATATATCTATTTATGTTTCCAGTTTTCACTTTGCTTCGGCTTCATATGGCTTTTTTTTTTTTTTTTTTTTTATTTGTGGCGCATGTAAAAAATTGGAAAACTTAATCCGAATGATGTTTCCTTTCTTATTGATATATTAAATACGAAATGAGAAGGAAGATAACTTGGACAGCGCGGATCCCAACCTAGGGTTGGAAGAGTATTTCATTTGGAAAAAAGTTTCAAAGTAATAAGGTCAAAGTAATAAGGCATTATAAGAACGATGGATCGTAAAATTTCTAGAAAATATTATTCTTCGTCAAGAATGTTGCTTACACGATATCACTTTGACGTTTCCTAAAGTACCTTAGTTTTCATTATCTTCATCGCAAACTTGAATATTTACAATGTAAACACGTAAAAACGTATTAAGTTTCTAATACCCGTATTCATAGTCCTTCCTTATTTTAAGGACGGAGGAAGCCTCCATGAAGGATTCCTTGAATCTGCAAGGCCACCTTGTTTCATAGACGGACCTCGAGTCTCCCTTTCAGAAGGAAGGAATATTTTAGGGATTTTTAGCGACCGACTGGAGGCAGCACCGTTTTATGCTGCCTGCGACTAATTTCATATAATACATATGAAAACTTTTTCGTATCTTCAAAAAATTCCACGGAATTTTCCCAATCGCGAATGTATCTTTTCGGAATCCGCCACAGAATCCGATTCTCTGGATTTTCGTCTTCAAATCCATTGTCAGAATCATTTAAAAATTCATTGTCCATTATCCCTTTTTCCTTTATACACTTTCAGTTTGAGAGCGCGACAACAAATAACCACAAAACCACAGATTGAAATGTAACGAAACTAACTTTTGGAGGTTATATTTGGTTATATTCTGCGTATCGTCTGCTAAAAAGGTCGCATCCACGCCTCAAGGAAGCTCGTGACCTTCCTTGAGATAAGGGAGCCACTAAGATTCCTTGTTCGGTCAAGGAAAGTTTATGAAACGTGGAACGAGGAACAAGGAATCCTTATTCCTCAAGGACGGACTATGAATACGGGTATATGTTTCTTGTTTTAAATGTTTTTAATACATAACTCACGGTTTTCATATATAACTCAAGCCAAACAAAAAATAACATTTATAATGCAGTAATATCGTTTAAATATTACTCGCACATATAGTGATGAAATATACAAATATTCTATAGCATTTGAAATTATTCTACGAACGCAAACGTAGATTCTTTTTCTAACAAAGGTGAAAAAGAGGGAAAGCTGCGTATAGAATACGCATAAGAAAAAGATTCGATTCTTTCGAGACTTTCTTTGTCGTATCTCATGTCAAACACTTATAATAGGAAAGACATTCGGCAGAAAACTCTTTTTAACAATAAGTGAGAAGCGTGCATTTGCCGTGAATAAATGCAAAACGATGCAAACGTATTTTCGTGTTTGGAGTGCCATTATAGCTTGCCGCATTACGACGATAAAGAGATTGGAAAAGTAATCTTCGGAAATTGGCAAAGTTACACGAATGGGAATTCACGTCCTACTTCATTTATCAGGAAGTATCGCTTGAGTTCGAGGAGAGCGAACTCTGCTTCTCTATTTAAAGGAACCGATCTTTCGCCTTCAAATTACACGAAAGTTCTGAACAAATAGATAATTAATACGATTCTTTATATCGTATTAATTTGATTGGATCAGTTGGGAGAGAAATGGGATCTTCAAATTAATTTCCTGTATCCATTCTCTCTCATCCAATTACTTTTTCTACAGAAATATATATTTCGTTTAATTTCATGTCGACTTTTGATACTTGCGTTTAATAAGAGGTTTTTAACAAATAATTGAGCATCTATTATAATTATAATAGCTCAGATACAATATCGATGGAGATAATTGTCGAAAAGATTTGTTTATAATTTAAAAAAGAAATTGCAGTCTTCCTTTAAATTCTACAAAAGCTGAAGACGAAAATGACTCCGGAAAATTGACTTCGCGATAATTTTAACGGATTATGTAGACACGATTTTATGTACCGAGAAAAATATTACCTACGCGATAGCAGATAAGATAGCGAAAATTCTTGCTTGAGTTGATCTCCTGAAGCTTTTCGTATATCCAACAACGGGAGTCTTTGCGAGACACTCGACGATACAGCATCCGTAGCGCTAAAAATAATTCGTTCTGTAACCGTGGCGCATCGGTTCTCTCACGTGTTTGCCGGTGCGGTTCTGCTTCGCATCGTGAACGAAGAGACGCGCTAAAGACGAGAAAAAGAAGCAATATAAGTAATACGGAGAACGTGAAGTCGGTTGGTAGGTAAAGTGCACGCTACTCCGATCCGATGCGGGTTCGTTGATAAACGAACGGGCGCTCGCCCGCTTAAACCGGTGACCATTCGCGTCACGAAATATGCTTTGCTTTGAAATAATAAGTATAAAATACATACTTTTAATTGTTAATATATATAGCTACATAATTTAAACATTTCGAAATAAAAATAAAAATTATTGAAATAAAATTATTAAAACATTTTTGACATGAAAATTAAAAGCGGAGACATCTCTCAAGCACGGTAACAATTTTCGACATACAGGCGCACTCGCGGTTAAAAGCGACAATCGAATAATCGTAATTATATCACGAATGCAGCTGCTGCGCGCGTACATGCGTGAGAAATTTGCTGGATCGAGAATGGAGAAATTGTCGCGATCGCTATCAGCCGATTCTGGAGATTGGCTAAAGTGGCACGGTTAAAGGTCAACCTAGCAATACCGGTTAAAAGGGTGTTCGGTATGAAAAAGCGAAGAGAAATTGTTTCGGAAATAAATCAGATTTTCTTCTTCGATGCAAATGGCACGACGCTATCCTCAATGCATTTTAATGCATTGACGATGTTCCTGGTGTTATATTAAAACGAATAGAAGGCTCGCTCATTTATGCATTTACGCTGAACGAGAACACCGAAACTTTGTCAAAACTCATTATTTCTTGGTAAAATTAAAGGTAAAATAAAATATGCAAATATTCATTACAGATATACTTTTCAAGTGTAGCGATTTATAAAATATCAATTGATATTGCGTTACAAAATAACTTCAAATTTGTTTATATACCTTTTTTTTTTTTTTTGCTGTGTTGTTATCAGTAGCTATGAGTCACGTTATAATGAATGCGTCGTATTTTTATACATTGTCTAACAACATTGAGCCGCTTTCACCGTCGTTAGCGCATCTCGAAATTCGTTTCGGTAGAAACCGGTTGTGCTTCGCCATCACGTCGGTTGGCTTGCACTTTCGCACGATGCCACCTTCTTATGCCGTCAGTGAATATTACATCGATCAGACCTATACGCGTTGTTCATGTAGATTCCTCGCTGTGCGCAGATCTCGCACGCAAAGATACGATAAAGAAGATTAATTCTAAAGAAACGCGTGGCGTATAAATAAATTTTTTAAAAGATACGTTGTAAAAGAAATACAATATATATAGCGATAATTAACGAGCACGTCGTGTATTATTTTTCCTCGGAAATATAGCTAATTATGTTAGACATACGTTTTATATAAATAAGAAAAACTATGATGAATTATATCTCTAAATTTTTTGCTAATAAACTTGCTTATTTTGTCGAGCATTTTATTTTGTGCTTTACACGATTCCATATTTTTCTCGCGATAGAAGTTCAAAATAATACACTTGCATGTAATAATATATATTTTCTAAATTTCTTATCTGTTTTTTTTCTATTTCTATCATTGTCGTTTTTTTCAGTTTGTTCCTTTTCTTCAATCTGTATTTCCGTGCTGTTTATTCTTCCCCTTCTCTATCGACATTGCTCCCGTATTTCTCATTTCTCGCCAGACGACCTGGCACGTGCTAGTTTCATGTATTCCAAAAATTTGGAGCTTTCTCAAACGCCAATTTATATATATCATACAATCTATTGGTTCGTGAAATTGTATATACGTGATATTTATATATTCATGTTTGTATCTTAATATATGAGTGTATAAATTGATTACAATTCTCTTTTATTTAATGAATAATATTACATCATTATTTTAATTGCGACACTTTAATTATGCAAAAATTACATATGCAAATCGATAAGTTTTTTTTGCTCCGTATGCGCGTGTATGTATGTGTGATCATTAAAATAATTTTATAACTTACTATGAATTTTATGTAACGCGTATTTTTCTTATTTGTGAAGAATAAAGTTTTAGAAATTTCTCTTTTCTTTAATAAATATTGAAACATTTACAATACTTTGTTTACATAAAAATAATTAAACAATAAGCTAAAGCTATTTTCTACTTTGTTTATATAAACTTCATAAATTTATTAAATTTATAAAAGCTCACAAATAACATACACACAATACTCAATAATAACTTTAAAGAAATATTAAATATATATTTGAAGAAAGTAAGAGATATATATTATCACGTTTCGATAAATATCATTATCATTTTTCTATCTCATTTAGAGAGAAATTAAATCCAAGTTTCTTCTACGAAACAAAAAGTGCCGCAACTATTTTGACATCAAATATTCCGACGCTTTAGGAATCAGCTGATCCGTTCTGTCAAGATAACATATGTCGCTCTCGCGCGCGACCACAGCGCTGTGAATGTAGTTGCTAGTGGAAGCGCGCGCGCGCGCCCTCTTTCCTACCTCGCGCGAGGCGCGGGACCTGCCGAAGCCGAAGAGCGGCAGTCCGGTTTCGATGTTCCCGCGTGGCGGTACGGTGATCTCGAGTGCGCGTGAATCGTGTTTTCGTTATCGTTACTAACCGCAATTCGATCGAAATGTACTGGCTTTGACGCGATAAATCGCCATCCATGCGTGCATCGACGAATTATCTTTTCCGATGTTCGTGTCTCGATCCGAAACGGCGCGACTCGCTTCAATTATCCGAGTTTTTTAACATACGTACAAGGCATGCCAAGGTGGATCTTGTGCGCGTGTAACGGACGCTTGGACGTAAACGTCTTCTTCGTGTATAATTAAACTGAGATGCGCGCGATTTGATGTTGATACTTATTACGAGACGAGATGTCGATTGGAATTTGTAAACAAGCTGATGCAGCTCCAATCTGACTATTCTGATATTCCAAGGTATCGAAGATATTGGCTTTTTTTTTTTTAATCTGAATAAAGTTCGAAGAGACGTTCAAGCCGAGACAATGTTGATATGTAACACGCGTTTAATGAGAAGAAGGATATATTATATATTAAGAGAACATATATATATTTGCTTATATATATATCTTATCTTTTATTCTATAACTTAACCTAACCTAACTTTTTATCTGTTCAATTATTGACACAACCGCGTCTTTTCATTAACACCTCTATTATCTTATTGTACGCTGTTTGTGTACGATAATATTATGTTTATTTCTTACCTCCTATACATTTGTAATATTTCATTGTCTCAGTTTTTCTCTTTCATATACATATTGTTGGTGCAGTTCGGAGCTTTTTCTCTTTGCGATTAGTAGTTCCTTATTATATATCTCCCATATACTTCAGATCTCTCTTAACTCTATATTTCAATTTTACAACTTCATTTTAAGCATTAACGATACTTTATTATTATTTCCTTTACGTTTATTATATTGTATATTGTATTTTCTCTTTTGAATGTCGTAAAATATTTTGTATCTCGGATTTATCGCTAATCGGAGCACAATGACATTCGCCTGAGGCTCTTCCTAGATGGGCGTCAGAGAGAGAGGGAGGGAGAGAGAGAGAGAGAGAGAGAGAGAGATCGCAGAATTTGCAGATAGTCGTGTACCGAGATTAGACCGATTAGGTTTCGCCGGCTGCGCATTCGGCAGAGAATCTTTCACTGACAGCTTGCTCGCCGCAGCTGTCAGTGAAAGAATAACGATGACTCTTTGTACGGAGGAGTGATGTGTAGATGCTTCATTGCGAATTTTTTCAACGGTTTTGCGCGTAGCGAGACTGTCTCTACAGGATAACTGAGATAAATCGCTACTCGCGAGCTCTATCAAATTTAGAACCTGTAAAAGAGCGGGGCGGAGGGGGGGGGGGGAGATGGAAAGGAAGGGGTTACGGTTCGAGTTTCTTTATCTTTTCATCGTCCGCCTCTTGCGATCATTTCAAAAGCAATTCGCATCATAATTTTTCGTACGCTGTAATGGAGATGATGATATTTTCTGGCGTTTTCCTCAAATTATTACGTGTCGGAAATTGCGAGGGAGGGGGGGGGGGAGGGCAATTGCGGGATCGACACCGATACTCGATAACTAGACAGCAAATTTAGCTCGCGGGATGTCCCGCGACGGACCCCCCCCCCCCCCTCCGCCGGTATACGGGGAGGGACCAAACGATCTTGTGCACCGCGAACGAGTGACTCGCGACTATTTTTTTTTTTTCTTTTCGTCGCAAACTCGATCCTTCTACTAGCCGTTCGATCGGAACGGCTGTCCTTTGTGTCCCGGTTCGCGTCTGCGTCGGGTGTACGAAAACCTGTTACTCATCCCTATCGCGACTTCCGCTCTTCGCGTCCCTTCCTTGTGTTTGGTCATCCGACCCGTGAGTGTCAACCCTTTTTACGACTCGTGTATCGTCCGCGCTGCAACATTGTGTCATAGGAAGAAAGAATGTTGTTGAATCTTCATAATTACACCGCGTCTGCGATAATTATCGACACTTAACAGATTTTACTTTGTTAAAATTTTTATTTGAAATTTATACTTTTTTTTTTTTTTTAATTTTAACGATTAGATAGAAAAGATTAACTTAAAATTACTCGTTCACGTTACTATTACATAATATTTTGGTGATAATTAATTTTGATTTAGATTATGATTTTCTATATAATCGCGTTCAGTAATTAGAAATCATTGCTTACATCCGTAATAATTTAGAGAGAATGGAGAAATGAGAAAAGTGATGAGAAAAGGGAACTTAAACGCATAACTTTGTGTGGTATTATTATTACGTATTTGCTGCGCAACGCGGTATAAATTACAGATATTAAAATACTCGTTTTGTAGCCGCTTCACATACGCATTATCGTAAAAGACATAACAATAACTGACCACACCTAAGCGACCCTGACAATGCACCACTCGACAATGCTCCGTCTAGATAGTTTTGTCTACGTAAAATGTGACGATGTACACTCCCACGCGCGCACACACACACACACACACACACACACACACACTCCTTTCTTCATTACGTAACGCCAAGTTTTCTTCACTTCCTTGAAAAGTTTTTGAAAGAAATTTCTTTTCGTATCATCTTATAAAATATACTCTCTCTCAAGTAAAGATACATTGCAGAGAAAGTTTTATTAAAGAGAAAATAATTTTACATATTAAAGAAATTAATATTTTATTTTTTAATTAAATAATACAATCTTGGTTATAGTAAATTTGAACAAATATCTATGTAACAATTTTTTTTTTTTTTTTTTTAAATTACGTCGCATAGAATAAATATATGATGCGTTTCATTCTGATTGCATTAAATTTTAATGATAGATTTTTTTATTGCATTTAAAAAAAATTAACTTAGTCAAATTATTGAATAATAAAAGTCGATAAGATGAGCAATCTCTAACATTGTGATTACGTAGACAGGCAACATCGTTACACACGTGGAAATTGTTTTAAAATTTGATGTCCTTTGGAAAATTCGATTGTCAACAAAGATATTTTTAAGGAAGAGAGACGAATTTTTATTGCTATTGATTAAAGGATATCGTTCTATCACAAATTCGTACTCGTTTATAATATGATGTTTATCAACTTATTCTTCAAAATGCTTCGCTCTTGATTCAAGAAGACGGTTCGATTCAAGAGGACGGTTATGTTGTTACACGTGTGTCTGAAGAATTGTCGTTTTCTTTTTCATGGTATACTTTCGAGCCTAATGGCGTAGTAGCGATTAATCATCACGTTGTGTTATTCTACCTAGCGATCTTTTTTCAACCTCTTCACGTCAGTGATGCCAGAATTGGGACGCGAGCAACATGACTCCGTAGTGGAGGGGATACACACACAAGCGTAAACCGTGTGCATGTAATGCGCAGAGCGCTCTGCGCATTACATGCACACGGTTTACGCTTGTGTGTGTATCCCCTCCACTACGGAGTCATGTTGCTCGCGTCTCAATTCTGGCATCACTGCTTCACGTTGATACGATCATACGTGTGTCGCGACGCGAATGAGGAATTTGACTTTCATAAAATATAGAGCCGTCTTAAAAAAGAGGGTCGATGAACTTAGGCGCATATAGTATTGGTGAAAAATAAACAAAATGTTCACAGCTAATTATATAGATGAATTAACTCTAGTGAAAATAAAGGCGGTGTGTGTGTATCAAAGGAAATATAAAATTAAAAAATTCTTTAACAAATTTCATACGCAAAATTCGAGAAAATTGTATAATTTTCATTATCTAAATACTTAATCACATAAATTAATCGTTTTTATTAATTTATTATAATATATTATTTTATATTGTATAATATGATGAAGACTATTTTTGAAAAGTCGCGATATAGAAACTGTTTTCACGAAAGTTAATAATCAACTTTGATATTCATCTGTCAAGCATGAAAGCATTGTTGCTCGCCCAGATGTATCATGATTACGGGCGTAGCGTCATTCTTATTGTCAAACGTCTCAGGGGACTGATTACAGTATGGAAGTTCGCGGAATCGTTTTATACTTCGTCAAGCGTAGGTGTACACGTTAGCACAATATACTCTTGCATACGCTATTATGTAAAGTATGCCAGAGCTTGTATGGCGACACAAAGTATATTTCTAATTTCCTATTAGTGTTTCTCTCTTTCTTTTCTTTTTCTCCAAAAAAATTGAATTATTTTATTAAACGTAAAATTTTTACAATGTTTATATATTGAATATTATATAGAGACTTATTCTTATAATTAAATTAATTATTAATTAAAATTGTAACATATATATTATGCATATATCGATCGTATTATTCATTCTGTAATACAGATGTTTCTGTGTTTCCGGATATTTTCATTACAAGCTTTATTTTATTATTTATTTTACGGAATACTATTACTCATTAATAATAGTGCGGCACGTTTATTCAATTTGCTTCGATATGTACGATAAATGTAATTAAATTATTGTGCTAACGCATGTCGCGCCGCAGGATATATAAATCGTATCACTGACGATAAACGAGTCTATTTCGTCGTCGGCGTATCGCCGATAGGGACGAGAGCAATTTTTCGTTTGACGCGAAACCGTCAATCGCTACCCCACGCACACACTCGATAATTAAACACAAACGCTTTAAAATGATACGCTTCCACCGGAAAGGAATGAGCCCACATGTCACGGTACGCTCGAGAGGGTCCGTGCCCGTTAACGTTAAAGTTAATACACCCCGAGGCATTGAATCTTCAGTTACAGCGTAGTATCGAATTATCCTATCAAGCTATTTCGCTCTCCGAATTCGTTTTCAACCGCGCTTTTTTTTTTTTTAATCGCTCGATTGACAGAATTATCACGATCGTTGCCTCTCGTCATCGAAGCCGATTCAGCGAGACATCATCTCCATTCGATGTCAGCTCTCATTCCTTTATCGCGGTGAAATAGATTTATTTGACGGTGCCCTTATTGACAGCCAGGAAAGGAAAAAAAAAAATGTAACGTGAACCTTGCTGGGGCCCGCCATTATCGTACGTTCCCACACCTGGCACACACGATTTTTCTCTGACCGTCCAGTTTGCTCCTTCTATCTTTCTTTTCTTTTTCCCCTCCCTTGAAAAAGGGCAAACTAGAAAAATACGTGTCACTATTTTTATAATTTCTTTTTTGATTAAAAATAGAAATTAATAATGTATTGATCGCGTCGTATCTTTTCCTTTTCCTTTTTTTTTTCTTGTTGTTGAAGAGATTGTGGCTTTAATTTTTAATTTTAGTTGCTTTTAAAATAGAGTCTCAAGTTGGAAGAATTTAATGCGAGAATGAGATAAGAAAATTTATAATTTGCAAAAATTTATTTTGAATACGAATATTTTTTTATGCTTGAAATTGCACTTTGTAAATTACAAATGCGTTTCATTTTTGCATTGAACCTTTCATTTTTCAGCAATAAATCGGTCTACTTCTCTTTTATGTTCGTTCTTTTGCGATTCGTTCACCGATATCGTTGCTGTTTGCGCAGACGGCAGGTGCAAGTGTCTCTTGACGACAAAATTCGAGTCACGTTTTAGCAGGTGCTTTTAGCGATTCGTACATATTTTGCTCTTCGAGGATTGAATACTGGACTTTATCAGAATGTTCTCGAGACTGCTCTCGATAAAGATTACGCTGCGAGGAAATATTCGGTAACGGCAAGTGGCGGACGAGATAAGTCGTGCGCTGAAGAGTTATTTTGTCTCTCATCTTTTTGTAGCACGTTCACGTGACACCAGATAACGGACGGGCGGAACCGGACGGCGTACGGTGCTTATGTCGCTTTGTCCTAATCGTCGAGAGCATCGTCTTTAGTCAGCAAAAATTTGCAAAGAACCCCGCACTAATCATATGGAAAATCTGTCCCGGTCAAATCAATTGGTTTTTACATATGTTGTAGCTTATGACCTACTGAACAAAAGATGTAATGGGCACAAAGCTCAATAATGGACAGTTATCGAGTTGTAACCAGTCAAACATGAAAAATTCGGACTGCCGAATAGTCAAATCTCGGAAGGTATTGATTTTTTTGAAAAATGTTTGAAACAAACATAGTAGGGTTTTACAAAATCTGTTAGTTAGTGACATTATTTGTGAATTTTGAATGACCTTGAAAAGCTCCGTGAACAAGCATCGTCTTTAGTCAGCAAAAATTTGCAAAGAACCCCGCACTAATCATATGGAAAATTTGTCCCGGTCAAATCAATTGGTTTTTACATATGTTGTAGCTTATGACCTACTGAACAAAAGATGTAATGGGCACAAAGCTCAATAATGGACAGTTATCGAGTTGTAACCAGTCAAACATGAAAAATTCGGACTGCCGAATAGTCAAATCTCGGAAGGTATTGATTTTTTTGAAAAATGTTTGAAACAAACATAGTAGGGTTTTACAAAATCTGTTAGTTGGTGATATTATTTGTGAATTTTGAATGACATTGAAAAGCTCCGTGAACAAGAGAACTTGTTGATAAATCTAGAGAGGTTAATATTGTTCAAGCGCGAGTTGAAGTAGAAAGGATGTGCTATAGAAATGCACAATGGATACATTTACATGAAGGACAGTTACGTGACTTTCCACGCCTAACATTAGAATATTTACGAGATTTGATTATTGGTACATTTCAGGTTCGTCTAGCAAGATCTTATATTCAAGATAAGATGCAGCGTGATGCACAAGAAGAATTTCAATTGGATTCGTTGTTTGATGAACAAGGTTTCATAAGGGTGCGAGTGTTTTCACGATTCCGTAATGCTACAAAACATCAAATATTTATAGCTTACAACATAAGAGATGCAGATAATATAGATGATGAGAGGGAGGCGATTTTTGGTTATTACTGCACCTGTAAGTCAGGCGCACGGACTGTTGGGTACATGTGCACATGTAACCAGCGTATTGTGGTATTTAGGATATGCACGACACCAGCCCAACGTTCGTTATCCCTCTTCATCATTATTGAACACAATATTAGATGCCGCTCAGAGACCACCACAGCAGGATCCAAATAATGAGCAATATACAATAAGATCATTTATTTTATTATCCCACACATACACACACAGCAGAGAGGGTTTGGAGTCAAAAAATACTACGGGAGTGACGAACCGTGGGGTCCTTATCTCTGCTGTAACACATAAAGATTTTTGTTCACGGAGCTTTTCAAGGTCATACAAAATTCACAAATAATGTCACCAACTAATAGATTTTGTAAAACCCTACTATGTTTGTTTCAAACATTTTTCAAAAAAATCAATACCTTCCGAGATTTGACTATTCGGCAGCCCAAATTTTTCATGTTTGACTTGTTATAACTCGATAACTGTCCATTATTGAGCTTTATGTCCATTACATCTTTTGTTCAGTAGGTCATAAGCTACAACATATGTAAAACCCAATTGATTTGACCGGGACAGATTTTCCATATGATTAGTGCGGGGTTCTTTGTATGTGTGAGAAAATTACTCTCGGCAGATAATAGAAGTCGAGATGGGAGAAAGGGAAAGTTTATAAAGTGATTATCTATATAAATTATATCTTTGCATATCGAAAGCGATATCTTATCATTCCTCTTTCGCTGTTTCCTCTTGCAAAATATCGCAGCGGAACGGTAAAAAGTAATGATAATGAAACCCAACTCTATTTCAATAACTCTATTTCTAGTACTCTCTGTCTTTTTATTTCTCCACGTGTGCTTAGAATAAAGTATTGCTTCAAGTCTTCCGACTGCACCGACGTATCTATTGTTTCAACTTGATGATCGTAAGCTCTTTTGTCAGCAAGCTCGTCGTCGAGGGGGCGTCCTTCGGACTGCATGTAACGCGTATCAAAATTAACTCGGCGTATGTATACGATCCCTCGTGGCATGCTCCATTCAGAGCGACGCATCATCAACGTCTTTGTGCACGCGAGAAAATTCTCAGACGCGAGTGAGAGACCACGTGTGCTCGCCGTCGAGTCGACAAAATAGTGTACGACATCGCTGATGAATTAAAGGATTCTTTGGACATTTGAGATACGAATCTGTACTGGGAGGAGGTGAGTTTGAAAAATTTTCGGAATGAATGACAAACGTTCTCCGAGTCATAGGATTGACGCGTCTCTCTTCACAAGGCATACGTTAGAACGAGAACGATAGAGAGCAAGGTATCATACTGCACAAATGTAAGATAATCAACAAAGAAGTATCGTTAGGTAAATTATTATTTCATTGAAATTTAGAATCGAGAATATCATTTTTCTGTCATATTAATTCACTTCACAAAATGACGCATCATATTTTCTGTGTTCAAAAATTATTGAAATCATGTAAAGATAATCTCTGCTTTATTAATGGAATTGTTATCTTGTTGCACATATATTTAATTTTTAGATATTAAATTTTTTCATAATATGTGTAAATTTATATCTCTAAAACTTTGTATGTCAAGAGAGCTGAAGTTAATTTATTTATTTGTATAAATTAAATTAATTGAGCGTTTTAAATGTAAAATTAAACACAAGCAAATTAGTATTGCAATTATTTTAATATTATAAGAGAAATTCTCGAAACGCTTTATTTTTGCCTACATAATTATTCGCGTATCATCGATTCATCGATAATTTTTGCAGTTACCCCGGACTGTAAACAGGGCTTTACGCGTAACTGGAATTTCGATAATTCTCTAACGGGAGAATGCCGGGTGAAGAGACGACGCGTTAACTATAATGACACAATTAATTGTTAATGTTTCTATCCACGGGACCCATGATCCACTTACCCGGTTAAAACTTGCTCTTGCATTATCTGCCTGACGAGGGTCTGGCCAATTACGCGCAAGTCGTTAACCGTGCTATCGCGTTAGCATGTGTAATCGCGAGTCTGGAAATTGCATCTCGCAGGTACTACACGCCAACAACGGTAACGACCATGACGACGATGATAAATGAAAAAAGAGCGCGTATTTATAACAATTTCACGCGAGCTGGCGAAATATTGCCACTCGTCGATCACTCGTTGCCTCCACGCGTTTATCGTGGACGTGTCACATTCGAGGTTTATGATCGATTATACTCCCAATTAACGCAGATAAGGCAAGAAATGAAATGTATACACCGATTTACGTTCGCGCACACTTCAAGATCTGTGCAATTGAGGCTCGTGATTCGCGTTGTCGGTGATGGTAGTTTAAAAAAAACGAGTCGAGAAAAAATTAGGATACTCTAGAAATTTATGTTTCGCGTAAAAAAAAAAACACGGACTATTATAAAACCTATCGATTTGTGTCATTGGTTCCACTTTGCGATACCGATGATAATTTACGCATTATTCACGAATCGTAATAATAATATCGTGTCGAAAATTACGCACTACACGCAGTAGAATGCATTCGCTTGCGTTTGTGGCTCCTCTCATTCCATTTATTTTAACAGAAAAATGAAAGCGCAACGTATACACATTTTGACAGATACCATCATTGTTTTACTGCCGCGTTTCCTGTTAAGTGTAGATTTTATTTACGATTACCGTTTGCGATAAAATGACGAGGATGAAACACACGAGCCACAAAGGATTTGTGGCAGCAAAAAAATCCGCGAGATGACAACATATTGTACAATCAGATCTTACAATTTTATCATCTTACAATTTTACATCAGATCTAACAATTTTATGTGTCATTTTTATTTTATAATGATGGGCATTTTTGTATTATTTTATTAGAATTTTTTTATACTTAGATACCATAAAATGCTGTAAAATATATCGAATGTTCTTTGCTAAGAAATTATTTTTTAAATTATAAAAAAAATGATGCATTTTATAATATAATCGCGTAAGTTTTAAGGATTATAATCACTTTAAAAAAAGACAGAGAGAGAGAGAGAGAGAGAGAGAGAGAGAGAGAGAAATACAAAAAGTCGCATTTAATTAACTACTTGGACGCTCGTTTCATGTTATTAGCTACTTGGCAGTCTCGTATATTCGCGGGATTTTAGAGACTGTATATGCATTTTAGTTGCAATGAATTTTTACAATACATGACGAAGTAATACCACTGCGTCAAGTACTTTCGTGCGAAAACTCGGAGAAAGAACACGAGGGGGGGGGGGGGCTTTAAAGCCTCCAGTTTTACGAAAGTACTCGGTTTAAGCAGCTTAGGAAAATTCCGCGTTCTCCCTCTGCCAACCGAATTGTAAATTCTCACATAGATACTTCATACAGATACATATCTTTTTTTTTGAATGTTGAAAACAAAGATCATAAAAAAAAAGAAAAACACAACCGCAATATTTTTATATCTTACGCGTTCTCTAGTCATGTTTTTTTTATTTACAATCGTAAATACCAGTCTTAACAGAAAATTTTCTTGTTTTTTTTTTGTTGTCTTTAGTTTAAAAAGTTTTATTTTATACACACAAGATTCACTTTTAAAACTTTGCGCTATTGCAGACAGAACTAGGACTCGTTGAAATTGACATGAGTTGGAATCGAATCTATTGTAGTAGCGCAGCGGGACAAATGGCCCAATAAGCGTATGAGGAATGCCTTATTCTGGGGCAACTTCGTGACAATGCGGCTTTGTTCATTTAGGGATATTATTCGCCATTATTTATACACTATGTATAGAGTAATCTTGTTTACATGCGAATTTATATAAGTCAAATTTATACAAGTAATAATCAAATTTTGTCGAAAATCTTTAAAAAAAAAAAACATTGCGAAAATCAAAAAATATGATTCCATTATACACAAAGGGAGGAAAAAAAAATATTAATAAAAATAATTCTGTTCGATGTTTGAGTTAATGTAATTAATATGAAATTAAGAATCCGAGCTATATTTTCTTTGGCTTGAATTTTAAAGTTGAAAGTAACCAAATAAGATAAAATTTTTGCGCTGTTCATCCCCCCCTCCCTACATTTGAATTATTTACAATTTTCCAGAGATTTTCCTCGTATTCGCGTAAAACACTCTTATCGCGTATCGCGTTACAGTTACATTATGTCTACTGTATACTTTCTCATGCTCGCATCTGCTATTTCCCATCGTATTTCTCTCTCATCGTAAGAGTACGTTGACAGTTATAAACTCTTTTAGCTGAAACATCCATTGTGGAGGAAATGTCGTGGTCTTTCTTCGTTGCGACATGTCCGAGCGTTTCTTTACGACGTGCGTGCGTTTATAGAAAGTTTATCTTGCTCCAGGATCGCTTTAGCGAATACGCTAGCATTGCGTGGTAAAAATAAAAATTGTGTGTATGATTGTGTGAATAATTTTTTTTATTAAATTTTTCCACGGAAAAAAGACGATAGGGGCACAGCACGAACGATCGATCGATAAGCGATTCCGCACTATTCTCGTCCGGGACGAAGTACTTTTTAATATAAAAGATAAAGCGCTGTGTTAGAAAAAGAGAGATCGTCGCATGCAACGTCCGACAAAGGGACATCGTGTGGGTCCTTTGACGTCTGCATTTTTTTTTGCGTCTTTTTTATATGCACAGAATGCAGTCGCGCGAATCATCCTTACACAGGGATTTTTAAAAGAGTAAACTGTAGTTTATTTTAAATTGCCAAATCTCTGATATATTAATACAAAAGAATTAATTTTCGTCATTATATATGGTATGATACTTTATAATAACGAAGCGAAATATATAACGATATTGATATTTACATCCCTTTTATTTTTTTATATACATTATAAGGAAGAGAATATTTTATAGAGAATATAATTATTGAAAAGAAAAAAGAAAAAAAAATCTGAAAATTATAAAATAAAAAGAGATGTTCCATAGTTCTTAATTATACTGTAACATATGTGAAACTATTAGGTGTACAAATAAGTTTGCGCCGTTTGACAAAAGTTGGCGCCACCAGTAAGTTATGGTTAAAATTGTCAGATGTAAAATGTCCTTATCGTAAGATTGGACATCAGTCAATAACATAACCTTAAAATATTAGTGATTCTTTATCAGTATAATATATTCTTTTGTGTGCGAAAATGTCGAGTTTTGAGCCGAATAAGCGTCATTTGCGGGAACTTTTGATTTACTTCTTCAATTTGAAGAAATCTGCAGCTGAGGCGTATCGATTGCTTGTAGAAGCATATGGTGAGGCTGCCTTAAGTGAGAGAAGTTGTCGTGAGTGGTTTCAAAAGTTTAAGAACGGGGAATTTGACATCGAAGACAAAGAACGTAGCGGAAGGCCGAAAGTGTATGAAGACGCGGAATTGGAAGCATTATTGGATCAAGATTCGTGCCAAACGCAAGAAGAACTTGCACTTACATTGGGAGTGACTCAAAACATTAAGTTCCGTTCTTTCACAATAAATGCCCAATTTTTGATAAAAAACGGCGGAAACTTATTTGTACACCTAATACATATACTATAGATATTTTTCTAGACTTACTTATAAAATATACTGTTTTTATGACGATTGCAATTAACTAAAAAAATTGTTAATTTTTAATAAATGATTACGATTTAATTGATACATACAGTACTTTCTATTCTTAATTATTTTTATTTAGTGCGCTCTTTAATTAGTATGGACCATAAATCGTACATATACAAATGAAAATGCCGATTAAGGATTGATTTTCTTTTAATAAACGTGAAAGAATCTTATGCATTTGTGCAGTGGATAAAATATTTAATGCGACAAAATTGAATAAACACATGATGAGAGAAGGAACATACCTAATTTTTTAAGATCGAGAAAAAGAAGAGATAATTATTCTAAATATGCTACGATGGCGCATAAAATATGCAAAATTATTATGCGGCGGAACATTTTCTCACGCGTCGGGTTAAGAATTTCATATGATAATAGAGTAAGAAAGATGAAATGAAGCAGCAGCAGAATGCGACGAAGCAGCGACATATCGCGCGACACAGGAAACACCGTGCGGGGCAGGTAGCCGCATGGCAATTTCCGGTGCGGATAACGCCTAAACAAAAGGGATCTTCCCGTTTGTGTTGACGGTATAGATACCGTTTTTACGGTACATTAAAAACCAGATTTTATTTAATACACGAAGCTCTTTTTACCGGATAGAGTGCAATTTAATTTTTTTTTTTTTTTTTTTTAATTATCAGAAAGTTATAAAATTCTTTAACGTTTAAAAATCGCAAAGTGTGCGAATAAAATGAGTTAATGGGAAATCTATAATCTTCGTTTTCCTTTCCACGAGAAAACTTTGTTTCTCTTTGTTGCCAGCTATCGAATATATGTCATATTGTCAACCTGTCGCGCTGCTAATTGGAGTAGAAATGTGTCAACGGTGGGAATATTTTTGCAGGGGGGAAGGGTTCACCTTGCACGGTTTTATTTAATGCAGCAACAATTTTATTAATATAACATGCAAATATAGCTCTTAAAAAGTCATGCAACACAAGATTGATTTAACCAAATTAAATTCGTTTATTTAATCGCGAAATTAATTTATTAAATGTCATGTTGGAAATAAGACTGAGTAGAATTGTGTGAATGATTTTAAAAATGCATTTCAACAATAACAACATGTTTCTTAGAAATGCTCTCTAAGAAAAGACATGTCATTCATACCATCTTTCGTATATCATTCATACACGTGTCATCTATAATTAGGTAATCTGCCACATCCCACAGTCATATTATATTGTATATTTTATTGAGGTAAAATTAAATATTCTAATAATTAAATTTTCTTTGTGAAAATTGGTAAAACATATAACATTTTCCATGTTAACCTAATAAAAAAATAAGTAAATTTAAATAAAAAGAAAAATAAATTAAATAAAAGAAAAAGCATAGTTGTATTAATTTTTTTTTTTTTAGGAAAACTTATTCACATTTCTGGTTGGAAAGGGAGAGAAGGAGGACTTACATGCCATTTAACTATCGTGATCTATTTCTATCGCCATTTTATAATTTTTTTGCGCATATCTTTATTATTCAATGCGATTCTTTCGTAGATTCTCTTTTTATCTTCGCGAAAAATTTTCACGTCCCAGAATCTTTTATGGTAGTCGACAGAGATGGCCCAATTCGATCGTTAACTGGCGATCCGTTTTTGTTCCTTGATCTTGCGCTCCTTTCGCCTTGGCGGATAGTGCCGACAAATGGAAATGAATGCGAGAAAGACGGAGGAAAAGAGGAGGAAGGGCTTGGTACACGTCGTACGTAAATGCGGGGGTGGTGCACCGAAGTTCTCGAGCCTCAAGTTCTTCGAGCGTTGCGACCATAAGTCTGTCTCTATCCCGTGCCAGCGTCGTCTTTTTGCATTCGATGACGTAAAGGCATCGTCGTAGGTATACTTGATGGCTCGACACCATTTTTCCTATATAGCACGTATCTATAATACTTACCCAACCATTGTATTGTACATCGCGGCGCATATCGCGGAAACGGGTCAACTTGACAGATTCGTTGGATTTGTCGCGTCGCAATTTTTACGACGAACTTTCTGAGAAGAATCGAATTGCTCCTATCTCGCGTATATATGGTATATGTTTACCTCAAACTTTCTCAGAAAAGTAGAAGCGTGAAAAAGTAGTAGCAACACGCTAGCTACATGTTTATCTCGCTGCAAATGAAATCTGTAATTAATTAAAAATATGCTGCGATGCGAGTCACCGTAAAGTAAACAGAAGTATGTTAAGGTGGAAAGAAAGTCTTTCTTTTTGTTATAAATTCACATCTGTATTTTTTATCTTACCAGTTCCATCGCGTAGAACTAAATGATTTTAATTAAATAGTCTGTAATTTAGCGAGAAGATTAATCAGGGTAAAAAAAAAAAATAAGTAATTATAGAAAATTTGTAATTCAATTTTGCAGAAGTAAGCGCGGCGTTTTATCATTACGGTTTTGACAGTTAGACAAAAGAGTAAATGACGTCAACACCGTTTTAAATTGCTTCGACGCGATGAGATAATTAGAAGATTAAGTTACTCATTCGCGCTTATATGAACTCATGAATTTTCATGAGTTTCCCCTTGACCGATCTGCGCTTTAACATAAATAACAAATTCTGCTCGGAGGCCATGACTGATCCGACCTACATTCGAAAGCATTTTCGATTTTTCAAGATTTTAATTTATTATTATCGGATCTTTGACTACACGTGAAATAATCGACATGTTATATGTTATACATATTTATTGTATAACATGTATTATAATTAAGAGACTTTATTTAATCGCGAACTATGAATATCCCATGATACATTATTGTCCTTAAAGATAGGAAATATTATGGCTTTTATTATCAAAACTTTTATTAACCTCCGATTGTTAATTTTTATACAATACAATCGTATGTAGAGATTTTTGCGTTGTTAATGCTGTATATTTTGTTTTACTTCATTTTCATTTAGCTATTGCGAACTCATAAAAAGTGTGTCAAATGATAAATGACTACGAATGTCTAACAAAGTTTACGGAAAATAACGTAGCATCGTCTCCAAACGGTAGATCAGCAAATACGGTAGGAAAGGCGGCGAAAGTTTGTTACGAACTTACTTACAGATGTACAATGTTGTTTATCGTCTACTGTGACGCGGGATTAACTTCCGCAATAACAACGAGAAGTTTTCAGGAAGTTGGAGTGTTTAGTCTCGGGACAAGCGCCCACACGGATGCTCTTTCATATTTAACATAAACGTTAAGAGGACAAGTATATAAAGATGCTAATTATTTGCAATAAAACAATGTTATTCTTTAGATATGAAACTTATTAAAAGTATATTAATACGTTATTTAAATATTATCTACAACGATATAATTTTATAGAGTGCTTTCTTTTTCTTAAAATAGGTGTACAAATAAGTTTGCGCCGTTTGACAAAAGTTGGCGCCACCAGTAAGTTATGGTTAAAATTGTCAGATGAAAAACGTCCTTATCGTAAGATTGGACATCAGTCAATAACATAACCTTAAAATAATAGTGATTCTTTATCAGTATAATATATTCTTTTGTGTGCGAAAATGTCGAGTTTTGAGCCGAATAAGCGTCATTTGCGGGAACTTTTGATTTACTTCTTCAATTTGAAGAAATCTGCAGCTGAGGCGTATCGATTGCTCGTAGAAGCATATGGCAAGGCTGCCTTAAGTGAGAGAAGTTGTCGTGAGTGGCTTCAAAAGTTTAAGAACGGTGAATTTGACATCGAAGACAAAGAACGTAGCGGAAGGCCGAAAGTGTATGAAGACGCGGAATTGGAAGTATTATTGAATCAAGATTCGTGCCAAACGCAAGAAGAACTTGCACTTACATTGGGAGTGACTCAAAACATTAAGTTCCGTTCTTTCACAATAAATGCCCAATTTTTGATAAAAAACGGCGGAAACTTATTTGTACACCATATACATTTTTTTCATTATTATTTCACTCATTAATATTTTTTGTGCTCTTAGAAAAATTATTTTTTTTTTTTTTTTTTTTTTTTTGTTAAGAATATGAAATGGGTCATACTTAGGTAAACATAAAATATTTCTTGTTTTATTGATTAAATCTGCTATTTATTAGTTGAATTGCATTTTACGACGTAAAATATCGGATCTCGTTTTCTCCGCATCCTCCCTTTGTTTGACCGCAATGTAACGTGTTGCGTGCTACGTGATCGAGCCCGCACGACCAAGATTTATGTACGACAATAATCTAGACTAGGTCATTGAACTTTTACTGTTCACTATCTTTTCGATTCACGACCCCGATAATCCCCGATCAAAATGTGCCTTGTACAATATTTTGTATGAGCGAGAACAAAATAGAATATTACCATAGAGAATACTACACATCTGTGAAGAGATACTATAGCTTACTTTATTTAAATATATAATCTCGAAGATAATATTTAAGTTAGATAAAATGTTGATGCCCTTTTATGGATCTTAATAATGGATTTTATATCTATAAAATAATTGTTTTATTGTATTAATATCGATCATCTTTGTATATATATATATATATATATATTTGTGTATATTTATATGTAATTTGTGATTTAAATTTAACTTGTTTAGATGGACTCTTGAAAGAAATATGATTAATGAGAATATTAAAGAAATTGTAACGTGAAAAATATTTTTGTTTTCATGTCTAGAGATCTTCAGAAAAAATATATAAAAATATTTAAAGGGTAAGAGAGATTTTCTTTCTTATTTTCAAACTTTTAAAAATATAAATATTACAAAGTTTCCGCAAGAGAGATTACATTGAAATTTGAGTCAGCCTTTTACTAAAGAAAGTGCCATCTTTATATATGTATAGCTTAATAGAGGAGAGTGACGAATGTGCGCAATAAATCCAATTGCGCGAACATAAAAGGCGGCAAGTGTTATGGGCGGTTCATTAACCAAATATGTACAGCGAATATGAGTTTCGTGAGTGAAAACTCTGCCATCGAACTTTATATTATACTTTTTTTTTTTTTTTTAAATTCCGACGCGAGCACACGATTTTATTGACACTTAATTTTTTTCCGGCTGCATCGACTAACGTCTTTCGCATTATGAAACTGTAGAGCACGGTTCTTATGCAATCGAGCACTAATTACTAGTATCTGATAAAAAAAGAAATTTTTTTTCCCGTACATAACAGCGTGTTTTAATTAATAAGGACAATGGATATTTTGTTTTTGAATAATCATAAATTTATAACTTGAAAAATTATTATAGCGTCTGCTATATAATGTATTTATTTCTGTTACTAATAATAGATTAAATCTATTTTTTGCATAGCAAATTAATAAATGATTCGTTGTATCAATACGTTAAATATTATGTTATATTTAATGATAGTTTATCTTGAATTAGATTTACATAAATATCTTATGATATATTTTTAGTCTAGCGGTAGAATATAGAAAGTTATTATACATTCGCATGAATCTCCATGGAAACGGTGGCTCGAGGTTTATTGCCATGTCTGCGCCAGCAATCCGCGACAATTCTCACATATCGAAGTTTTACCGATGCAGTAACGCAAGTTGAATCCACGCGGACATTGTACAATAGCAAAGTACATTTGGAGGAACTGTTCCGATCATAAATGTGATCGCTTTGGATCCCATGACGTGGCCATTATCGGAAAAATTCCAGAAAAATCGTCGAAATTTTTCTGCCCCTTGCGTAAAATTTTTCCTCAACCTTCATACGTTTCTTCTGTAAGCGACTAATCTCTCCAATGTTACATGTGCAAGTTGTTGACTCGTTGTTGGCTTCCCGGAGAGAATTAGCCATTCACCGTTATGACGGCGAATTTAATTGAATGAACTCATCCCAGTTTCAATTTAGGCAAACTAACAACGCGTAAAGCGTTTCTCTAAAGCATCCGCTACAGCTACTTACGGTCCCAAATGCTCGCTGCATTGTCAGTGGATTTTCAGCAAACATTTCTCTCACAATATTTTTTTCCTTTGTATAGCGAATTACAAACCGTGAAATCTTTGCACGATGCACATTTTGTAAAAAAATTAAAAGTATATATCATCACGCAACGTGAAACTTTTAGGTTGGGCAGAGTTTTTCACCCTGATAATTTTTCGATTATTATCGCTCTAATAAATCGTTTTAGGAGGGTTTTAAAAGGAATCGTTCCTTATTATTTAAGATCATTTAAAATTATACAAATATATCTATCGATATAAGATACCAATTCGCTAAGCGACTGTTAAGAATAATCACAAATATATTTTAATTGTGAATATTTCATAATAATTCAATAATTTTATCCATGTGTGTGTGTGTGTGTGTGTGTGTGTGTGTGTGTGTGTGTGTGTGTGTGTGTGTGTGTGTGTGTGTTGCGTTTTTAATGTAAAATAGTTTTGATAGATATTTATCAAAAACACTCTAATTAAAAAAAAGAGTTACAAATCACATATTATTTAAAAATACAAGATAAAACATAACAATATATATATATACAGGGTGTCCCATTTTAATCCATCCAGTCGAATATCTCAAAAACCAAGCCCGGAAGAGAAAAATGTTTCAAACAAAAGTTGTGTAACTTCAAGGGGGCCATAAGATGGTGACAATAATTTGACCTTGGAGAATCATTTGAAGGTCATGTGAAGGTCAACTTTAAAATCTTAAATGAAAACCACGATTTTTTATTTAGCATTCTTGTAGCTGACATCGAGAGCTTTCCAAAACACTATAATAAAATATTTTTTTATTAAATACTTTTTGAGTTATTTTATATTTTAATCTGACATATTTTGATATAAAAAATTTAATATCTCGTAAAA
Organism: Polyergus mexicanus; assembly: GCF_030449975.1. NCBI lineage: Eukaryota > Metazoa > Arthropoda > Insecta > Hymenoptera > Formicidae > Polyergus > Polyergus mexicanus. Next base: position 4,937,642 of record NW_027223344.1, read on the forward strand.
TATTTAGTTTTTGATAATCTTACCGTAATACTTCTATGTACAGAATAATAAGACAAATTAAATACTTTATTATAGTGTTTTGGAAAGCTCTCGATGTCAGCTACGAGAATACTAAATAAAAAATGGGGGTTTCCGTTTAAGATTTTAAAGTTGACCTTCACATGACCTTCAAATGATTTTCCAAGGTCAAACCAATGGAACCATCTTATGGCCCCCTCGAAACCAAACAATTGTATTTGGTCTGAAACATTTTTCTCTTCCGGGCTTGGTTTTTGAGATATTTGCCTGAGGAGATTAAAATGGGACACCCTGTATATATACTTTTTTTTAAAATCAGATTTAAAAAAATTGTGCATTTTGAAAATATTAAATTCATATCTATTAATGTAAAGATCTCTGTATAATTTGGAAAGTATCGAATCTCTCTTTTTTTCCATAATCAGTATATCATACACACATGATCTTAAACGTATAAATAATGCATTTGCGGATTCGAAAATCACAGACTGTAATACGATTCGTTTGTAATTACACGCGATCATCTGACATGCCGTTTCGAAACTCGAGAGTTTGCCAAGTAATCCTTGAAATATTCAAACTAGACTTTAATCGACGAAGGCGAGGCGAGAGGAAGAAACGTGCGGTGAAAGATCTACCTCTAGCTCCTCGTAAACTTCACGCAGCTTTTTTATGTTTACATATATGTATCATCTTTACGCGTTCTACGGTATAACGGATAGGCGTCGTCACATTCTTTCGATGTGATCGTTCCATCCGCCGTTTTATTATCGAGACCTCGTAACATTTTATCAAATCGCGTTTTTATATTGTCCAGCGAGCAAAAGCGAAAAGATTCTTAGCGCGTCAAATCGACATTAATCCAATTAAATAGGCTAGGATCAATAGAATCCGGCAAACTTGAGACGTGAGAATGGATTTCGAGGTTGCGTAGAAGATTCTTAAAGGCCACACGGGAACGGAGTACTTGCGCCGACGTTTCGTTAGGTTAAAGATATAACGAGGCTTAAAATAGAGAAGATACGAGACGCGCTGATCAACGAGAGGCTTTTGACAGAGCAACCATCGAGACCGAAGAGATATCGCGAACGTTCACCTTTTTCGAACGAAAAGCATTTCGTCCGCAATGTTGCATCGCAGATCACATCGACGATTTGTTGAATTTAGATTCGAATATTTTGACTTTTTTTTCTCTCTTTCTTGAAAAACAATACGAAATCACGGAAAGACGTAAGTCGTTTATGTAATGATTTTACGATGATTCGCTGCTAGGCAAGTAAAAGATAATACTGTGCGAAAGTGTCAACGTGGTGAAACGTGTCGACTATCGTGGACAATAAAATTGTATGAAGGAACATCATTCACGGTTGACAGGCGTTTCACGAGAAGATTCGCGCGGTTGTAAAATATTTCAGTCAACTAATCGACTATAACTCCATCGACAGGTTTACACATCGGCATAGATACAAATATACAAAAATCCCTTTATTTCTTCCACATCTCCCCATGTAAAGTGCAATCCGAGAACCTGTTTCAATCGATCGTTCGTTCGTGTCATGATTTATTTTTACATATGGTTATGATAAATAAAAGCGTTTTATCAGCTTCCTTTGAGACGTGAGAAGCAATTCAAATGAAATTAAATTTTGATCAGTGATATCAGAATTTTATCAGCGGCGATTAGAGCAATCTATAAAAATAAAGTATGTTTGCGTGTCCTAATTTTGTTCCAACTAATTTATTAAAATATTCTCTCGGTATCTCCGATTAAACAGCGATCGTTTTCTAATGAGTCACGCTAATGGTCATTATATACGTGGTTGTGTCCAACGAAGAGATAATTAATGAGCTTTTTACAAATTGCGCGGACATGTGTCTTACAATTATTAATAGATACAGTATCCTTTCGATTAATCATATTGTATTTTCTCCCTGTTAAAAATATTATCGATATATTGCGTAGTATTATTTAAAAGAGATTATACTCCTTTTTTTTTTTACACTCGTTAATATACTGGATGGCCCATTTTAATCCATCCAGTCGAATATCTCAAAAACCAAGCGCGGAAGAGAAAAATGTTTCAAACAAAAGTTGTGTGGCTTCAAGAGGGCCATAAGATGGGGACAATGATTTGACCTTGGAAAATCATTCGAAGGTCATGTGAAGGTCAACTTTAAAATCTTAAATGGAAACCCCCATTTTTTATTTAGTATTCTTGTAGATGACAACGAGAGCTTGCCAAAACGCTATAATAAAGTATTTTTTCATTGAGTACTTTTTGAGTTATTTTATATTTTAATCTGACATATTTTGATATAAAAAATTAAATATTTCGTACATTATTCAGTTTTCGATAATCTTACCGTAATACTTTTATGTACAGAATAATGAGACAAATTAATTAGTGCCAAAAAAAAACAAATAATTGTTTAAAAAAATACATTGTAAATAATTTTCTTAAAAACAATTTTTTTTTTTTTTTTATACTAATTGATTCGTCTCATTATTCTGTACATAGAAGTATTACGGTAAGATTATCAAAAACTAAATATTTTACGAGATATTAAATTTTTTATATCAAAATATGTCAGATTAAAATATAAAATAACGCAAAAAGTACTTAATAAAAAAATATTTTATTATAGTGTTTTGGAAAGCTCTCGATGTCAGCTACAAGAATGCTAAATAAAAAATCGTGGTTTCCATTTAAGATTTTAAAGTTGACCTTCGCATGACCTTCAAATGATTCTCCAAGGTCAAATTATTGTCACCATCTTATGGCCCTCTTGAAGCTACACAACTTTTGTTCGAAACATTTTTCTCTTCCGGGCTTGGTTTTTGAAATATTCGACTGGATGGATTAAAATGGGCCACCCAGTATAATACAAAGCTATTTAAAAATTTTATAATTATATAAAAACGTATAACACACGCTCTCATTCGAATGATCATTGGAATGATTTGAAATTTATGCTGTATCAAATTATATAGCTGTACTTAATCTAGGAATGTATTAGAGATGAAATACACTTCCAACACGGTCCATTTCGCTCGATATTCTTTCCGTATTAATACATCGTAAATCGGGCGCGCATTTTTTTTTTTTTTGCGCAATTATGACTTTTCCGAGCGTGCAAACGATTATATCCGCGCGATACCGTTTATTATTATTATTACTCGACGCTTCTCGAGCCATCGCGTTTGATTAATATTTAATTTACCGTGGATTACTCGTATCGCTAATTAGCTTCGCGAAATGAACGAATGCCGATTCGTTCGAACGGATCCGTATCCTTAGATATTTCCTTTTCCTGCGGCGTTCTATGTATAATTGCACCGCGAAAACTATACTTTACGAGCAACAGGTGGTTATAACGAATATCATATTCGCGATGTTATGTCTAGATCTCATAATAGAGATTCATCACGCTTCACTGCCAAATTTATTAAAGCCGAACAACTCGTACTCGATAGAGATACACTGATTCACGGACGGATCCTTGAAATTTACACTTCCTTTTTGCAGTTGGTATCGTTATGTGAAAGAAAAGAATAGAAACTTGAAAGTATCTATGTTACGATTACATAAATATACCGAGATATTCTCTCATTTTTATTTTATCCTATATTATGCGAAATGTGAAGGGTTTTCACCTTCACAATTTAATCGCAATCTCAATTACATTCGGATCCTGCTTCATGCAATTTTCGATGCGTTAATTGAGATACATAAAGAAGAAACGTAAATGCGCGTATGTATGAATGAAGGTATTAATTAAATAAAGAGATAAATGACACGCATAATATGCTCTAAAGAAGTAGCTATATACGCGCTTTGGATATAATGGATGTAATCAAATTTTTTATAATAATAAAATACAGTTAGCATCGTGATGTTTTCGTACTAACTAGATCTTTGTTGATTTTTCCCGTTAATCGATACATCTCGTCAATCATATCTCTGACGATAGATTGTCAATCACGTGGGCTGGGTAATCGCATTTAAACGGAACATCACTCGAGGATGCGAGAATACGCGGCGGAATTTTTTTTTCGATCGATAATCTTTTTTTACACGTATATAGTAGTTGATGTAAATTATGTATCGACAATAATCGTGTGCGTTATCATTTGCAAAATAACTGAACGAGCAAGCGTATGGAGGATATAATTTCCCGTTTCCTTAGTGATTTTTTATCCGCAGTCGGAGATACTTTAAATCTAAAAGACGAAATTTATAGAGATTTATATATTCGTCGATCTATTTGATTTATCTCGTGTAATTGAAACGTTGCTTCTTCTAAATAATTGTGCAGTTTCCAGATTCTAATATCACAAATAACTTAGTTTCGCGGATATTCTCGTTTATGGAGGAACGCGTTTGAAGTCATCGCGCGTGTCTATCGCGAATAATTTGAATTCGAATCCATAAATCGTTTCGACATAACACGAGTCCGACGTTAGATACGTGACTATTAACTTGCGCAACGTTATCTATATTTCGTGCCAAACATGAATTTCGAAAAATTGGACCCTTAGGTTCGCGCTTGTGATCACATGCCAGTGCAAAAGTGCTCGTGTCAGTCTACAATTTTATTGCGCAATATTATTATACCGGATAGATTGCATATTGTGTGCGAAAAATGATTTATGTATCGTCGTCACGGTGATTGGAAGATATTTTCTTGGAGCTCGCGATACGAGAGATTTCATTTTGAGATTTCGCATCACCATATATACTCGGCAGATTTATTTATCGATTCGCGCGCGACGTAGACGCGATTAGTGAAAATGTACGCTTGGCATGATAGATAGCGTGATAATTTTCAAGTTGATTAACATCACACTCCTAAAGGAAGATTAACTACGGCGAACAATAGCTCCGTTCATCGGGAGATTCCCAAGAACCAAATAACGGGAACGAAATAAACAATCCACAATGTTGGCAAAATTGAATGAAATGTGCGACGACGTCAGAAAACTACACACGTGATCGTTTATTTGTTCTAGGATCTTATATAAATATCACAATAAAAATATTCGGCCGTTTTTAATAAATCCTGGAGCATAATATAATTCTCGATTATTAGGATATTATTACAAGTCACGAATATCGGCTGTACGTGACTCGTTACATCATGAAAAGGTGAATCACAAAGCCGGAATTTATACTTACAATTTTGAATATTTTCGAACTCATTATTCTTATAAGAAACTTTGTTAGGCTATATTATTAGGTGTACAACTTTGCTTTCGCCGTTTTTTTCCCGAAATTCGAGACTTTATTGTAAAAAACTGGTTATACATTTATGATTCAAAGTATTGTCCACTCCCAATGATCGTGCCAATTCTTTTTGACTTTGACCCGAGTCTTCATTAAGTAATGCCTCCAATTCTGCATCTTCGAAAACCTTCTCTCTTCCACCGCTATGCCGGTCTTCGACGTGAAAATCACCGTTCTTGAAGCGTTGAAACCACTCGCGACACGTTCTTTCGCCAATAGCGGCTTCGCCATAAGTATTCGAGAGCATTCGATGAGCCTCAGCCGCAGATTTCTTCATATTGAAGCAGAAAATTAAAACCTCCCGCAAATGACGAGAATTTGGCTCGTAAACTGACATTTTCAATCGAGAATAACTTTATGACGCAGACACAAATCGACTAATGTTTCTATGGGGTTATGTTGACAGATGCCCAAGTTTATCGCATGACATCTATGATCTATTTATTTCGACCACTACTTACCGCTAAAGCCATCTATAGGAAAACGGCGGAAGTAAAGTTGTACACCTAATATTATTGAACATACATATGTATGTATTAAATCATATGATATTATATTGATTTACGATTTATTATCATTTGGATTACACGATACGTTGCTTATGCCTCGATTGCCATCTGTTGTCAATTTCATCTTGGATCATGGGTCACGCATTTTGTGGGAATTTTATTTCGTTATTTTGGAGAACGTTTACCACATGTGGCGTGAACGTATGCGAGTTTTATTGGCGACGAATCGCTGGATTATCTTTCCAGGTGAACTAGAGCGAGGAGGAGCGCATAGCGAACGGGTTGACCTCCCACACATGCGTGACGTGTGCGCGCACTAGCGATTAATTAGCGCTTAATTATCCGGCTCCCGTTTGCTTGGTTAGCGTCGAGTATTAGAAGAAAAACAAAAGAACACGATGGTGCGATCCCGCTCGTCTCACCTCGGCCCTACTTGAACGAGAAGAAGGAAAGATATCTTCGCGCCGAGCTCAGGCTCTTTTAGCACTTATCAAGGATGCAGGGCATCTCTACGGAGGGTGCCTCGCCCGGCGGTCGCCGATTGTCCCGCAGTTTTCACTCCTGTCTTCGTGGGGCCGACCATGACGACCTTGAATCAGGTATCTAGAATATAAAGTTGCATGTTCGCGGTAAACGAGATAAATCGTCCATGTTATAATTACGATATCGTGACGTTGTCACGAAAAGAGGATCCCTTTTTTAGCGGAAATATAATAATAGTCCAGAGTATGTCTGCTCCCTGGAAAAATATGGAAAACCTGAAATTGTTAGGAAATTTTTTTTTATTTGGAAAAATCATGGAATTTTCATGGAATTTTATTGGGACTCGGGAAATTAAAAAAAAAAAAATCTCATAATTTTACTCATATTGTAAGCAATCTACAATCTGTCGATAAACTAAATTGTGAATTGTGTGTTGAAAATATGTTATAAATATAGGTCCATCTCGTTTATATATTCAATCTCTTAACAAATTATTGAATGTGCGGTGCACATTGTTTATTTTAATTTTTAGTGATAAAAAAAGAAAAATATTATGCAAGTTGAAAATTTTTATCTTGACGAAAGCTTTTTTTTTTTTCCGGTACACTTGTAAATCTAGCACTTGAAACTTAAGTGGCTTTGTGTTTTTCCCTTGTTTGAGTGAAGAGCATTAGAAAACGCGTACAATAAAAAAACTTGTTTTATGAAATTGGAGTGGAAAAAAAAAATCTTTAAAATATTCTCTATACTTGGAATTTTGAAGGAAAATACCTGGAATGAGAGAACTTTCAGGGAACTTTCAGGGAATGTTTTACAAGATTTGAGTAGACATCCTGATGACCGTTAATCAAAGTTTCAAGTAACGGGCGCGATCTACTTTTATGCTAGATTGCGTAAACTTTTATATATGAGAATTTTTATACACGAGATTGAAATATGTGTGACGCGGAAAGCGGATTTTCTTAACACACTTTTATATACTTGAACGATTCTTTTTATGGCGCTGAATGAACAATCCGGGACGTGTGTAGGATAATGGCTCGCGCGATTAATAAGTATGTAGGTGAGCCCTACGCAATATATATCGCGTGCCTACGCACGTTAAAGCCGTACTTGCCTTTCCCGATAGTCGACGCCTCGCGATATATGAAAACTCGAATAATCGCCGGGCAATTTTAATTGTTCGAATCGTGCATCTAATGCTTCTTTTTCAATCAATTTTACATCGCCGAGTTATTCAATCTCGATCGCTCGATCAATGGACGATCCTTGTGGGAGGATAAAAATTTAATGAAAAAGTTTTCTCTCTCCTTTAAGTTTAATTATGTTTTATTTTATATTTATATAATATATATATTTTTATATATACATATATTTATATATATGAAATTAATTTTTTGTCTCGCGCAGAATGAATATTGCTTATTAAATTCATAAATCGACGATAATTAATACATTTTTATTATGTATTAATATTAATACATATTTATACATCAAATAATATATTAGTTTTTCCCATGTAACAAGTGAATGAATATTACTTATTAAATTGACGAAAATCTGGATTGCGTCTTTTGGCGAACGGATCTTAGATGTACCGTAGTCCCGCATCATAAAAGTTATGCGTACGGAAATACGCACAAAATACCAAGTTTCATACTAAACAGATGACACGCACCGATTCCTCGCGTTGTTCACGTGCGCATGAGCCATAACGCGCACCCACGTGACACGCTATTTACGAGAGAGGCACGCTCGTGTTGATACTCACGATCGCACACTGGCGACCGGTGACCGAGTAAGCGTAAGCGAGGGAGACCACGTTAATATTTACTTTCATACACAGTCTCCGTTGCCGGCAGTCCATTCCCGACTGTATCGTGTTCACTGTCTCTAACCGGCTGAGGGGGATCTCTCGGTGAATCCGATCCGGTGTCTCGGCCCGTCGATCCTCGACGCGATACTTCAGTCGACGATAATTACCGTCTTATTGATACGCGAGACGAATAAATTATTTGTGAAGACGGACATATGTATGTGAACAGTGAATAAAACGGGGCACTCTAATTTTTCGTATCGTACAATTCTGGACAAAAATATTCTCGATAGTTCAAAGTGATTGATCAGAGATCGTTAGGCATTCATAATATTCGCTAATATGATGTTTTCAAGTTGAATAGGCTATCTTCAATTAAGATCTTTGAAAGTAATAATAATCGGTGTTTGCGCGTTGAATTTTCTCTACAAAAATTTTTACCATCAAAAGAAAATACAAAATGCAAAGTGGTTCTGGATACGATATTCGTCAAACGATATCGGAGTTATTTTTCTAGAGTGGTTTATTATGATATTTATAATTTTTTATAAAATCGACAAAAAAATATACAATTGTTACCTGCAATTACAGTAAAGTCTGATCAAAACTGGAACCTGATAACGGTATACTCGATACAGTATACATATCTGATATAGTGATACCTTAATTGGGTCGACAGTGACAACTTGCCGAAGATATAAGTGACTGATATCAATACTATTTAATGGGGCTTAAGTGATTTATATATATATTGTCATGTGAATCGTTTATGACGCATATTTACATAATTTCTACAGATATACAAAGCGTTTTATCTATCGCAAATTATTTTGCTGCCGAATGATTGCAATATGATATAATAGATGCTACTTCCAGCATCAAATTAGCCAAAGAATTACAAGTTAGCTGGATGTTTTGCCATAAATGTTCATCGGTATCGATCTCCTGTGAACAGGAAGACTTTCCATAAAATTCATTATTATCCGCGAGGACCATAACCGGCTCTTGCGCGATCGTTAATGTCAAGAAAGATATATCTCGTCAAGTCGTCTCGTTTGAGTTGATAGAAAATCAAGGGACCGTAAAAAACGAAAGTTCCTCGACCGTCGTGTAATTTGCATGCCACACATTGTCGGAAATTGCGAAAAGTTTCGAGACACGCTGTTCATATTCTTCTTGTCGATCTTTGGTTATCGATCTTTCTCCTCGGCATGATCGATACTTCACGGAATGACATCAATGGAAATGCTATGAGCTACCGCAAGTAATAGCGAAGGATGACGCGCGAATGAATGTAAGACCTCCTCGATCTCGCGATTCTTACAAAGATAGATGATCTAACAATCGCTCAAGGACGATTCCCGACGATTCTTGTGAGATAATCTACATCGTCAACATGAGGATCCGTTACGTGCCACAGGATACCGGGAACTGCCATAGACGTATGTTACTTTTATTATATAATTATATGATGGTTAGAAAATACGTTACGAAACTTATTGTATCTTATGCCAGGTATATAAATATGAAACCGGAATTTTTGTATAGAAAATACACGTTTATTGTATGAAAATGATAAAAAATATTTTATTCCAAGTATTGCCCATTGCTAGCTATACATTTTTCCCATCTCTCTGACAATTTGTCGATGCCACGCCAAAAAAACTGTTGCTCCTTTGAGGCAAACCAGTCATCGAGCCATTTTCGTACATTTTCGTAAGAAGTGAAGCGCTGCTCGGCAAGTGCGTGTCCCATCGATGCAAATAAGTAGTAATCGGATGGAGCCAAGTCTGGTGAATAAGCCGCATGCGAAAGTATTTCCCAACTAAACGCCTCAATCGTTTCCTTGACCGGTTTTGCTGTGTGTGATGGTGCATTATCGTGAAGCAAAATCACTTTGCGTTGCCTTTTTTGATATTCTGGTCTTTTTTCACGCAAAGCTTGATTCAAATCGAGTTGTTGTTGCGTTTGAGCGTCATCCTCATCCAACAATGTTTGCAATTCGCTGTCTTCAAACTTTTTCGATGGTCTTCCACGTTCTTCGTTTCTCACGTCAAAATCGCCACTTTTGAATTTTTTAGACCACTCAAAGCACTGTGATTTACCAAGAGCACGCTCACCGTAAGCTTCGACAAGCATTCGATGCGATTCTGCAGCAGTTTTCTTCAAATGGTAACAGAAAATCAATGCTGTCCGCAAATCGTAGTTTCCAGGCACAAAATTCGACATGTTCAACGCTATTAAAAATTATGTTGTTGTATGAAACTTGTATTGTTGTGAGTTGAAAATCTTTATCAGATGTCAAAACAAGAAAATGGCGCTAATGACGCGGTTTGACGGTAACTACATCGACAGCTAGGGCCAGCTATGGGCAAATTCCGGTTTCATATTTATATACCTGGTAAATGTCAAGAGGAAATTTCACGTGTAAATTTCACGAGACATTCATTGCCAAAAATTATTTACAATCGTCCGCATATTCACGTGGCTTCTCGCTCCAGTAAATTATATTGTAAAATTGATCCACGCGATCGTAAAGGCTGCGAAATTATTTGACGGCATAGAAAAGCACAAGTATCTTTATTACAGACGCAAAATTGGCGAGATTATTTTTTATATTTCTCAATCACATTTAAATTTCAATATTACACAAGTGTTTATACACTTTATATTAATTTTTTTCTACTTTTACATCTCTCTTTCTATCTTCAATTTTTCCTTGATATCGGTCCTAACTTGGTCAGTCTGATGCTGTTTGTTACCGAGTCGAGTGTCGTGCAAGGGAAAAAGGTGATCCGTTATACGCGTGATATGTGTGTTTTGCGCTATATCTCTTCTGGAGTATCAAACTCGATTCTGGCGCGTCTTTCTCGTCTTTCTCGGAGTAAACCGACAAAAGTCCGTTTTAAACGTGCGCTCAATTTCGGTGAACCTCATATTGAAACGTTATTCCCATCGATTCATCATCGTTGAAACGAAGGAGAACGAATTTTCAATTTTTTTCTCATGGCGAACGCAATTTAATCGTTATTGCTTTGGTATAAATCAGACAGCAACATGCATTTACGTATGCGTTAGAATAAAAGATCACTACGCTATATTCCGTTACTTTACGTCGTAAAATTGAGGTAAAAATCCCGTTAATTTTCTCTGTCAAGTAATTTTTATATGTATATCGTTATTTTTTTTTCTACGTGTTTTTCTCTATCCCGTTTCATTCGTCAGTCATGATTTTACGTGCAATTTAGCAGAAAGTTAAATAACGCATTTTGTATTTTGTATGTACAATATTTTGTTGTAACTTGCAAAAGCACTCTTTGCTGGTATATCCATTAAAAATATTATTAACAGAGAGACATTCGTACCAGTATCAAAAAAAAAAATACAAAAGGAAATATAAAAGCACGCGCTTTTAAATTAACCATAATTCTGCCTCTGTGTAACTTTACTAAAATGTAAACGACCAAATCGAGGGAAAATATTTCGAGGATATATATATACAATTTCCCAGATGTGTTTTAATAACGCCAGGTAATACCATTAAAATATATAATTTTCACAAAAATATTGCCTCGCGAAACAATTATATGAAAAATATAAGGGGGCTTTGTTACGGCCGTCATTTGCAGCATTTTCCCCGTATTTCTTGTTTTATTTATTATGATTTTACATACGGCTAGATTGTCGCGTATAAAGTCACTTTTGCAAATTTAGGCAAATAAAGAGATAAACTTCATTCTTCAATATTTTAATAAGTATAATTCTTTTTTACAAAAATAAAATTTTTAATACAGAGAAATGTAGTTTTTCTTTTACAAACTACGTTGATGCAAAATCATTTTTGTTTGACGAATTTATATTTTTTTAAATAAAGCTTTACATAAACAATACCGAAACTTTTTAAAAATACGAAGACCGTGACCATTAAAAAGTTATATTTTTTATCTCAATCTTTACAAAACTGCTCTATTGTATTTCGAATAGATAACACGATATAAAAGACGAGTATAAGCAAAAACACAGGATTTTAGGATAAAAGGCTTTCAAAAGTTTTGACATCATTGTTATATATGTATGTTTAATATTTTTTTAAAGTATGTTTATCTAAAAATCATTATTTATATCTCACAATATCTAGAAAGCTATTTGCTCTTTTTAAATAAAAGAAAATTAATATTTATATTAGTCATTTTTTACTGCACCTCTTTTTTATATTTTATATAAAATATAAAATAAATTTTTTAAATATAAAATAACTCAAAAAGTACTTAATGAAAAAATACTTTATTATAGTGTTTTGGAAAGCTCTCGATGTCAGCTACAAGAATACTAAATAAAAAATGGGGGTTTCCATTTAAGATTTTAAAGTTGACCTTCACATGACCTTCAAATGATTCTCCAAGGTCAAATTATTGTCACCATCTTATGGCCCCTTTGAAGCTACACAACTTTTGTTTGAAACATTTTTCTCTTCCGGGCTTGGTTTTTGAGATATTCGACTGGATGGATTAAAATGGGACACCCTGTATATATATATATATATACAATATATAATCTAGAAAAATTATAAGAAACGTCGTATAGATATCGATTAAACCTTGATGTTAATTATCTAGAGAACAGCAATTATTTGTCATGGTAAAGTGTGCTCTACGAAATCCATATTTTCACTTCTTCTCTTGGCGTGAACCGATTACGCGAGTAAGTACCGTAAAAGAAGTTGCACGAGCGCCTTCCCGTTTCGCTTTTACGCGCGCAAACGCCTTACGATGATTGTCAGGACGATCGTAAAATGGTATTCGAATTCACGCTGAAGAGAAATCGAAGCTACAGATACTAGGCCAATCAATCTTCTCGGCCGTATTTCGTGGCTCGTACGGAACGTATTATAAGTTTATCAGCTGCACTCTTTTAAAATTACAACATCCAATTCTAATGGAAAGAACGAGAAATTCTAAAAGCGGTTGGTTCACCGACACCGTTTCGGCATTTCACTTTTGATTTGACGTCGAGAAAAAAGATATCGTGATCATTGTGCGGAAGATGATTATTGCTGACTCACAAATGATCGCCATCATAATTATACCAATGATTATAAACTTGACGACTAACTCTCGTAATCGTTTTACGTAATACAAATTGTGGCAGTATTTCACTTCCCGTACAAAAACGAGAATATTTATCTCTTTGTAGTTATTTGATCATGTATTATTGTGAAATATTTATTGAATTATTAACTAGATAACATGGAAAGAAAAAAATTTCTCTACCATAGCTAATCGTGGTTTGCAAAGTAAATTTCTAAACTGCAGCAAAACGGTTTGCTGTTGCACCTAATAAATATATATTACAGCTAAGATGTTCGCTATTGCATTTAATAAACAGATGTTAAGTTAAGATGTTCGCTGTTCATATATTACGACTGAAATCTAGTTACCACACGCAGTTTTTAGCTACGGCAGCTAATTTTTTCTCCGTGTATGAATAACGAATCATGATATCGATTAAATTAAATTTGCACGAATTAATCTCGTTTGTGGTACATAATATTATATTTGTATATTTCTTTTACGCATATGCACAGACATAATTTTACAAGATAGTAAATCGATAGTTTTAACACGTGTAACTTATACTTTATTATTATTTAACGTTATCATACAACATCTTTTATTAATATTCTGTTTTTGCATTTTTTTTTTTTTTTTTTTTTTTGTATTAATTTCCTTAAGAAAGTCGATACTTTCACATAGTATGTTGACATTTTCTTGCAAATACAGAACTTAATTGGATATCAGATCGATTGTAATTACTATTGAGACTAAGAGACAGACTAACGACGCATTAATAGAGAGATGATTTGAGCTGTGTATGCCTTGTCTATACTTTCCCCGCGGAAGGAACTTATTACGCGAGATCGAGGCGGCTAAAAAGTTGCGCGAAATGTCCCGAGAGTAAATTTATTTTTGCGTTGACAACTTATTCCGGGACGACTTACATGCACTTAACGACTATTAGCAGCCGCAGTCGGAATTAAAATTCTCTCGCTCATGTTACGAAGAACGTTGTAAATCTAGTTTCGATAACGATTACGTGTCGAGCGATCAATCATCCGATGCAGTTTCTGTGAGGAAGCAAAAGAAACATTATTCTATCTTCTTTTTTTTAAACATTTTTCCTTTTGCAATAAGCAAGAATGATACTTTCGAAAATATTAGCAAAAACAGGATATAAGGACGATTAGATCTTGACAGAATTTGCATTTTCTCGCGCGAATCATGTTTTAGATAAATCGGGATTATTATGAATTTCTCTTTTCTTAAAAAGAGGGCACGATGATAATAAATTATCATGTATCGCGATACTTAATAATTATTGCCATGTTTATAGCGGTAAAATTATAGAGAGAGAGAGAAAGAGATTGCGAAAGATTATTCATATACTCTCCTGCTCTCTTTACACTCTTAGTTTAAGATATATTTTTAATTTTCCATCTTCCGTTAGGACTGTTTCCCTTATTTTTTTATAATCTTTTCCGCAACGTTTAATATTGCGTTTTTACGTTATATTATCGGAATTGGAAGAAATTTAACTGTATCGATAATAAATATGCGCTTATTTTATTCAAGGATATAACTCGATCAAACATTTTCGCGATTTTATTAGACATTCTCCTTTACTGTTATTATGCGCATCTCGCATATTTCAATGTCACCGAAGATCCACCGCAACTGTTCCGGGAGACGAGCGATTAGTTGAAAGATCTCCTTTAGCAGGTTGGGGAAAACGGTTCGACTAAACTGCCATCTGTCTCTTCATGGTCGAAATGCCCGCCATCTTACGGCGGTTGGCGCCCGTAATAATGCGTCGACGCACATACATGGTACGATAATAATTTCGCAATAGACGTCATTTTGTAGAAAGTCTCCTCAAGAATTCTGTCCGCGGCAGAATATTTTTCGATGGATGTGTATTGACGAAAGTTGAATTGTATGACGAATTAAGCTTGAATGAAAATAAGAAAGGAGATACTATTCGAAAAAAGGAGATGTAAAATATATAAATTATATCTACAATATATTGCTTTAACTCTTTACTTTTAAACTTCACCCTAAAATGTGATTATATTTTATATTTTTTGCACAATTTATATATATATATATACCATATATATATTTTTATGTTTGTTTGAGAAATATATAATGCAAGATTTAAAATTTTTAACTTTTTCTCAAAATTTTTCTTTTGCAATATACAAATTTATTTAATTTATTTAATTTGAGAAAGATTTTGATTCAAATCGCTGCATCTTGATCGAAATAAATCAGTTGTAGCGAGAATCTGCAGTCAGATCTCCTCGTATAATTTCTAGTCGTGCATTCAATCATAGAAGAAAGAAAACAAAAAGAATGCAGTCTGTAATTAGCACGACCACTTGGCGCGCGCAATTAGACGAAAGTGTCCACGTGCGACGAGCGGATGCAACCGTCTTACCTGTCAGCTAATCGTAGCTGTACTTGGCGCAGTCTCGGAACTTGGAACAAGAATTGGGGCGTGCTCTCTCTCTCTCTCTTTGGATACGGTCGGAGAACATTTATTATAGCCGTGCGATGCGCTGTGAAAAAGTTGTCCCCGCGAAAAAGTCGCGAAACGGAGCGCGTAACAGAACCGGTGCGGCAGAACTTCTGGTTCTGTAACCGTGGATGAGTGCGGTTGATGCTCCTGTCGCGGTGAATAGGGTCGCTATGATGATAATCTTCGCGTCGATGTTAGAAATAAAATCGATGCTATATAGTACCGTTAAGATGCTTTAACATTCTACAAGTATCGTTAATTAATATAAAATTTATTAAATAGATTAAATATAATAATCGAGAAGTTAACATTTTTATATGAAAAGCGTATAAGATCCTATTTTATATAATACTAAAATTGTTTTTAACAATTCACAAAATTAGTAATTAATATTGTTTCGAGTTTAAGAATTTTATTTGGCAACATCTCGAATAATTTGAATATTCTCTTTTCTGTTTTACAGGTGAGTCTAAAAGCAGATCCTTACCTAGAACTGCTCGATTAGAACGAAACCGTAATGTTGGAGGTGAGTGTCAAGCGTTCTTAATTAATACGTTCCTTTTTGGCGAATTTTCTCGATTACTTTCCTTTTTCATTTCACGTACAACAAAATATATGTGAGGCTATTTAAAAAGATGAATCGATTAGGTACAAAGTTGTACACCTAATACGATAACTATCGTATCAAGCTTGGAAATGTATCCAAGCTTTTTTAAATGACGAAAAGCGGTTGAATTATCGATGTTCAGCCTCTCAGCAATATCTTCAGTTGTAATCCTTGGATTTCTTTCCACTAAGGCATGCACAATGTCATCATCAATGCCAGAAGGCCGTCCAGAGCGGGGGGTTGATCCTCCATGTTGAAATCACCATTTCGAAATCTGCCAAACCACTTTTTGACTGTTCGGAGAGCAGGAGCGCGGTCCAAATGAACGCTTTGAATATTTTTTTCTGCAATCCCAACACTCACGCCTTTCCGAAATTCATATAGCATTACATGCCGCAAATGCACCTTTCGTTCTCCATTTTTAATGATTTCTCTTATGCACAAATGGACTTATCTGAACAATGTCTGACGCTAAATTGACATAAGACAACGTCATCTATTCGGTGTAAGCAACAATTACCACACGAAAACAATAGAACTCCGCCATGCAGTAACTTAATGCCATCTATGAAAATCGGGCACGAACTTATGCAATCATCCATTATATTATAGTGATAACAGAACTTATGACGCAAATA
This sequence comes from Polyergus mexicanus, assembly GCF_030449975.1. NCBI lineage: Eukaryota > Metazoa > Arthropoda > Insecta > Hymenoptera > Formicidae > Polyergus > Polyergus mexicanus. The sequence continues at coordinate 4,954,573 of NW_027223344.1, forward strand.
TAATAGTCCTTGTAAGAGATTTCGTATTATGATGTATTAATTAATAAATTAATTACAAGATATATGAGAGAATTCTGATTAAATCGTACTTTGTGAATGATATCATGTCCGAGTTATATTATGTAACTAAGATTTAACGCAAGATGACGTCAGTTACAACGGTACTATAGAGAAAGTGCAATGACAATGCACATTGTTTACCTCTGATTCGCTGCCGTGTATCTTTAATGCGCATTGTTAAAGTTTACACTACCATATCGAAGACAAATCGATTGGAAGGGTGGAATCTCGTAGGCGCGAAGATAATGACTGGATTAATTCATTGGACAATTAATTAAGCGCGCAAGCACCTTGACATTCTTGTTAGTCTTATAAATAATAATCATTTTGCTAATCAACTAATATACGAATAGTAATGCTACTGTAGAAGGGCGAAAAGATTTCTTTATCAATGTGTAATATATGCGATTTTAAATCATCTTTGGAAAAAGAAAATAGAAAATAATTATTTGTTGTATGTGAGAGAAAAATAGATTTGTTAATTAAGACTAATATTTATATCTAACCAAGGATTTTTGTGAAAATAAAGGCATTGAAAATGCAAGAAAAAACATTTATCTATGCTGTATCCTCGGCAAAGCTGGATTTTTTTTTTATTTCGAGAGTTTTTTCGTACCTTCCTGGCATTTTCTTCTAAAACATTCGTATCGTAAAAATTTAATTATTCTCTATCGCACTTTGCTGCGATGTCTCTCTGTCCGGAAAAAAACGCCAGTTTTATGATAGCAACATTATATTTATATTATTCACACACATAACATTCTCATAGCTAATTTATGAAATTGACATAAACATTCTGTGGGCAGTTAAAATCGGCAGGAAATCAACTAATAAATTCGAATAACAGCATTTTACAATATATATATAACGGATAAATATTTTGTAAAATGTTTCAGAATTTATTATATCGAAAAATAAAAAGGATATCTTTTATTATACAATTATATAAATATTAAATATTTATATTCTGACACTTTTTAGATTAGCATATTGTTTTATACAAAGGAGAATATAGGAGATTTATATTACTAAATGTTGGATACGTCAGAAACTGTATTTTATGCAGAATGTAACTTTATCGACATTATGCTCGATACAAGAGAAAGTCTGCAGGCTAGCATGTAGCATGAGAGACGGCTTATATCGGAAACCATTGCAACGGTAAAAGCTGGTGTTGGATAAAGCAGAAATCTTCTACAATTAGTAGCTTTAACATGTGGCATATAACATTCAAAATAATTATATAATTAATATATTTTTCCTAAAATTTAAAACTAGATATTTTGTCGATATAATATCTCCTTAAATTATTGTTTTTTTTCTTTTTTTTTCTTTTTTTGTTTTTTTTTACATATACATATACTTGAGAGAAAATTGGAAATTATTTAAATAATAAAAATAAAAATGTATATCATGATATACATAGTCGGGAATAAAGGGCTGAAATAAAATAATAAAAAAATTTTTATTTTCAAATTTTATTAAACTCATTAATCTCTTTGTAACACAACTTATTAAATTGTTATATTTGAAATTATTTATAATATGATAATTATACATTTTTCGCAAAAACTGAATTGTTTTCGCAACACTGTTATTATAATAAAGTTTTACCAAAAGAATTATTTCTATTTCTTTTTAACGGAAGAAATAGCTTGACGATCGAAGCATGCAAGATGTCTCTCGTTGATTATCAATAACAATTATCGCGTATCGACTGCGAGGCCGTTATTTTGAAAACTCGACACACTTGAACTATTATGTCGAGCTTTTCACGTCGAATTCTTTCAACGCGTGTATGTTCGTCGTGTTGTGGATGAAGAGCCATTTAACGGTCGTACATCCCCTACAAGGCAAACGATGAAGATCACGGTCGGATCTTCGTATATGGCTTTCCATTCGTCGGATCATTGACCGTGTGAGGTGATACCGTATTCTTCAGCTTGACGTTCGTGCACGCAGGCAAATCAATTTCCACTTAAAGTCCGCTTAAAGCTGCTTCCTACTTGTTCCGCCCGTAAATACCTGTTGTACCTTTTTATCCATCCGCGATCTATCTTTGCTTGTTCCCGGACGACGGCCGGTTAGCAAGGATCGCGTGACTTTTACGGAAATTGCTTCTCGCGTTGGCTAACGATCTTGAGAGATTCCCGCTATTCGTCAAGTGCACCCCCGCGGAAATTAAACGCTAGCTTCTTACGATGATTTCTATCCGAGCGTCCACGTCGGTGGTCCGTATTATTCGTATCTGCGGTTTGCCTCAGTTTTATCGCGAATCTAATTGCGAAATGGAGAGATTAATCGAGAGTATTCTTGATTGGATGCTTAGTTTGTTGTTAACTCGGTATTTCGTTATAGTAATTGCTCTTAGGTTTGAATATTAAAACCGTTTTTCTGTTTTACTAAATAGATTTTTTTGAATTTTTACATCTTCTTGAGAATTGATTTTATTTTGACAACTAATTGAAAACTTGACAAAAAAAGAAGACAATATCAGAGAATTGTAGTATATATATTTTACTGATATTTTCGCGCGCAAAAAAATTGACTTTTATTTAGAAAAATTATTTATTCTTATAGAGCTTTTTTAGGCGTATTTTCAATATCATTTTATTGATATCCTAACTAAGAGTGATTAATACCCGTATTCATAGTCCTTCCTTATTTTAAGGACGGAGGAAGCCTCCATGAAGGATTCCTTGAATCTGCAAGGCCACCTTGTTTCATAGATGGACCTCGAGTCTCCCTTTCAGAAGGAAGGAATATTTTAGGGATTTTTAGTGACCGACTGAAGGCAGCACCGTTTTATGCTGCCTGCAACTAATTTCATATAATACATATGAAAACTTTTTCGTATCTTCAAAAAATTCCACGGGATTTTCCCAATCGCGAATGTATCTTTTCGGAATCCGCCACAGAATCCGATTCTCTGGATTTTCGTCTTCAAATCCATCGTGAGAATCATTTAAAAATTCATTGTCCATTATCTCCTTTTCCTTTATACACTTTCAGTTTGAGAGCGCGACAACAAATAACCACAAAACCACAAATGTAACGAAACTAACTTTTGGAGGTTATATTTGGTTATATTCTGCGTATCGTCTGCTAAAAAGATCGCATCACTTCTCAAGGAAGCTCGTGACCTTCCTTGAGATAAGGGAGCCAATAAGATTCCTTGTTCGGTCAAGGAAAGTTTATGAAACGTGGAACGAGGAACAAGGAATCCTTATTCCTCAAGGACGGACTATGAATACGGGTATAAATGTTAGATTTTACTTGACGTAAGCGATATTTTCTGTAGATTAATTGACAGCAATTGTTTGGAGACAGATTATACAGATAAGTCAGCAATAATATTGGTCGCCAACATCGTTGCTGTCAGAGCTGCAACATAACATCAACACACCGTGTGTTCTCATTTCTTTCCCACGTTTTGTCTATCAACCTTCATCTATCTTTCAGCAAAGTAACGCGCTTATTCAACGCCATAACATTATCCTACCTAAATGCCCTTAAATATTCCACTTTGCGCTAAGTGGCTTTTGCTGCGCGCTAGTCATATTATAGAAAAATTCATTCGCTTGCGGTTAACTTATGAGAGTGCGTCGTAGAGGTCGTCATTTCATAGAGCTTGGTTTATATAAATAGCCCGGTATATGCTTAACGACAAACAAGAAATACAGCAGTCCTCTTGGAGAATAATATTACTGTGTGCTATTAGAAACCTCCATTCGATGTTTATTCTCGATGTATTTTATATAATGAAATATTATTTATTATTTGTTTTTACTTATGGTTAGACATTGAATAATTAATAATAATGTGTTGCGAAAGATAAGTTCTCTTTAATTAATTTCGTAATAATCTCTCATATGTTCTCACTCGTTTCAATTGATTGACAACGGAATGGAAAATTTATATAGAGGAGGGCAATATCGAGAGAAGCCTGTATGTCTGACAATGAGATTCTGCAATGTCACGAACAATATAGCGCATGCATAACGTTACGCCGCGAAGAAGAGAGAAAGTGTTGTAACAGGAATTACACAACGATTTTGAATGACCGTTGCCAACGCGCGCGATTTCAAACTTACAAATTAATCTTCTCCTTTTAATTTGTAAGGATAATTACTAGCGCGATAGGCGATTTTTCCGCTATCAGGTTGCTTTTTTTTCTTTTTTCTTCTTCTTCTTCTTCTTCTTTCTTCTTTCTTCTTCTTCTTCTTCTTCTTCTTCTCCTTCTCCTTCTTCTTCTTCTTCTCCTTCTCCTTCTTCTTCTTCTTCTTCTTCTTCTTCTTCTTCTTCTTTCTTCTTTCTTCTTTCTTCTTCTTCTTCTTCTTCTCTTTCTTCTTCTTCTTCTTCTTCTTCTTCTTCTTCTTCTTCTTCTCTCTCAATCGGGACGCGCAGAGCGACGACGACGGATTGTTGCATTGCTTTGCATCCTTCAGGCTTGCTAAAACCGGGCATCCTTCGCGATTGCATAGTACTTTCTGTCCCTCGAAGTTGTTTTGTCTCTCTCTTTCTCTATCTCGTTTCTCTCCGATTACCATTTCTCCGTATTATTGACTCAGGAATCTGACGGTTTCGATTTCTTTTTATATTGATAAGCAAATCATTACAAATAAATGATAACACTGAATATTATATGAAAAAATTAAAAATATATAAAATTACAAAATATATTTTGTATGCTATTGAAATATATATATGTGTATATGAATTACTAAATTTGTTATTCCGTAATACTCTAATAATTGAATTAAATTTTAAATTGTGGTATTCTGAATTGAAAGTTCTCTACAATTTTTGTTTTTAATATTTTTGTAATTATTGCGTATATTTTATTTTTGATAAACTATAGATTATTTAATTTTACAAAATATATTCTTCTATAAATCATAAATATATTTACCCAACATCTTGGATAATGTGATAATGATTTTAATAAATTACATTGCATATTAAAATTATATATCGAAAAACGGAATGGGAATATAAGATAGATTAGAAAGTCGTGACACACACATGTGAAGGTCCTTTTTTTTATAGAGATAATATATCCGTTACTTATATGTTCAGTGACTTTTCTCTATTTTCATTAGGTCTTCTCTCTTTTCGGTGGGTCTTCGCGCATATTAGATATCCCGTCTGTTCGGCTTATGTTCGGCTGACGTAGTGCGTCCCTGTTTTTCTTACGGGTTTCTTATTACTGAGAATATTCCCGTTTACACGTGATACGCATATTCCATCGCGCCTTGTTTGTCATCTCTTTCTGCTTTCGTTAAGTACCTTGCATCTTATTCCTTCATCATCCCTTTTTTTCTGATTTACTAATATGAAAAAAATTCTTCTTTCCATATATTTTGAATTCTTTCAATATATATTAATAATAAGCCTCACATATTCTTTTTCTTCAATCTTTCTGATCGAAAATATAATGCGTCAATAGAAACACGCGCGTTCGTCTCTCTCTCTCTCTCTCTCTCTCTCACGTCTCACGTGATCAACATAAAACTTATAATAAAAGAAATTTTTGTTTTAAGTCGAATTCATAGATATCGTTATTTATAAATATAAAATTATGAGATTAATTTATAGATATCCTATTTATAATGAAGTTAAAATGCAAATATTTTTTTAGCCTATTACTAATTTACATATTTAATAAATAAGAATGAAGATGAAAAAAAATAGTGCGATTATTCGCTGCTGTTCCTTAATTACTAATCGAATTACAGTCAAATTACAATGTAATATATACGATGAGGAAAGACAAATTGAAGATGCGCAATTTATGCGAGTCGCGCGTTTATACTACTCTGATATGCTTTGGCAAAAAGCGATTTATCGCTCGTCATAATTATCGCGCATAAATTACGGTGCAATCGCCCTACACTATGCGTCAATACGAGCTGGTAGTGAATTAATACCTGTCAGCGATACCGGAGATACAAGCGCTTCCAGGACACACCCTATATCTCCGGAGCGCGATATCCTGGAAGTGATAAAAAAAAAAAAACCATCCACACCAAGCAACGTGCTTGATCTTAGCCAAAGTTTATGTTCCGAGGGATATACATAAAACTGTTAACTGCTGATACTGTTCCTCCACTAATTACTCCGCGTTAAATCACTCTCATACCGCAAACAGTATCGATCCAAACGCGGATGCTGAAGATAAAATATAAGCGGTAAAAAATAATAGCCAAAAGCGATTTTATAATAATTATTGATAGTCAATTTGATTATTAGCTTAGTTAAAAGAAAGTAGAAAGAATATATTACTAAATACAATATATATATATAATTTTTTTTTTTTATTTGGAGAGATACATAATAATTTAAATTGATATTTGTACCTTCTGCATTGAAATAAAATAATCATTTAACAATTATACTAATTTTTTAATAAAAACAAATATTTTCTCTGCCGTGATATATCAATATAACGTTAATAATAATTACGGATTTTTATTTATTCATGCTCTTGCATTTGATATCTCTTTCTTCTCATAAGAAATCTGTATAATAAAAATTTTGAATCAATTTTTTTTATTGAGAATAAAGTAGGAAATTTCCAGAAATTCTTTTTACGTATAACAAAATCACTATGATAATAGTTATAATATATTGCATTATAAACTTTTAATGAATAATAATAGTTTGTCTTGTAATACTTAGGAAGGCATATTTAAAAACGATTTATATAATTTAAAAAAATAAGAGGGAAACTTTTTTTTTTGAAGATAATCTCATTTTTTAAATTTATCAAGTTCTATTTTTCAACATTGCGTCATCTTATCAGCTGTGTGCCGAAAGAGATCGTTAAACGCTTGAGCGGTATATGTAAATGTATTTCTACGCGTCGACGAGAGCATTTCGACATGGGGAGGACGTGAAATTTTTATCTCGCGAACGAGCTCGTGCGCGAGATACGACAGATGAAGGAAGCTACTTTAGACGGCACGTTGCTACTTTTTTCTTTTATTCAGGATCCGTCGTCGCGAAACGCAAAAATGCGTTCGATGCAAATGCATGGCGTTCGCCTTCGGAGAGCGGAGGTAACGGAAGTCGCGCGCTCCTACCACGGCCGTGTGGATCCGTTATATTTATTTCCTGCCGAGAGTTCCGGCGCCTCCACCACGTGCGTCCGTATTAATTCGCGCGAGCGTACCCCGCATGTAAATCCCGTCGCCCGGAGCCGCGTGCCGCTTTCAAGCCCCGGAATAAAGCGCGCTTCTGGGAACGCGCGTGCTTTATTCCAGCGAGCTTCTTACCGAAGCGCAAACTGGTTCTCGGTGATCTTTAAACGGAACAAGAACCATCTTTCTCCAATGATACGTTCTGAATATATTGTATTTAACATGAAAAAGATCGGATTAAATTTCCTCAATGTTTTTTTTATGCAATATTCTTCTTTTTTATTGATGCGTAAAGCCTGAAATTCTTTGCGAGTAATAACATCAAGGAAAATTATACGTATACATGAAAAATGTAAATTAATTCATATCAATTATATAACGTTAAATTGAATTATATAAATTATACAAACATTTTTTTTCATAGAGAGAAAAAAATGTTGTGTGGTATGAAAGAAATTTTTATACTCTTTTTTTTTTTTTATGCTCTTTATTAATGAAACTATTTTGTATATTTTTATAAAATGTCATACAAACTATTTTAGAAATGTTTCATTTAACAACAAATAACAAAGAGTTAATATGATTTACATAAAATTATTTCATGTGGTAACGTTTCGTGAATACGTTGAATATAGAATCAGCTGGAAATGCGGAGACGGCCGGTTATCTCGCTCCAATTTTAGATTCTGTTACCGAGCAGACGTACCCTCGCGGCGTATTTCGGCATATTATGTTCGACGTTCCGGAAATAAAGCCGCCTTCCAACATCGCGCGAATAAGCGAGCGTTTACATGCAATGACTTCCGGTTGGCTCGCCGACGTTTTCTTTATTTCACTGTTACCGTCTCATAGCCCGCGATTGTCACGTGCAGAGAATCACAAAGTAAAAGTGTTCGATCGTACGCGACCACTCGATGTGCGAAAAGGGAATATTGATTTGCTACGTGACACATTCATATCGCCTATTCAATGAAACGAACTTTTAAACACGTAAAAGCTATTTCTGTGTTACAGTTAATTATTAGGTGTACAACTTCGCTTTCGCCGTTTTCCTATAGATGGCTTTAGCGGTAAGTAGTGGTCGAAATAAATAGATCATAGACGTCATGCGATAAACTTGGGCATCTGTCAACATAACCCCATAGAAACATTAGTCGATTTGTGTCTGCGTCATAAAGTTATTCTCGATTGAAAATGTCAGTTTACGAGCCAAATTCTCGTCATTTGCGGGAGGTTTTAATTTTCTGCCTCAATATGAAGAAATCTGCGGCTGAGACTCATCGAATGCCCTCAAATACTTATGGCGAAGCCGCTATTGGTGAAAGAACGTGTCGCGAGTGGTTTCAACGCTTCAAGAATGGTGATTTTCACGTCGGAGACCGGCATAGCGGTGGAAGAGAGAAGGTTTTCGAAGATGCAGAATTGGAAGCATTACTTAATGAAGACTCGGGTCAAAGTCAAAAAGAATTGGCACGATCATTGGGAGTGGACAATACTTTGAATCATAAATGTATAAACAGTTTTTTGCAATAAAGCCTCGAATTTCGGAAAAAAAACGGCGCAAGCAAAGTTGTACACCTAATAATATGACGCGCTTTCTTGGTTTTTTTTTTATATTTTTATTTTAAAATATATTCGTGTATACATAAATTCATTGCTTTTGGGCTTTCCTAGTCATTTGTGCTTTTGATTTTCTTTTAGAAACTTCGGCTAGCCAATCTTCCTTTGTACCACAAAACGTTCTTGGAGGTCTTTCATCTATTGTTGCATTATAATTTTCCCATTTTTTCATAAAATACGTTCCTAAATCGCACTGAGGCCATGGTTTAACCTTACAGGCTTCCTCTATTGTGAAATAAAGTGGGTAAAATAGAATGCATTAGCCAAAAATTCAGATTAATTCTATAAATTGTTATTATATAATGTAGGAGGAGGGGGGTATTTTAAAATATTCTTCTTATTTATCAAATCGTAAAAGAAATGAAAGAAATGAATAAATTATTATTAATTAAAAAAATTATATTTTGTATAACCGATTTTTTTCGACCAAGATGTGTTTGGAAAATTACAATTGTTCGACTATTTCGATATTAGATCGCATTCGCTCTGCTATTATAACGCTTCATACATACTGCCGCATAAAGTGCGCGGGCAATCATGTTGGAGGCCATTCCGGCGATAACAATCACAATTGTTATACAGCGTGCCCGCGCGCAGTTCTATCGACTTGACTTTTTTAAGTCGTCTCTTTTTTCGACCGAAACATTTTTGCGATTTAATACTGAACGCTGCCATTTTTAACATTTGTTTTTCTCGACCTCTCTCGGAATGCGAGTTGCTTGTTTCCTGAAAGCACAATAAATTTCGATCGTTAATGTTATTTGCCAATAGATAATCTCGAATATATATGTTTACTACAATTATTTGCAGACATTTTATTTTTGCATTAAATTATTTAATCGCGATATTTCTAGAAAATAATTGAGATAATATTTTTTAATCATTTTAAAATAATGCAATAATGTTATAATATTCTTTTATTTTCAATATTTTCGCGATTACATTTATTATACGTAAAAATACAAAGAAAATATATTTTACATTAACAATTTAATAAAATGCGATGTACCTTTGACGCATAATCAGTTTTCAAACAATTAGAAACATAATTATTTTCCAATTCTTGCTCATTGCTAATTTCTCAATTTTATAAATATTATTTCAAATATAATAAAACTTCAGCTTTTGATCGTGATTCATCGATTCGCTTATTCTATTTTGATCTGCGTCTAATCGATCTATATTCCGTTTATATTCGATGCAGTTGTTCAAAAAACGCCCTTCTTTCTCTTTTTTCAACAGAGCTTGCAAGAGAGGCAGGACACATTCGTCTTGCAAACCATTTCTTTTAGACCGACAAATCTCGTATCTCTCCAGTAGATGGATCGGAATGTGTTCTTTGTGGCGAGCTAATAATTCCTGCGAACTAGACAAGCGTGACGTATCTTCGGAAATTCCTCCGGGAATTAAGCAAGCGCGTTTAAAATCTATCGCTGATCCCTGACACGCGGATGCTTTGTCCGATTTCGCGGATTCCACTCGCGTGACATGAGTTGGCAGCATCCGCTCCGATGCCGGACACTGAAGTTGTTCGTCGAGACTTCGTTGATCGTCTTTACCGACACAAGTTGGCGAAGATATCGCATCCGATGCAGAAGATTTCGCGCGAAGGAAATCTTTGCAAGCCTCCCCGATTGCCGATTGTCGTACTGGCTGGCAGCATCTGATTGGACAAACTCGTCTCCTGAATCTCTTCAAGGATTTCTTTGAGAAACTTGATATCTCGGAAGAATCAAGATCGTTTCTGCACGTAATTTGAGAAAACGGATCTTTTATCTCGGAGGAAATATCGATTTTCTGATTTGAACATGCGAATTTGTAGTCTGGACGAGAACTTGTCAGTTTCGATTTTTGACACGAAACAGCTGTATTTGTTGAACACTGAATATTGCTAGCAGGCTCTTCGCAAGGTGTTGCAGCGCACTCGATGAAAATCACTGGTTGATTACGCGATCTATCGTACACTATTTTTGAAAATGTATCGTCGGGCTGTTTCTCATCTCTGTCAATATTTAGGAACGCGGTAGAAACAGCTTCTATTGGTATTTTGTCAGTTAGAGCTACTGAATCATTGGCGTAATCTTGAGATTTTAGAATCCGGGATGCTGGAAGTAAGATGAATTTATCGACTGTTCGATTCCAAGAACGAACATCAATCGAGCCACTCTGCTGCTTTATGCCTTCGCATCGCGATGTCATCCTGAAAATAAAAAAAAAATTGATTTCGAAAAAGATCGTCTAGTTTCGTACATGATTCCATCCGTTTAACATCTCGCGAATCAATTATAATATACACGCAATCCAAATTATATCCCTATATGTATATTAGGTGTACAACTTTGCTTTCGCCGTTTTCCTATAGATGGCTTTAGCGGTAAGTAGTGGTCGAAATAAAGAGATCATAGACGTCATGCAATAAACTTGGGCATCTGTCAACATAACCTCATAGAAACATTAGTCGATTTGTGTCTGCATCATAAAGTTATTCTCGATTGAAAATGTCAGTTTACGAGCCAAATTCTCGTCATTTGCGGGAGGTTTTAATTTTCTGCTTCAATATGAAGAAATCTGCGGCTGAGGCTCATAGAATGCTCTCAAATACTTATGGCGAAGCCGCTATTGGCGAAAGAACGTGTCGCGAGTGGTTTCAAACGCTTCAAGAACGGTGATTTTCACGTCAAAGACCGGTATAGCGGTGGAAGAGAGAAGGTTTTCGAAGATGCAAAATTGAAGGCATTACTTAATGAAGACTCGAGTCAAAGTCAAAAAGAATTGGCACGATTATTGGGAGTGGACAATACTTTGAATCATAAATGTATAACCAGTTTTTTACAATAAAGCCTCGAATTTCGGGAAAGAAACGGCGGAAGCAAAGTTGTACACCTAATATATATATTTTTTTTAAATGATCTCTTTCATTTTTATTTATTATTTTTTCTTTTCGACATCTTATATCAAAAAATTTTTGGATTCAATTATTTAAAATTATTTCGATAAAAAAAAAATTAAAAATATATATATATATATATGTAGGTCATTCTTTAATTTCTTACTCGGTGGTTCCTCAAGATGTTAAGTGAATTTTTCATTCGACAAATACTATGCGTTGATTGAAATTGCGCGGTTTCGTACCTCGGGTCGAATGTTGATCTCGTCTTGACGGGCGGACACGAATTCCGAGCGGTCGCTTCGGCGAGCACCTGGACGACCCGGACCACCGGTCGATCAGCCTCCGACCGACACTCTAGTACGATACATCCCGGCGGATACCGCGAACACTGATAGCAGGTGGGCAGCGTGGTCGGCGGGCATTCAAGGTCGCGAGACTATCGGGGATCGAATTACCTATAGCACGTATCGCGTATAGCCGAGCTTTATGCGGCTTTATCCCGCGCTAGCTCAGGAGGGGGACAAGGGATCGCCCTTTATGATTTCTCCTCGAAATTCTCCACGGACGCGCCTTCGCCGATAAATTCCGCATTAAATGTCGCGGTTTCCGATCGCACTCCGCGAGAGAGGAAAGAACCTGCAGGACCTTTGCGGAGTAGTTTTTCAAGGCCGCGATACGTGCTACGCTCAAGCTCGAATTACACACTCGCGTCTCGTATCGCTCGGCAACTTGGACCAGTGCTTACACGGCTTGTCGGCTTGTTAACCGATGGAGAAATATTTTTTTCAGAATAACATCGGTTTGCGTTTGCACAAATTGTGAATCTCTGCGACGCCACGATACGCGTTGGCTTCAGTTCGCATTTAACAAATACATGTTAAATAACGTACGATTTGTTTTTATCATGCGTAACGTTTGACAAAACATTTTTTTTTTTTTTTTTTTTTTTTTGAAAGATTTACACACCAATGCCTTATATATTTATTATGGAAACTTTGAAGAATGTGATATATAATTGACAGCACATTGTTAATTTAAAGGAAAATATGTTATTTGATTATTAACGTTGACAATGCAAGAACAATTGCGATTTAATTACGATCGTGTGACAAATTGGGATTTTGATTATCGAGCGGAAAATATCGCGTGACGAAGTGACGATTTCACGGTATTTATTTGTTGTGCGCGTTAATGAACGAAGAAGACTGCAGAAGACGGATAAGTGAGAGGAGAGAAACGGAATGGGACAGACACAAAAAAAAAAAAAAAAAGGGAAACAATATCGCAGACGTGCGGGACGTGCGGCTGTCTGCAGAAGAAAGAAAATCCGCAGAGAATGTGTGAAAAACGAGAAAGAGAGTGCAACACGAAAGGAATCTCTCTCTTCTGATGACTCATTTACGGCCACATATACGTCACCGCGAATTAACGGAGACGGTCTGCGAGACTTCTTTTTCCGCGTTTATAACCCGCGAGCGAAATGCGAAGGGCGCCCGTTCATTCTTTTTGTCGCGTCACGAAAAGAACTTTGTAGTTTATTAAACGTTGTTTTCGAATGAGTCGCCCTCTATTCAGGGTCGCCATTTAAATTTTTATAACTCTTAAAAGTTTAAGAGAGAGTGCCGCGTGCGATGAGCCGAGTCTTTGTTTAGCATTAATATTTTGTAAAACAATGAGATATATATATATATATATATATATATACAGGATGTCCCATTTTAAAGGACCCATTCAAATATCTCAGAAACACTGCGTTAAATCGAAAAATGTTTCAAACAAAAGTTGTGTGGCTTCAAGGGGGCCATAAGATGGGGACAATGATTTGACCTTGGAAAATCATTCGAAGGTCATGTGAAGGTCAACTTTAAAATCTTAAACGGAAACCTCCCTTTTTTATTTAGTATTCTTGTAGCTGACATCGAGAGCTTTCCAAAACACTATAATAAAGTATTTTTTCATTAAGTACTTTTTGAGTTATTTTATATTTTAATCTGACATATTTTGATATAAAAAATCAAATATCTCGTAAAATATTTAGTTTTTGATAATCTTACCGTAATACTTCTATGTACAGAATAATAAGACAAATTAAATACTTTATTATAGTGTTTTGGAAAGCTCTCGATGTCAGCTACAAGAATACTAAATAAAAAATGGGGGTTTCTATTTGAGATTTTAAAGTTGACCTTCACGTGACCTTCAAATGACTCTTCAAGGTAAAATCATTGCTACCATCTTATGGCCCCCTCGAAGCCAAACAACTTTTGTCTGAAACATTTTTCTCTTCCGGGCTTGGTTTTGGAGATATTTGCCTGAGGAGATTAAAATGCGACACCCTGTATATATATGTCAATTTTATTTTCTATGGTAATTAAAAGAGAGAAAGATCATTATGGACGCTTACATATCGCAATTAAAATTAAACTCGTGAAATAATTACAATTAATTTTCTTACCCGAGATCGCGAAGCTTTCAATTGTTTGCCAATTTTATCACAAAAGACGGGTCTAACTTGAATTTTTGGATCTTGCCTAAAAAATATGCACTATCATAAATATATGTATATGAAAATTAAAAGTATAATTATATATATATATATATATATATATATATATATATATATATATATATAAAATTTCAAGCACCCTTCTACACTCTCGAAAGACGCTAAAAATTCTATTCTATTATATACTAATGACTAGAAGTGGTACGTGCAATGATTATGATAATCGGTACATTAAGGTGTAAGGCCGGAATAATTGATGACAATACCGGTCGCAAAAGTTGCTTCGCGGTACGTGATCACGAATGCGATTCTTATTGTCGAATTTTGCACTGGTCAGTAAACTGGTCCGTCTCTGTCTGTCTGTCCGCCCGTCCGTTCGTTCATCGATTCAAATCCCGAAATAAGTATGCTACCCAATGTCCTGCAAACATATGCAAATCGTTTCACCGCTATACCCTACGCCCTACGGCCTACGGTAAAAAGGAGGTACCGACGTTACATTACAGCTGCTCTGTACGATTCGGCTTCGTATAAACTCTTTCGCTCGATTTCGTACGACTGTATCCCCCTAATGCATTCCACTTTGGAGACCGGTAATGAATAATCATTTACGGGGGGAATGACGATGATGTGCGATTTCTTTATGGGATATCAATGGATCATTTATGATGTGTAAGCGCTGAGCATAAAATTCATTGTCGCTAAAAAGACATCATGTTTTAACGATATATAAGATTTTTTTACGCGACCTGTCATCCCCCGTGGCGCTTTCATAACTATTTGTATAGATTAAATCTTGGGAAAATTCGTCACCTACTAAAGATTCAATTTTACGTTCCGATTTAATTTCTAGATTTGAAAGAAGAGACACGGGGGTACTTCTAGACAAAAATTATCGCTAAACGTACAGGTTAATGGTGATAACTTGGTCGGTCTTTTCAAGAACTTTTGCCATTTCGTATAAATTTGCCGTTTCCACTTGTGCGCGTACTTCGTTAACTCTCAGAGATCCCTTTAAACCGTTGATTTCTCTACGTTATAAATCCAAAACTTTGCGAATCGTAACACGGAAATTTTGACACTTCGTGACCAAACAACCTGAATTTGACCGAAAATGATGCCTCTTTAAAATAAGTTACGAACGAGTTTTTAATTTTATTTAACCGTCCTCTTTTTTTTTTTACCTTGATTAAATAATTGTTTCAATTTTGATAATTAATCTTGGTTTATACGTAAATAGTTTCTCAGATGCAAGTCGTTGTATTTGACTCTACAAACTGATGGAATAAAATATCGCTATAACACAGTTAAATATAGCTGGAGAGTATTGTGTCGTGGCATGTGCTTGCTCAAACAGACGCAACAGACAGCATCTATGCGGTTTCGTTACGCATGAACGATAGAACAAGCATAAAAGCGACTTCGCACATTCGAGGACAGAAAAAAGATCTTTTGTAAAAACGGGAGCAAAAGAATTGCTCCGACACTGTCATACGACAGACAGTCGTATAGACGAGTTTTTTTTTCCATTTTTTGGCATTAATTTTTAAATTAAGTTATAAAATTAATGAATTTTTGAATGTGTTTTGTTATCAATAATTGACGAAAATTAAATTTATGTTAAAACGCAGAATTTTATATTTACTGCGATTGATCTATAACTTTTTCTTGACTTTTCAGACATTCAGTTATTTTAAAAGCCATAATAATACATGTAAACATATTAATAATATTTTGAAATAGAGAGAGAGAGAGAGAGAGAGTAAATATTATTAATATTTTCGTATATGTATATATTATAGCTTTTATATATAGTAATATTAAAATATAATATAATATATTAATATAAATATATAATACATATAAAGTGATATATATAATACAATATATATAAAATACAAATATAATATAGTATGTACTTTTTATATACAATATAAATATATAATACGTATCACAAATATTACATCTCGACTACCTTGCATAGAAAACGCGCGCAACACAAAGTTAAATATATAAGATTGAAACAAATCGACTTTATATGGCTTTTTTCTTACTGCTATCATTACTACAGACTGTCTTCGTCATCATCCTTCTTTCTGCTGTCGAGATGTAAGGAGATGACTGTAAAAAGAGTGAAAGATGAAAAAAAAAAGAAAAGACGAAAGATGAGGAGATCTCGCCTACACGCACTCCGTTGAGGCAATCGTTCGTCTTCCCACACGTAATTCTTGTGCCTTCAATGCTCATCTCTCGCGCCCCTTTAATCTCTCTTTCTCCCTTCTCCCTCGTCGCTTAATCTCGCCATAAATCCGACATTTATTCCCCGCGTGCGGCAAGGAACCGGAATTAAGATAGCGCCACGTTAATTGCCGCCGTTAATAGGATGCTTAGCCGATATGTATCCAGTCAGTCGAGCCGCATCTTTGTATAAGCCGCGGCTAATAATTACGTTACACTGATCACATATAAGTATATACCTGTTTTTATTAATCGACAATGCAATAAATATAATTCTTATATGCTTTGCGTTTGCCGGAAGTTATAAATTCTAATTAATAAAAAAAACTTTAAAATTTAAATATTCATAATTTTATCGATGGCAGATTCTATTATGGCATAAAAAAACAACGTATTATTTATATTGCACTAAAAAGTGATATGTTTGTACAATATTTATGTGTAAAAATATATTGTTAAATAGAAAACAATCCTCGTATACGATTACGCATATATTATGTTGAGCAACACACGCGCGTTTTTACCTTTTACTTATTTATTTCTTAATCATTCTTGATGTGAACTTCATATTAAACTAGTCGATAATTACATGTGTATTGTACGTATTTAAATGTCAAATCATATTCTTGGATAATTCCCAATACTCGTATCGAATCTCGCGTCATGATGGTAACGTACGAGAAGTTATGCGCAATATTTAATCGTTTCGTTCTATGGAATTGAATGTGATCTTGTAATCTGCTGTAGCCAATTATAAATTTTTATGCCCCCGTACTCGTGCGTGTAATCGCAAATTTATTATGATTCAAATTGTACAAGAAATTTATAAATCCATGCGAATACGCATCAACACGAGTTAATTGAAAAACGAACATTCTCTCTCTCTCTCTGCATTGTTTCTTTCGGATTTTATTTATTTATTTACTTGAATGATTTTACTTAAACATATTTTTATATTAGGTGTACAAATAAGTTTCCGCCGTTTGACAAAAGTTGGCGCCACCAGTAAGTTATGGTTAAAATTGTCAGATGTAAAACGTCCTTGTCGTAAGATTGGACATCAGTCAATAACATAACCTTAAAATATTAGTGATTTTTATCAGTATAATATATTCTTTTGTGTGCGAAAATGTCGAGTTTTGAGCCGAATAAGCGTCATTTGCGGGAACTTTTGATTTACTTCTTCAATTTGAAGAAATCTGCAACTGAGGCGTATCGATTGCTTGTAGAAGCATATGGTGAGGCTGCCTTAAGTGAGAGAAGTTGTCGTGAGTGGTTTCAAAAGTTTAAAAACGGTGAATTTGACATCGAAGACAAAGAACGTAGCGGAAGGCCGAAAGTGTATGAAGACGCGGAATTGGAAGCATTATTGGATCAATATTCGTGCCAAACGCAAGAAGAACTTGCATTTATATTGGGAGTGACTCAAAACATTAAGTTCCGTTCTTTCCCAATAAATGCCCAATTTTTGATAAAAAACGGCGGAAACTTATTTGTATACCTAATATTTTTATTAATTACATTCATAATTGCATTAAAAAATCTACATATGTACTCGAGTAAAGGATTTTATCTCGCGTAAATATTTGACCGCAAAATTATTTGTTTAAATTTAATTTTGATATTTATATTATCTTTAATATATTATTATTTTACATTATCTTTTTATTATAATCTTTTGCAATTTTTCAGATTGTGTTGCGCGATAAGAATCTAAATTTGATTACGACCAACAAATTAAATTATGAACATTCTTCGTAACAATTTATGATTTTTTAGTTATACTCTCCGAACATTCTATACGTCTCGTGGGAAAAAAAAAAAAAAAATTAATTGCAACGCTATACTAGGATCGGCACTGTCTAACTCGTTTAAGTGCAAATTATCAAGATTCCTTATGCGCGACGGATGCTGCGAACGTCAGCTTCAAAGGCACGTGCTTGACTGGTTTTGGTGCGAGGGAGACAAGCAGTGGCGTCGAAAACGTGCTTGTAAGCGCATTTTTTCGGTTAGCACCATCGTAAAATTTCTAATTGCATTCTACTCCTAACAAAAGAGACTCGTAGTAGTACAAATAGTCCAACACTTTTCCGTCATGCTTTTTTCTAAGTTTCTCGCATTTTTGGAGCAAAGACTCGACACGCAAGAATCGTGGAAAATTTTTTCTACTGTCGAAAATAATACACATTCCTCTCCTATGAAACGTAAAAATGTTCGATAGTATCGGGGCGTCGTTGAACTGCGGGAATTCTACGCATTTTCCCTCGGTAGCAGAATCGATTTTCTCACTAAAGGAATTTTCTGGACAAACGTGCCGCCATATTCGTTACAATAAATCTGTGAGACTACACAAATCCGATCGTACCGCGTAAAATGAAATTTCTCTCGTTCCGCATGTAGGCGGCGCAAAGGGAATCCTCGAGATTGCTCGCTTTACTGTTGCAATTGCATCCGTAACGTTCAGTGTCATTATTCATTTTAGGCGGCGGTGTCAATCACCGCGAAAAAGAAAGCGCATTCGGCGCCTGCGCCGGATCCTGCGCATTATTACAATTAGCGACGTCGCAAACACAAATGATCGTATCCCACACACAACACGCGGAAATTACGTAATTTAACTCTATAGAGATTTATAATTGGTATAAAATTTTGCGCAGTGATCGCCTTCTCGTTAAATTAAAGATGTAACACGCTATGAAACAGAAGAAAAACATTTTTTTCCAATTCTTATATTATTTTTAGATTTTTACGTAAAGTTATAGATGTATGCTTTCTTGAATGAAAATAAATTGAGGCATTTTATAATATATTATTAGGTGTACAAATAAGTTTCCGCTGTTTGACAAAAGTTGGCGCCACCAGTAAGTTATGGTTAAAATTGGCAGATGTAAAACGTCCTTATCGTAAGATTGGACATCAGTCAATAACATAACCTTAAAATAATAGTGATTCTTTATCAGTATAATATATTCTTTTGTGTGCGAAAATGTCGAGTTTTGAGCCGAATAAGCGTCATTTGCGGGAACTTTTGATTTACTTCTTCAATTTGAAGAAATCTGCAGCTGAGGCGTATCGATTGCTTGTAGAAGCATATGGCGAGGCTGCCTTAAGTGAGAGAAGTTGTCGTGAGTGGTTTCAAAAGTTTAAGAACGGTGAATTTGACATCGAAGACAAAGAACGTAGCGGAAGGCCGAAAGTGTATGAAGACGCGGAATTGGAAGCATTATTGGATCAAGATTCGTGCCAAACGCAAGAAGAACTTGCACTTACATTGGGAGCGACTCAAAACATTAAGTTCCGTTCTTTCACAATAAATGCCCAATTTTTGATAAAAAACGGCGGAAACTTATTTGTACACCTAATATTTGGAAACGCTTGCAGATTTGAAACTTTCTTTCAGATCAGTTAGACGATTCGGAGTTTTATTTTGTAAAACACGTATTGTGTGTAATGTCATAGTGTAAATGCCAAGGAAATTTAAAACATATTTCTTTATAATTCACATAACTGATTGTCAATGATAATACGTCATTGATTATGTATGCAAACATAATCTGATCAATTTCACGCGACATCGATAAATCTAATTTGTTACAAAAATCAAACTGGCTCTCTAGTTACCGCAAGAGTGAAAGGAATCCGCCTCAGAGGATTGCTTTAAAACACGCTATTAGGGACAATAAATATTTCAATCTACATCCATATCAACTTGATCTTGATATAAAGTAATTTATACTATTCTTATTTATATATTTTGTGCGAAATTTATATTTATGATTTATGACATGTGTAAGACATTTGAGATCTCTTGTTTTGCGAAAATGTTGAAACGTTAAAAACGTTTTTAGCAAATATTACGAAGTGTTATAAAACTTCTACACAGAAACATTACATAATTAAAATTTAAAAATCTTATACATACAGAGTGTTTCAAATTAATTGTAAATTTTTTAATTTAACTTATTTTTTCGTAAAATCGATATATTTTAATTGTTGAATAAAAATAAAAAGAGAAGAAGATTGAGAGAAAACTTTATACAAGTAGATACATATAAAATAACGCATCGAAACGCTATATGAATAGAATCGAAAAACATGAGAAATCTTCAAAATTTCATGCTTATCTGTATAAATAAAAATAATCTTTTAAGTTTGACGAAATCGTGAAATGTTTTTAATTTAAACTCGTAAGAGATTGGATGACATACGCGCACATAGCTCAAACGCACGCCTGGCTTAATGAAACTTGCGTTTCAATCGACGAATATACAATATATGAAATTGGAAAAGAGCTTTTTGTCGTTGAGCTGGTCCCGACGTCGTCGCATAAATCGCCTTAAGCCGTCTTAGGTTTTCAAGAGACGCAAGCATCGTTTTGAGATCCCGACCGTTTCGCGCTGAGCCGACGTTATTTATTGGGCTGCATCCTTTCGCGCTCTTTTTTATTTGCTGGATTTGAACGCAATTCTGCATTTGTATAGAAAAATGTGATGAGAATTTTTATGCTAGTGAAAAAGTTAAGCCTAAGTTATAATTTTTTAATTGAAAAATATTTCGTCGTTTCATTTATTGTAATAATGAGTTTACTAGGATAGAAATGAGTGAAAATAGAAATAGAATCTAAGAAGATATGAAATAATAATAATAATAATATATCGCACAGAGAATTCATTCTTTTTCCACAACTCAAAGAGTTACGCTAACAAATTGTGCAATATATTAATTAAGGAAAGTTAGCAATTATTTAACATCGTAGCGATTCATATCGATCGTTGGCATCTGTCTTCTTCCGCTTTCATTCGCGGCGGCCCTGCGGTTTTCGCGAAATGAAAATTCGGATCATAAACTATCGCTTTTATGCTAGAGTTACGAAATGGAATAGCGCGAGACAGGTAGCGGGATGGTGATGGAGAAACAGTTACGGACGTGATCCGGTTCGGGTCACAGACATTTTCTCGGGCGTGCATAATTTGCCGGAGAAAATCGTTGCGACTTTTTTAAGGGTCACGAAATTCACGCTGCATTGATAATGAAATAATCGCCGCGTTATAAAATTGATTCATCGGAAATAACGCCGGTCGATATCAGAGGATTAAAAAAAAAAAAAAAAAAAAAAACCATTGTCAAGATTGCAGTTTATTTTTCTTATTCATGCAATTGGATATTATCACGCTTACGTATGATACCGCGGAAGTGCGCATACTTTCTTCATACATACATGTAATCTCCCGGAGTCGTAATCGAAACCTTCAAATGGAAACGTTTTACATGTTCGTGATAATTAGCGCGGGTCATTTACACGAGATATCTCGCATTTGAAGTTACCTCTCCGGTTATCATTGCGCTTTAATTACTACAAATTAGTCAATATTAATACGCTTTTACATTGTAGTAATATAATTTAAAATATATATAGTATATAAAAATATATAAATAATATATAAATACGTAGAGAAAATTCTGCTAATATATATTATGTAACTCGCGCAAAAAATGATATATGAAAGAAGACTCGACGAGTAAACGCCAAGATGCAGAAAAAATTCGAGATATTCGCGATAACTTATTACAACTTTAATGGGATATTTCAATTTAATCTGCTGTAAAGTATTTTAGATAGACATGTTGACATCGGTTGAAACTGATAATTGACAGAAGCGTCTCTTGTGCTTTTTCTCACACGGCCTCCAAGTGTCGCGTTTCAACTCGAGTTTCGTTCTCAATCGTCTCGGTTAAAAATTTCAATACATATAATTATGAGATTATCGTATTTTATTTGCGACAATAGGGACAGAAGGACATTTTTTACATAAAGATAGAAAAATAAAAATTGCGATCATAATCTCTCTATTTACAAAAATTTTCTTTAGTTCTATGTATTTACGTATTTCTCGCATTTCTTCTTGTCTTTAGAATAAAGTAGAAATGGATTTTCGATATCTCCCTATCATGATTGAAATCATCGTTCGATGCGCGTCTTCTTTCTTCATGCATTCTCGTACATATATCTCTACATTCCACCATGGACCATCGTCAAGATCAAAGTCTAGAAGTCTGGTTGAGCGTAGTGTACAGTCGTCGCCGATCCTCTCTCTCTCTCTCTCTCTCTTTCTCTCTCTCTCTCTCTCTCTCTCTCTCTCTCTCTCTCTCCCCTTTTAAACGTGCCGAGAAGACCGCCGTCGATAGAGCGCGCTCGCAACGCGCTTGGATCAAGCCCGGCTCGTTGGATCCAGATAGTCGCGAGTCCGTCCGCGGTGCGGTCGATCATGCCGTCGTATTCGTTCCTCGCGTAAGAAAGTGCGCTACTTGACAATAAAAAAAAAACGCGTTTCTCGCTCGCGCGGGTGGACCACGTCGCGGCACGATCAGAGAGAGAGAGAAACAATAATCACGCGCAATCGTGAGAGGGAGTGATCGCGAGAGCCGGATCACCGTGACTCAGAAGAGAACACACCTCTTACTCTTCTCAGTCGCTCGAGGACTCGCGAACGTGTCGGAGTTTCGTATATTTATATCCGTCGCGGATATAATTCGAATTCGGGTGAAAAATTCGAGAGAAGTGTTTTTTTAATTTTTTTAAAGAGTGTCTTCGTGTCATCGCGAGATGCTGTGTGGTTCGCAGTGAACAGGAGCGGCTGATGATCGGATCGTCTTCCCTCGTTCAAATTGCGAAAGTACGTTTCGTAATTCGCGTACCCACAACAGAGAAACGCCGGCGCGATTCCGCGATGTGTGCGACATAATAAATTGTCGATGACAGGTGAACTCGCCTCAATTCTGTGTTTCGGGGTTACGCATCATCAATCGCGATCAGCGTGTATCGCGAACATCTCGCGATTCTCCGTTTGTTGTTTTCCTCCCGCGAGTCATATAATCCCGCTCCCATATATGTATATAAATCTCTTCGACTGATCCGGAGTACTCGCAGCGATCGTAAATCTCGATCGGCTTTGCCAACAATTTCAACGGCGCGTGCATTCCATCGGCGATTATAGGCCGATTCTCCGCAGATTTTTCAATTGCGTCTACAATCTTCAGTTGCGTCTATCCTTCCACCGATTTCTTTTACAGAGGAAAAAATTTATATAAAGCAAAATTGGAAAGCTAAGAATATATACATATATATATATATATGTGTATATAAAGTAGGAGGAAAATCTTTTTTTGCGAAAGAAGCTTATACAAAGCGTATACACGAAAGGTACGTATACATGAAGCAAACTTAAATAAAACATAGCTAAACGGAGAGTTCTTGACGGAAGAGACGATTCTGAAGAGGTTACGATGAAGAGTGGTCGTGCGTTCACGGTTCAACGCCTCGCGTTATCCGCGAGTATCAGCGCGCAGGGATAACATAGCCAGCTGATATTCGTCTAGTACGTGCTCTCTTTCTCTCTCTCTCTCTCTCTCTCTCTCTCTCTCTCTCTCTCTCTTTCTCCCTGGCCGCGGTTGCGCTGCTCGATAGTTGGTCTATATTTAGCGCGGGTGCGAAGAGGGAGAAAAGGGACAGAGGGATTATTCCGAAGAGACGAGTCGGTGCACGGCGACCTCTGAAAAAGGGGTCATCATGGAGAACTGATCCGATCGAGAGAGAGGAGAGAGATGTAATCATTATTATTATATCGCAGCCTCAAAGATTGTACGCACCCCATTATTCTGAGATTAATCCGCGCCTCCGAAGACGGGATCCTGTATCTCTATTGAAGACGCATCGTCGTCAGTTGATAACGGTGACATCCGATACGCAAAAATGCGACGATGAGAATGAATGGGAGTCGATCGAGGGGGGAATCGTTCGCGTAAAGTGATGGAGCGTAGTATCGCATAGTGTCCGATAGTCGATAATCCCCGTCACGAGATAAGCGTGATATCAATGTGACTGATAAAAATCGCCGTCTATGAAAATTCGACGAGACGATGTTTTCTTAACGCGCGTGAGAAGAAAAGAAGAGGAACGTGTTGTTTATAAGACGCGGATAAATCGATCGTGATACAAGTGGCACGATCGTGACTTGTGCGATTTCGATCGGATGATATAAATAATAGACCTTCCGCTGCGAGCGTTCCAGCTCCATCGCTCTCCGAGGAGATTCGAGAGATGCGAAGACATGCTGACGGCTGAGGATCCCGAGGAGTCGCCAAAGAGGCGATCCACGTTCTACGTGTCATTGGACGGCGGCGAGCAGCCGGCGCGACAATCGGTCGCCAAGCTGACTAAGGGTCACTCGGCGGACGAGAAGTTTGTCTGCAACACCTTCCCCATCGGCAGCGCGTCGAAGACATCCACGTGCGGGCCGTTGACGCGCACCTTGAGTAACAACGATGGCTTTTCGTCGACCGCGAGAAGAAACGCGGACGAGACTCTACCCGAGGTGAGAGGCAAGGTGCAATCGTTGACGAGAATCTTCGAAGCGTCCAAGTGCGACCGGATGCCCAGCGGGGGTCAGACGGAACAGAGAAAAAAGGTCGAGAGGACGAGGTCTTTCAAGACGATCGAACGATTTCAGAGCCGGTTTACCGGTAGGAAGGAGTCCAGCGGCAGGAAGGACAGTCGTATCAACAATACCATTGCCTGCTTCGAGGTGGAGGACGATGCCGGATGCGGAAAGAAGCTGTCGAACGTCGAGGAGAAACCCGCCGCGACGAGGATCGTCGTCGAGTCGGCGGTCACAAAGTCGGGCGCCGGATCCTCCCGCGGTCATCAAGAGCCGAGAGGCAAACAGAGCACGACTCTCACGAATCTACTGATTCGTAGAACTCACAGCACGAAGCTGGCGAGGAGCAATAGCACGCTGGTGCGTGTCGAAAGGCACGCGTCCGTCGATAGTCCTTGCGTCGCCGTTCAAAAGGCGGACGTTCGTGCTAGTCGATTCAAGGATGAGGAAACCAACGAAGATCCCGCTGTCGCCGATGACGAATGTATCGAATCGTCCGTCTTTGAAGACGCCGACATCGATGGCGGAGTACATTCAGGTAAACGAGTCTTTCCAGTTTATCGATACAATAGGTAGTTTCTCGATCTAAACTTTCGATCCGATACAAAGATACACCCTTATTTAGGCTAATTATACCGAATATCGTGTAATTTATCGCGCTTATATCAATATTAATCTATATATAATTAACGTTCATTGAATCACTGTACTGGAATTTTCTATATAGCTCATTATATATACCAGGTATATAAATATGAAACCGGAATTTTGGTATAGAAAATACACGTTTATTGTATGAAAATGATAAAAAATATTTTATTCCAAGTATTGCTCATTGCTAGCTATACATTTTTCCCATCTCTCTGACAATTTGTGGATGCCACGCCAAAAAAACTGTTGCTCCTTTGAGGCAAATCAATCATCGAGCCATTTTCGTACATTTTCGTAAGAAGTGAAGCGCTGCTCGGCAAGTGCGTGTCCCATTGATGCAAATAAGTAGTAATCGGATGGAGCCAAGTCTGGTGAGTAAGCCGCATGCGAAAGTATCTCTCAACTAAACGCCTCAATCGTTTCCATGACCGGTTTTGCTGTGTGTGATGGTGCATTATCATGAAGCAAAATCACTTTGTGTTGCCTTTTTTGATATTTTAGTCGTTTTTCACGCAAAGCTTGATTCAAATCGAGTCGTTGTTGCGTTTGAGCGTCATCCTCATCCAACAATGTTTGCAATTCGCTGTCTTCAAACTTTTTCGGTGGTCTTCCACGTTCTTCGTTTCTCACGTCAAAATCGCCACTTTTGAATTTTTTAAACCACTCAAAGCACTGTGATTTACCAAGAGCACGCTCACCGTAAGCTTCGACAAGAATTCGATGCGATTCTGCAGCAGTTTTCTTCAAATGGTAACAGAAAATCAATGCTGTCCGCAAATCGTAGTTTCCAGGCATAAAATTCGACATGTTCAACGCTATTAAAAATTATGCTGTTGTATGAAACTTGTATTGTTGTGAGTTGAAAATCTTTATCAGATGTCAAAACAAGAAAATGGCGCCAATGACGCGGTTTGACGGTAACTACATTGACAGCTAGGGCCATCTATGGGCAAATTCCGGTTTCATATTTATATACCTGGTATATATATACCGATATATTAACGATAATAAACAGCGATATAATCTATCATTATTTAAGTTGGACGCATATTTATATGAGTTTTTCATATTTAATCATACTGTAAGAATCTATATAAACTCTTATATTTTTAATTGCTATTAACTTGCTGTTATTCTTTATAACTGTACATGAATTTATTTTCTTTTATATTTAAATCTCTGATAATATTTATTATAAATTTATTATTTCCAATTAGAAAAGTTAACGTCTTTACAATTTTTTTCACGATGACCTTAATATAAATTTTATATAAATAAGATTATATAAACTTTTATGTTTTATATTATACAGATTTTCTTATCGTAAAAGATTATATTATTAAACTACTAAAGTTTCACAGCATGAATCATCCTGTATGTCGTAAATCGAAAAGTTCGCGAAAATGCGAGATATATACGCATAGTAATATTAAACCGGAAATTAATTCGCCAAATAAATTACCCAAGTACTTAAAGTCGCGCGAATGTCGGAACGTTTCTAAAATAATCAGTCGGACACGCCGGTTTGCCCGAGCAAGTAACGAGTGTTAATTACCCGCTTCCGCAGGATCTCACACGGCAGCCTTTAAAATGATTTTTGTTTTCGGTTTGATAATTACGCAATAATTATACATCGCGTCGTTCCACAAAGCTGCGCTTAGAGAGCGCAACGAGATTTATGGGACACTCGAGATTCGAAAGTTTTATCCCGGTAGGATTCTGAAGATTCATCATAATAAGATCCCGGATAAATACAGACCACTGCTACCTGCTTCTGAGAATGTTTTATGGTTGTCTTGTAGGGTGTTTATTACGCTTGATTATTTTCAAAGAAATCTATGTACAATTGAAGATTTTTATGATCTGTCAACTGTCTGATTACAATCAATTTGACAACGATTACATGTACGCTAATTGATATAATTTAATTATTTGATTATAAAATTAAATATCGCATCTTTATGAACTTTTGATTTGAATTCGAGATCAGAATTTTATATATATATATATATATATATATATATATATATATATATGCGTGACATAATTTTCTATTATATTTTTTCTTCTTTTATATCATAAATTATTTTATAAGAGAAAGCTTTTTTTCGCATTATACTTAATATATATAATATCGGAACTTGTATAAAAAGAAGAAAGCAGATGAATTATTTTATTTCGGAGATCACACGGAGAATATGTTACGCTCGTATAGTATTTTGCTTCAAGAGGGCAACTAGGTACGGTGGTTGAAAGCGTAAAACTTTTACGAGCTACGGTATAATCGTAATTACAAAGTGCAAAATTACAGAGTGCACTCATGGCCAGAAGGGTCCGGCGACTTTTAAGGGGCATACCCTTATAATGATTATGCGCACGAGTTGAAATGACGTTACGCGTTATCCCGCTATCGCATCTTTTTCGATAATGTATCTCTGTGTATGCTTTTTGCGAACGATGGTGACGTTTATGTGGAAAATACACGTACGCGGAAATATTATTAGTAATCTTGCCTATCATGTACCATGATATCTTCTAATATATTTTTTATTTCATTTTTTACATCAATTATCTCTGAAGAGATAAGTTTATATATATATATATATACAGAGTTTACGTGTATAAATAAATAAATTCGTTAAATATTATAGATTGATTTAAAGAATTTTATGATTTACTTTTTGAGAAATCAAAATTTTGTATAATTCAACATAAAGATTAATAAGAGTTACGAGCTTCCGAGAGTAGAGATTGAAATTAATTTCGTAGAGATATCTAGGAATTCTCGATCGAGGAAGATTACGAAAGGAGGGAACCGGGTGTGAAGAAAATATCTTTGTCGCGTTTTTTCACTCTGCATCATTTTAAATAGCGTACAAAGGATATAAGATGTTTCGCAGCGGCCTTGCGTTGTCTAAATCTACGATCTATTTCACGGGGGCTTATACTGCTCCGTTTCTGGATTACATCGAATTATTTCGATATGTTGATAAAACGAAACCGAGCGAAATCTCGCGTTTCTCGAAAGCGTCATTCCAACACGCAATTCGCTCGATCGGGGATGGTCGCGATCGTTCCATTACCTTTTCAGTGTCAATCTTTGCATGTTAATTTTGCCAGGAAGAAAATGATGCTGCGCAACAAGGATGTTTCGTGAAAAAAAAATGAAGAAGTGGTAAATTACGTTTACGTTAGTGAGTAAACGGAATAAACGCGATAAACGGGGCGAAGATTTTATCGCTAAGCATAGAATGATTTATGCTACGACCAGAGGCAGTATTCAAGGTGTATTCAATGAATTTTTTAGAAATCTGCTCGCTTT
Source organism: Polyergus mexicanus (assembly GCF_030449975.1). NCBI lineage: Eukaryota > Metazoa > Arthropoda > Insecta > Hymenoptera > Formicidae > Polyergus > Polyergus mexicanus. Next base: position 4,983,437 of record NW_027223344.1, read on the forward strand.
TCTAGCTACACACATTGAAGCGTTTACTTCTTCTTTTTTTTCTGAACTGTTATTGATGCTATATTTTTCAAATCTAGAATTCAGCTTATGGAGAAATATTATAATAATATATTATTAGGAAATAGAATTTAAAAAATACGCAGCTAATATTCTTTGTTAGAATATTTTGGCAGAATTGTCAAGTGCGAAGATAACTATAGAAGTGTCAGAGTTTTCAATAGTTAATATATTCAATTCATATAAAAGAGAACAAAAGAATCTGATAAATGTTTGTTACCAATGAAATGGTAAAAGCTGGAGAAAGAGTTCTTCTTCTATTCTCTTCACCAATACTAAAAATAAGTAGTGCGTTAAGTCATCAATTTTCAGCCATTAAATTTTCATCGAGTTCGTGCAACGTTTTTGAAAAATTCGAAATTATAATAATATATATCTCTTTAAAATCAGAAGATTCTTAAAGCGCGACTTTAACCGATATCTAAGAATTCGAAATTAGAATTCTTCTCCATGACCACATAATGTAAAACATGAGCTTTACAAGAACTGGAGGAGATTAAAAACATCGATCGCCATAGCGGACCTACTTACTCTTACTCCCGTATTATTGGGTGGAAAATTGTGCAGTAAATTGGACAAGCTGAGTGACAGAAATAAACGAGGGGGATTTTATGGTGGCCTCGTAAATCGGATCGATATAAGAGGGAAGAAAAGGGAGATCGAATTTCGCGATTCCGCCGACGAATTTATTGGTACCGTTAGAGCGGCAAGAGTTGCACCGAACGAACCAACGCCGCCGCGTCTTTTATTCCTCGTCGGCGGCAGCAACCATCTTAATTAAAGAACCGGAAAAATATACGCGTCGACTCATAAGTTCTTCAAACGAGTCGTTACTCTCGCGTCCGGCTGAAGCTGCGATGTACAGTGCCATAGTTAGTCGAGTTCCTCTGTAATTCCTAAGAATATAAGCTTATCCGAAATAAGACAAGCATATGCAAAATTATAGAATACATAATATTAAATTTTCTTCGGAAAAATATAGAGAGATTAGAGTCTTGAAACGTTTAAATTGATTATTATTGGCAATAATCATCCGAGAGACGATTATTTCTTTAAGTATTCGAATTTATTCTTAGTTTTTCTTTTATGATAATCGCTGATACAAGATATGCGTTATTTTCGACGAAGATCGACGACATTAATAAGTCCGGGAGGAATGCGATTCCCGAGATTTTTGTGACTAACTTGTTTGTGTCAGAACACGTGACCGCAAACCACCGAACGATCCCCACCATTCACAAATCGCGGCCAGAGACCTGCATCGACATTTTGGGAACCTACTTATGCAGGTCCATTCGTTCAACCACCTGCCCTCCTCGGGTCCAAGTCGAGAGAAAAAGTCGCCGCGATTATAGTTCCCTCGACTAAACTTCCCTAGCATCGTCTTTTTTTATACACGCTTTCTTAATATTCTTTTCTAATACCCGTACTCATAGTCCTTCCTTATTTTAAGGACGGAGGAAGCCTCTATGAAGGATTCCTTGAATTTGCAAGGCCACCTTGTTTCATAGATGGACCTCGAGTCTCCCTTTCAGAAGGAAGGAATATTTTAGGGATTTTTAGTGACCGACTGGGGGCAGCACCGTTTTATGCTGTCTGCAACTAATTTCATATAATACATATGAAAACTTTTTCGTATCTTCAAAAAATTCCACGGGATTTTCCCAATCGCGAATGTATCTTTTCGGAATCCGCCACAGAATCCGATTCTCTGGATTTTCGTCTTCAAATCCATCGTCAGAATCATTTAAAAATTCATTGTCCAAATTCATTATCCCTTTTTCCTTTATACACTTTTAGTTTGAGAGCGCGACAACAAATAACCACAAAACCACAGATTGAAATGTAACGAAACTAACTTTTGGAGGTTATATTTGGTTATATTCTGCTTATCGTCTGCTAAAATGGTCGTATCACTCCTCAAGGAAGCTCATGACCTTCCTTGAGATAAGGGAGCCAATAAGATTCCTTGTTCGGTCAAGGAAAGTTTATGAAACGTGAAACGAGGAACAAGGAATCCTTATTCCTCAAGAACGGACTATGAATACGGGTATAATTCTTTTTTTCTAATTCATTGCCAATTGGAAGGATCGTAAGAATTCGTTATGACAACGATAGTCGTTGAACATCTTTTTTTTGAAAATTTAAATTTAATATTGAAAAATAAATTTTGAGATTAATATTGTATGAAAAATGAATTGTATGAACAGCGTTGAATATTCAAATAATCGATTCAAATTATCGATACATATCGCAATTTAAATGAAAATATCAAATAAACAAAACACACAAGATCAAATTGTTTGCATCGACGCAATAATAGTAAATAGAAAATAAGTAATTCGATGGGTAAATAAATCTTTCATAATTTGCTTCTATATAATCCATAACGGTATACGATGAACGCACATTCTGCAAGAACACCATAAGGTCGATATCGCGCGATATTACTTGTACCATATTGCGACAGTGTTTATATAAAAAAAAAAAAACGAGATACCCCGCAGTCATCGTCGTTTATCCGTCGAGCTTTCGGGATTTTATTGCGTTCCACACATGTACAATAATTTTTCAGATTTATTCTGATATTCGCCAGACTTCTGCATGAAGAGAAATATTTTTTCCATGGTTTAATCTCGCACATGAGTGTTTAATAAATCCGATCAAATTATTTTTATCGATGTGTCTCTGTAAAAATTTTTTTCTGTAAACGGGTATAGAGATAGAGATAGAATTGAAGGAAGGAACAGATATTTTCGATATTATAAGTTGCCAATAAAAAATATAAATAAAAATTAAAACAATCTAGATTTTTATGTTAAATAGATTTCGTTAAAAAAGCATTTTTATATTCAACTTTTGATCGCCTCGATTTCATCTCGATTTGATTTCTCGAGTTCGTTCATTTTGAAATCGATACCTCGCATTTAACGAACTACGATAACGGTTGACAATATCAATAACGTTAATGTACAAGATAATGACGCGGTCCATTACGCGACCTCGTGAAACGCCATCGTATTGACTTAATCGTAGATACGGCGTCTCGTTGACCAAGTGCTTTGCGCGCAGGAATGAATCGAATTTCAAGGCGCGTTGCACAATGTGGATCGTAGATCTCGTTGTGAAATGATTTCGACACGGCGTTACCTTAATTATGGCTGATCATGCCGTTGTCGGTTTAACCCGTGGCCTTACGTTTCGTCTATATACTCTTGATGCAATTTACATATTTATCAATTAAATCTTTTTCATCGTCCATTTGTTTGATAGTATTTCACTTGAGATTACAATATTTGTTATATTTAATATGATTATAATATTGCATATTGTATTGTAATTATATTAAAAATATTATTATGTTATAAAAGTCACGGGAAAAATTGTATCTACATAGAAATTATAATTATATTTGGAAGTATATAAATTATTCTATTAAATATTAGTTATATTAAATATTATTGCGTATTAAATATCGTAAAATCTATCCGTAAAATATTTTATATAAGTATAATAACAATTTTTCAATATATTGCAAAAGCAGAAATATATTAATAATGTTATAAAATGACATTGTGTGTCTATAGAAGTAATTTCGATAGTTTCATATTTTACTAACGGTTTTCGAGAATTTGTCATTTTTCGCTATAAATACAGTCAAGTATCTCTTAAATTGATTACTGATGACTCGAAAATGAAGGAGAGAGACGTCAGAATTTGTTTCATCGCTTAGAACTGATTCGCGCGTCGCAGCACAATATGCTGGAGTGAAATTCTGTTAGTCAAGACAGACTAACAGTCGACAGAATGCAATTACACAAAGTGAACGGATTTCTTTCCTTTCGCCCCGCGGCGGCAGTTGGTGCGTGAGAAAAGCGAATGATTGCAGAATGATTGCTTGCTGTGCATGTCAAAAATAAGTAACGAAACCTGTTATTTTTTAACATGCGATCATTCATGAACTTCTTTTGTAGCTTATTATCAGAAAAATGAGCAAAAGCTTTTTTAGGACTATCAAAACAAAATCTAGTATTCTGCCATTAGAAATTTTTGACAGATATTTGTCAATCTTAATTACATATTAATTTCTTTCTTCGAAATTGTAAACATTTTATTTTTACAAAACTCTCTTATTTCTATTTTGAAGAACGGCATTAACAATTATTAATTTCGTAATAATTGCATAATTATAATGTAAAAAAAAAAGAACCCAAAAAAGAAAAATGTGCTATCTCGTCGCATTTAGTTCAATTTACCGAGCAGGCATAAATCAAGGGATATACCATACACAAAAGGATTTTGCTATCGTCGAGAAACAAGGACGTGGTTGAAAAAATAGCTACGGAAAGGTCACGGATTAAAACAGCCCGATCTATCGTGGGAGGTGAAAAAGCGGTAGACATTGTAAGCTCATCGATAGGCTCGTAAATTATAGACGTAACTGCAAAGATATATTTCTATGTTTTATGATTTGCGGCGCGAATCAATCCTTATAGTAGATTGAATTCCTCGTAACAAAATATCGCTCCAATTAATCGTTAATAGCTATCGATCTTATTTTTGTCTCGACGGACTGAAGATTTTATCACTTTTTGATTGGAAAATTAATTTGACATTAATGATATCTTTTTGAAAATGAGTATTTTGATCAATTGGAAATAAAACATAAATAGCACAGGACAAATCTTATCTTCGCACGCGCATTAAAGATCAAAGTCAGTCAGCTAACGTTTATGCAAGTTAGCCGTTAACAATATGCGTCATCCGGTATAGGCGGCTCCAAACATTTTGTGTGTTTAGGACGTGGAGAATTCAATTGAAAATAGATGATGGAGGCGTGGAAGCGATGTGCAACAAGCGACATTGACGTATGCAAATACGTCCATTTCTTTTTATCTCGAGGATAAAAATTGTGTGACGCGTGTCAGAAGATCCCCAGCTTGCATCTGTATCGGCAGGCCATTACAATTCGACAATAAGTATGCTAATTTCTCGGTGGCTGCATTCTTTCTTTAACTGTAACTTATTTTAAAATTATTAATAAATATGTGTATGATTAGATATTTGCTGCTGTCAAATTAATGTTAATTCTTTTCGTTAAAATTTTATTTTTATTCTTACATGTATGTGTGTAGAATTTATAGAGTTTATTGTTTTTACGCTTTTGTTGGTACGTTAAAATTGAAAAAAAATTTGTTACACACGCGCAGATTTCTAATTTAAGGGCGCTTAATTTAATAGCATTTATGCGATGTGTATGAATGAAATTAACTTGTTTGCATAGGAAAAAGTATCAGCGATACCGCAACTATATCTATCGCGACACATTTTATTTCATCCCGTTTCTTGATGATCCACTTTACGTTTCGCGGAAGAGCAGTTGACTTTATCAAGTTCAAAGCGACTCATCGGACATGATGCAAGGGTAGACCTCGATGCGATTAATTTGCTACACTAGAAATGAAGCTTTCTGTCTGTACGAAATGGTATGAAAAATACGAAACTAAAAAGAATATTATTAGGTGTACAAATAAGTTTCCGCCGTTTTTTATCAAAAATTGGGCATTTATTGTGAAAGAACGGAACTTATTGTTAGTGTTTTGAGTCACTCCCCAATGTAAGTGCAAGTTCTTCTTGCGTTTGGCACGAATCTTGATCCAATAATGCTTCCAATTCCGCGTCTTCATACACTTTCGGCCTTCCGCTACGTTCTTTGTCTTCGATGTCAAATTCACCGTTCTTAAACTTTTGAAACCACTCACGACAACTTCTCTCACTTAAGGCAGCCTCACCATATGCTTCTACAAGCAATCGATACGCCTCAGCTGCAGATTTCTTCAAATTGAAGAAGTAAGTCAAAAGTTCCCGCAAATGACGCTTATTCGGCTCAAAACTCGACATTTTCGCACACAAAAGAATATATTATACTAAAAATCACTAATATTTTAAGGTTATGTTATTGAGTGATGTCCAATCTTACGATAAGGATGTTCTTCATCTGACAATTTTAACCATAACTTACTGGTGGCGTCAACTTTTGTCAAACGGCGGAAACTTATTTGTACACCTAATAATATATAAGATAATAAATAAAAAGAAATTCATCGTATACATTTCAAAAGCCGAGTTCTTTAAATACAATATAATTTCCGCTTTCGTGAACCATCAGTTCATCTTATTCATCCGGAGTATTAAAAACGTTCTTTTCAATCTTAGTAATCAACGTAATTGGTATAATTGGCGTATGAAACTTCCACATTTTTTGTATTCGAATGTAGCTACCGGAAGTGACATCAGGCGGACGTGTGACGGACGAGGGAATGTCGGATCGCAATTCGGCGGAAAAAATGCACGATACACGTGGCCTACAATGCAGTCAGATGTACTCGTTGAGTAACGGTCGGCACAAATGCATTGTCGAGGACGCGATCAATTGAGATAGCAATTTGCTGCGAGGTTAGCGGCGGAATTGAGCGTTAAATCGCGCGGGGGTGGAAACGTCAAAATTAAATGGTAAAATTTATATGTCACCTTAATTGAGAAGGAAGCTCGACACTGGCTAGAAAAAAAATTTCGCATGCATTATAAAATCTGACACGGATAACGACCTGGCATTATATTACGTAGATAACTTTGCTGATCTGTCATGTTTGTAAGCAATAGTTATCATTACTCGCGTTATATTTGAGTAATCCAATATTTCATATATTTAAAAGGTTAAAAGTGATAAAACTAAAAAAAAAAACCGTTTTTTTTTTTTTAATTATACATATATAGGATAAAAAAATACTTCTTATATATTTATTTTGTCTACTTAATAAATGTTTTCATATTAAAATAATATATACATTGTTTATTACAATACTTATAATCTTAATTCATACAATCTTCTGTAACAGAAAATAGTTTTCCGGAAATATTACAAAATATTTTTTTTTTCTAAATCAAATTTTTAATTATTACAATTATGATTTTAATTATAAGATGGCGAATATTTTGAATTACGTTATGTACGAGGTAATATGAAGTAAGAGATATTTTCATTAACACGCTGAAAACATTGTGAATCTGCTTGTTTGTGAGGAGCGACGAACTCGACAATTAATTGCAACAGCTGATTGGCGACGCGCGCGAGCGCAATAACGTAATAACGCAATTAATCTTGCGATTGTGATTAATCGACGCGTCATACTTTCTACTTTCGCGACCACCGCATTACACAATGTATGCTGTTGTAATTTTTTTCACGTGAATCATCGTAACCTCCGCATTCAGACGCATAATATCGTAGGAACGATATGTCATATATTTTTTCATTCGGTCAGTATATTTTAATCTTTAATTAATTAAACGGCATTGCCATTTTGTCATTGACACGATAACACCTCTTTGTTAAGGATTTTTAAAAAAAGAGAATCACTTTTTCATATTTTTGCTAAATTAGATAGTTAATTAAATAAATGATAAACCATAGCTTGGTAATAATTTTTTTTAATAAAAAGCAAGCACACACACATAGCGCATAAAGAATATAACCACTAAAGAATTATTTTCGTTCGTCCGGCGAGATAGCGATAAATTTTATCCGTAAATATCTGTCGACCCACTTTCAATAATTGGAATTCACAATTTTCACAACGGTATTTGCGAATGCGCCGCTATCGATATTAGTTAATTAAGGCTGCGGTTGAATTTGCTGACGTTGTTCGCGGTTTACATACTCTTCCACATTCGAGAGCGTTGCGTCGCGACGTTTCGTCCCTTTGCGAAAATTGTAAACCGCAGAAGCCAGTGTCTTGATGGGACAAGCGTTTCCGCTTTGGCGAAACCGTGGAATTTCCTTTCCTACCGAATACGGTGCGGGATTGATGTTCATCGTTTGCCAATTACTCTTTGAAATTAATTAATCGTCTGCGTAATCGAGAGAGGATTGCTTCCCCCACAGATTTAAGAAGGCCTTTGTATAGCGAGAGATAGTTTTCCGTCTATTACAATGTTGTTTTAATCATTGATGATTAATAGATTTTAATAAATCAAAAATTTTGATGCGACTAATAACATATCTTGTCTCCAATTAATCTTTCAATTAATTTGAGGAATATTTGAAAAAATTTTAAATTGAAAGTGAGTCTGAAAAATCCTAATTCTCCTAATTTAAGGAGAAATTTAATTCAAATTTTTGCGATAGTAGACAGCTATTCATCACATTTTTGTTTCAAGTCACCGTCTAAGTTGCGTCACGTGATCCTTCGCATTAATCTGCATAATTACGCAAGTTGATGAGGATCATCCTCCGTTGTTAGTATAGAACGGTGTTGCATTCGTCACCTACATACACGCATAGAGATAGTTGGATAGCTGATTCGCGAACAATGAGCGCACAATGAGCGTTCTTAATCCGCAAAAATGTGTCCCTTTGTAACAAGCACGACCGCGTTGCGTCTCCCTTCCATCTCCTTTCTGATCCCTTTAAAAGCTAGTTTATGGCGGGCCCCCGACTATATATAGATACGTGCCCTAACATCCCTTCAACAGAGAGAGATCCTGCGACCTACGGTCCGCCGCCGTTAAAGTTACTTTTTTTAAGCTTCTGTTGCAGCTTGTTTGCGAACGTGCGAGCACCATCGACGCTGCATTTTTGTCATCCGTTCCCCTTTCTCGTTGCGTCTGCATAATTTACAGAATTGATCCGACCAGCCCCTTTTTGATAGTTTATTTACAAATACGGCACTATTAAATTCCGGAGATGCTACGCCTGAATTGATTTATATTGCGCTATCTCTTCGACGAAAATTCAATGATTTTCGTGATTTAAAAAGTACAAATTATATCGTAAAATACAGTGAGATATAATCTCAAGGTATTTAGTCTCTTTAGGAATACAATATTACGACGATAAAAAGAGATAATTAATTATTTTAAATATTTACAATTTATTTAAAAAAATAGAACTAAATATCAAAAAATCGAATTTGTATATTTGGCTAATTATTAAATTTTATATCGTGAATTTCTATTGAGATAAAATATGCATTCGTAAAAAAAAATATGTACTTAAATAAAATATGACTTAAATTTATCGCAGGAAGTTGGAAATTCTTGATACATGTATATTTCATTTATAGTAATTCTTGCGATATATCAAGTACTGTATAAAACGAACAGCACTCGATTTACTATGATCGTCTTCTTAATACAGTTTGAGAGCATGAATCGACTTTGCGTTCGGATGGATTCTCTCAAGTCAGTCTCGACATAGAGAAATCATCGTTTTCTTCCTTACACTACGTTCTTCCTCTCCTTAGGGTCTGCGGATGAGTCACGCTCGCTCCGGCGGGAGACTCGCGTACTCCTGCCTCGTCATCCGCTGAGAGATTAACGACCCTGACTGTTCCTCTTTCTTCGACGCGAACCAGGAACTCTGCGTCTTTTATGTCATCTAATTAGAAGAGAGGCTGTTTGGAGATTTCAAGTGTGGAAATTTTTACTGAATCAAACATACGTATTATTATAATCTATGGAAAGTATTAATTGCAACACCGTTGGGCCTTATTACAAATGTAAATCCAGTTTCATGGAATAATCAAGAATTATTGCCATTTTTCTCTTTCTCACCTAAATATTAATATTAAAAACACTTCTTTTATAATCACATCCAAATATTACAACAGATCGCAATTTGGATCCCGATTGTAATACGATTGTATATCTCGCAAGATCGAGACGTCACGAGAGATCGCGAGAGCGATTCTCTCTGCAATTTATTGGCTTGAGGATGATGTAATATTTTTGTCCGATCTTATCTTTATATATAGTTCCGTATTAATTTTATATAATAAATTCTTTGGAAACCATCTATTACATCAATTTGACTCGAATGCGATAACACTTTCAGACATGTAGTATATTTTATAAGTAATAGAAATTTTTTGAGTTTGCTTGAACATGTGTCAATCGAATCTTTATTCAACATCTTAACAATAATATCGAATTTTTAAAGTTCATCAATTTTGCTAATTGCTCTATCGATGACATTAATCTATCTCGAGCGTGTACACTATCGTGTCATAAGTAGACTTGTAAGTCGACAATTCTCGCTTTTATTAATGAAAATTGACATAATATTTGAGAAGATGATTAAAAGTGATGTGAGAAAACATGCATTTGCGATAATTGCCTACGTTATATATTCGCGAAAATAAACTTCCTTTTATTCTTGCCATTCTTTTCCAGCATAACTATAACTCTCAGAGAATTATTTAAAGTACTTCCCATAATGCTTTCGTCCCAAAGCTAATATTTTTCTTCCGTATCTTCGCGAAGACGTCTCTATGGAGAAGTTTTACCATCGATTGGCATTTCTTTCGAAGAAACATTTTTTTTTTTTTCCCTATTTATTCTTACAATAACCAATCAGGAAATTTTGTAAATACACATGTACATAATTTTTCTTTTTAATTTTTTAATTATTAGGCAGAGATTATAACAGCATGCAATATTACACTAATCCAATTTTACTGTTAGAAATGAAAAAGAGGTGATATACAATTAGAAGGATATTATCCTTGACAAGTAACGCGGTTGTCCGTCTACTTTCAAGTCGTAAAACGGCGTTGTTTATTCTCGCTTCGAGCTATGTAATCTCCATGTAATCTCAGTGTTTTCGATCGGGGAAAATACATTACAAGCGCGCGATAAAAATTATCCATGACTTCGCAGGAATAAAACACATTCGCGTGTCCGTGAATGAAGCTACAATGAAGGCAAAAGCAATGGGACGCGCGCATTGCGTTGCAGAATTGGGACATCCGGCGCGGTAGAAGCAACGTACGGCCACGATGATAAATAATACACAACGCAAATGTGAGATTAACGCTGCTAGATTATACCAGTTTTCTCTCGTGAGACGTTCGACGAGGTGTTCAGCCGGGAAAGTAGATCGACGCAAGCGTGTTTCGTCAGGCAAATCTTCGCTTACTGATTTTCACAAGCCCGCTGCTTGTTTATTCGTCGAGCGTGCTTCTATTAATTACGAAGCTAATTAACCGCCTGTTAACGTAGCCTTCTTCACGATCGCGTAACGGCATGCTCGCTAACCGCGATATCTCGCTGAGCATTTACGATTAAGTAGCTTGACGGGAGAATTGCAGCGAGAAATAAGTGATAGGTTTAATTTGTACTGACAAAAATCTATCCTAGATAAGAGTAATACTTGATTTAATGTCGCCCCTACTATTTATGAGATTTTATTTTGGCATATATTAAAAAATCTAAAATCTCTTTCTCTCTATGTGATGAAACGCGCATTCATGATTATAGACTTTAGAGAAATTACGGCGATTTTTTGTGACGATATTTTTTTCATAAAATATATCACTGATATATTATTATATTTTAAAGAATGTATTTTAATAAATATATATTTTTTAATTAATAAACATGTATTTAAATTAATATATTAATTAAATTTATTTTATTTTAATTTGTTTATTCTTTTTAAATAACCCTTCTTTCAAGCATATCATTAAATAAAATATTAGTAATTTTTATTAGGAATTTTTATGGGAATTGAGAGAATAAAAATAAAATAAAATTTTTTAATAATTAATTATATATTAGGTGTACAAATAAGTTTCCGCCGTTTTTTATCAAAAATTGGGCATTTATTGTGAAAGAACGGAACTTATTGTTAGTGTTTTGAGTCACTCCCAATGTAAGTGCAAGTTCTTCTTGCGTTTGGCACGAATCTTGATCCAATAATGCTTCCAATTCCGCGTCTTCATACACTTTCGGCCTTCCGCTACGTTCTTTGTCTTCGATGTCAAATTCACCGTTCTTAAACTTTTGAAACCACTCACGACAACTTCTCTCACTTAAGGCAGCCTCCCCATATGCTTCTACAAGCAATCGATACGCCTCAGCTGCAGATTTCTTCAAATTGAAGAAGTAAGTCAAAAGTTCCCGCAAATGACGCTTATTCGGCTCAAAACTCGACATTTTCGCACACAAAAGAATATATTATACTGATAAAAAATCACTAATAATTTAAGGTTATGTTATTGACTGATGTCCAATCTTACGATAAGGACGTTTTACATCTGACAATTTTAACCATAACTTGGTTAACCTTACTGGTGGCGCCAACTTTTGTCAAACGGCGGAAACTTATTTGTACACCTAATAAAAAATATTTTAATTTATTTTCGCACTTGTCTCTAAGAGTTACATAATATCTTGCAGTAATTATATGATACGTATTCGTTACGTGTGCCAATAAAGTCGACAATAAAAATAACGATGACAATACGAAGCGCCTTATATCGATATCATGCACTGCACCAGAGAGTTTACGTTCTCAAGCGCCTTTCTCCTTAACTAATATCCGTTCTGCGTCTTCGGGGACAAGCCTAGCTCTTGCATGCGTGCGTCATGCGATAGAAAACGAGATGACAAGAAATAGAGCGTGCACTTGCACATATTACTCGGCCCGACGAATGAACGGCGGCGTACATGACGGTAGGCAAAATGAATGATGAATCACACACACGGTGGTAGCCATAATTCTCGAAATGCGCCGTGTTCTCCCTCCCGCTCGGTAAAATACATAATTGAGTCGGTGTCGGGGCAAAAGCGGTCCTTCTGTGAATCAATCCGTGAATAAGGGCCACTACTCGGCCTTTTTTCAGTCTTGTCTTAGTCATACGCATTGTGAGACCGTAATACGCACATCAGGCATTTAAGTATTTGAAATAGATGCAGAGAAAGTATTGATTCGATCAAATTTTGTAATAACTGAGTAAAAATTAGATATATAATATTATGAAAAATATAAAAAATTAATATAATAAAAATTATATATTATAGTTTGATTCATATTTTATTTTGCAAATTCATGGAATCAAGGAAAATGGCAAATAACAGTTTTTGATAACGCGAAAATCGTTGATCGCGAGGTAATAATCTAAGATCTAAGAGCTTACAGAAAGGAGAACGCATTTTTACGCATATATTAAGGTACATAATAGTTCTCGCGGGTAGAGTTACTTTCGCTCGTAATAGAACTCGATCCGGATACGGTTACTAATCCCGGTATATCCCTTAACACGTAAGCCGCCTTCCTTCTGCCAACAAGCGCGATATCTGCGTTTCGTGCGTCAATATCCGAGAAACAGTGGAATCCCCAAAGGAATACGTGCGACTGTGAAAGACGAATACTTGGTCTTCACTTTCGTGAATAGGCAAGTAAGAAGAGCTCGCTACTCTTTCTCAAGCTTTGTATGTATTACCAGACTAAACACACTCTTATATTCCCAGCTCGTGCTTCTTTCGGATTACTGTTACTTTCCTCGGAGAGTCACCGTCGCTTTTTCGACAGGCCATTCGTGTTTCTTGCCAGCGTCTCTCATTTATCACTGTCTCTCGGTCTAATACTCGGCTCGTCTCACGGCTGAATGGCTTTCTTTCGTTCGCGAAGCGTCACAGCATTACCAAGATCCGCTTCGCGAACGAGCTAATAAACGAGAGGATAAGGATAAGGAGCAGCGAGATATTACATCTGTGCTTAATTAGTAATCGATACACTCTTATCGCGTTGCTGATATTTTTCTCCGACACGAATGATTGCATTTGAGTGTCATTACAAAAAAAGCATATATATTAGGTGTACAACTTTGCTTCTGCCGTTTTTTTTTCGAAATTCGAGGCTTTATTGTAAAAAACTGGTTATACATTTATGATTCGTTTTGAAATTGCTTGTTGAGTCACTCCCAATGATCGTGCCAATTCTTTTTCACTTTGACTCGAGTCTTCATTAAGTAATGCCTCCAATTCTGCATCTTCGAAAACCTTCTCTCTTCCACCGCTATACCGGTCTTCGACGTGAAAATCACCGTTCTTGAAGCGTTGAAACCACTCGCGACACGTTCTTTCGCCAATAGCGGCTTCGCCATAAGTATTTGAGAGCATTCGATGAGCTTCAGCCGCAGATTTCTTCATATTGAGGCAGAAAGTTAAAACCTCCCGCAAATGACGAGAATTTGGCTCGTAAACTGACATTTTCAATCGAGAATAACTTTACGATGCAGACACAAATCGACTAATGTTTCTATGGGGTTATGTTGACAAATGCCCAAGTTTATTGCATGACATCTATGATCTATTTCGACCACTACTTACCGCTAAAGCCATCTATAGGAAAACGGCGGAAGCAAAGTTGTACACCTAATATATATATTTGTCTGAAACTTTTCATTTACCAAACAGAGCGCGCACGTGTGTGTATGTAATGAAAAGATTTAATATTATTAAATATAATTTTATAATGAAAAATAACAATTGGTCTGATTTCGCGGAATTGTTGGCCACAAATTTTTGGATTTCTTAAATTTAATTGATTCAACAGAAAGATTGGGGCTCATGTACCGGACGATATTCTCGCGGTTTGATTCATAATGTTGATCTTTCCCTTTCTTTTCTGTTTTAGGTAAGTCCAAAGAGAGGATTTCTTACGAAACAGACGATAATATCCACATTACGAGCGTTCTAGGGAAGTATACACGGCTTTGGTTTTTTTTTTTTTTCATTTTTATTTTGTTTGAAACAAGCGCATCCATGGCGAACAATGGACCATGGAAATGCACATTCTACTACAATTGTTTGCTTTATATCGTTATGGAAAAGAGAGGGAATATTATTTGTTGCGTGTCTCCTTGTGAAACCGAATATGCATGTACCACTCGCGATATATGTAGACAGAAAGTCGATTAAATCCGCACAGTCTATTTTCGCGCTTTCTATTGTATGTGGCAATAGAATGCCAAGAATAACGACATAACGATTGGTGCATTCTATTTCGAAGAGGGTAACGCACTCCTGTAGCCAGTTTAATGCTCTCCGTTAAATTATTGTTAAAATTGCATAATCGATACGCGTGAAATTCTGTTAAAAAATGAAGTTTGATCAATTTTGTAAAATAGGACACATCACCGTTAATGACATAATAATATGTACATATATCTAATTACGAAAAGTATAACATTTTCCCTATAGATCCCAATGGAACATTTTGTTGCGAAATTTAGATTTCATAATTACTTTATATATTTAAGACTTAATAACACCGATCGTTTATATTCGCAACAATCTTATTACGGCTTTAATTCGACGCGAAGAATTCGCTTTTGCGAAATGGACGCGTGTTTAGAACGAGTTCGAAGATCCTGTTCCTACAGCTGCTCTTCTGCCGTCATTCATCTCGCAACGTATCTCGAAATGTGCGTCGGCGCGGTCTTATTGGAGATCCGGTATTTTTATATCTCGTGAAAGAAAGAGACAGAGAGAGAGAGAGAGAGAGAGAGAGAGAGAGAGAGAGAGAGAGAGAGAGAGAGAATACACGTGCATACACAAGCGAGTATATATCGCATCTGATGCACGCCTCTTCTCGCGCTAGAAAACAGATGTTGTACACACAACACGCACAAATAATTAATCGAATCTGTCGCAATAATCGGTGCTCTCGCTTTACAGACTACACAAGACATGTGTTTATATTGATTTTTTTTTTTTTTTTTGTTATAAAATATATTAATAAGAGAGATAATAATTATTAAGATTGTAATTAAAACTAGCATGTATATCCTATTTTTATAATTTTATATAATTTAATTATATTTTATTGATAATTACTATATATATATTAATAATTAAAAATAATTATGAATTGTTTTTTTTTTTTTTTTTTAATTGTCACAAACATTACATACTTTAACTATACAGACGAAACAGATCATTTTTTAAGATCCGAATGTAAAGAATATGTAAAGAATATAATATCGTTATTATCGCTATAACATATATGCTTGTATTTGTATCGGATATTGTGATTAAAATTAACTAGGAGCAAACCGATTCCGCGCGAAAAAAAAACCCAACAACGCGATACTCTCGACTCGATATGCTTTCTATCTATTTTTACCGCGTTACACTTCGCGCAACCGTGATTTACGATGTCTTGGACTTATTTGGGACACGTTGCATTTTCTTTGTACAGTGCGTTCTTTGTAGCGTTCGAGTAATTGGCGAGAACGACGTTACGCATTGTTGCTCGAGGTTGCGAGCTTGTACGTACTCTCGATGTGTAAGAAAAATAACGCGAGAAATATATAGGGGAAGGAAAAGGGAGAAGGACTCCTCTTCGAGCAAGTTGCGAGGAGAAAAGAAGACAGGAGATGACGAGACGAGGGAGGTAAGGCATCGACGGGGGAAGGCATTATAACCATAAGAGAAGAAGAGTGTCGATGATCTCGATCTCTCATGTGAGATCCGGGTTGGCTGCAACCGGTGACTTATCGTTTAGGTATTTGCAAGGGAAATTAAAATAAAAAAATAGGAAAAATAGGGGAAAGAAAGAGAGAGAGAGCAGCCGCAGAAATTGAACTAATTACCGCCATTGAACACAATCGTGCTTCTTTCAAGTTCTTGTCTTTCAAGAGCACATTCGTGATTCCTCGTTTCTAATGAAGATCGATAGGGATATCGATTCGCATCGTACTTGCAGATAATTAATTTAGATCGTGATATACTCGCAAGAAATTAATTATCTGTCTTATAATTAATTTCTTTCTAAGAAGCGTAAAATATAATTAATGTCTGTTGAAACTTCGAGAGAGAAATCTATTTGCGTGAAAAGAAAATATATTGCTCTTTGCGACAGTACATTGTGCAATATAAAAATAAATCCTATTATTGGTGATTAAAATTGACGAGAAATTTATCATAAATTTTTTAAGCGATATTTAATCAAATGATTTAATTGTTTTAGCTCGATTTTATAAATAGATACAATTGCTTTACACACAAATCATGTGAGAATTTAAAAGCCACCGCGAATGCTTTCGTATTATTCGAATCGAATTTAGAAGTTTATAATTCGCTCTTGTATTGTATTATATAATACATCTTGCTTGCATCTTCATTCAAATGCACTTCACGCCGTACCTGTATCTAATGATGTGCACGTGTATCTATGATATGCTCACAGTGTGGACATATGTAAGACCACGTCCATAATTGCTGTACTTGCAGATTAACAACGTTGCTGTTTCCAGCGGAAAGTTTTTTTTTCTCCCTGTGGAAGTAGATAAGGATTTATTTCTCAATATACAAATTTTTTCGCTATAATCTTTAAATACATCTCGTATATAAAAATAAAGATTTTTACAAATAAAACAAAAAAAAATGTGTCTAATAAATAAAGTAAATGCATTTGTAATAAATTCCTTTTACATTATTTCCCGCGCATACGATTTTAATAAATTATTAAAACGTGAAACACGAATATTGCTTTAAATTACTTCCAGACCGATTGCCATTTTTGTGCATCACAATTGACGGCATTTTTCGCATTCGTATATATGCATATCGTGGCGATTGAATCGAGAATCGCGAGCGAAATCACGTACGTTCGATATATCTTCTGGAATACGCGCGAGTTCTCTTCACGTTTCTTCTTCCACCTGACTTTACTAAAATTTCGATCGATTGCATGAGCGCGGTTTCTCTTCAATTTTCCAATTTCTATCGCAGCCAATGACAAAGGAGCGCAACTCGTGTTTGCGATGAAAACTTTAATGATTAAGACACTCGAACAATCGTTGCATTAAAAGATCCGCGTAATTATCGCTCTTCGAGCCGCTAATGATCGCTTTTCATCGTCGGCGAATCTACCAGGTATATAAATATGAAATCGGAATTTGCCCATAGATGGCCCTAGCTGTCAATATAGTTACCATCAAACCGCGTCATTGGCGCCATTTTCTTGTTTTGACATCTGATAAAGATTTTCAACTCACAACAATGCAAGTTTTATACAACAGCATAGTTTTTAATAGCGTTGAACATGTCGAATTTTGTGCCTGGAAACTACGATTTGCGGACAGCATTGATTTTCTGTTACCATTTGAAGAAAACTGCTGCAGAATCGCATCGAATGCTTGTCGAAGCTTACGGTGAGCGTGCTCTTGGTAAATCACAGTGCTTTGAGTGGTTTAAAAAATTCAAAAGTGGCGATTTTGACGTGAGAAACGAAGAACGTGGAAGACCACCGAAAAAGTTTGAAGACAGCGAATTGCAAACATTGTTGGATGAGGATGACGCTCAAACGCAACAACAACTCGATTTGAATCAAGCTTTGCGTGAAAAACGACCAGAATATCAAAAAAGGCAACGCAAAGTGATTTTGCTTCATGATAATGCACCATCACACACAGCAAAACCAGTCAAGGAAACGATTGAGGCGTTTAGTTGGGAAATACTTTCGCATGCGGCTTACTCACCAGACTTGGCTCCAACCGATTACTAACTATTTGCATCGATGGGACACGCACTTGCCGAGCAGCGCTTCACTTCTTACGAAAATGTACGAAAATGGCTCGATGACTGGTTTGCCTCAAAGGAGCAACAGTTTTTTTGGCGTGGCATCCACAAATTGTCAGAGAGATGGGAAAAATGTATAGCTAGCAATGGACAATACTTGGAATAAAATATTTTTTATCATTTTCATACAATAAACGTGTATTTTCTATACAAAAATTCTGGTTTCATATTTATATACCTGGTAAGTGCGTCGACGATCGCTACGGATGATTAGGCTCGATTTGTCCTGGCGTTGCTCCTATGTGTATCAAAGTTTCATAAATTAACTCCACGAATGTCCCTCGTGAGTGTCCAGCTCCCAATTGGCGTTCTCCTCCCTCCGTCACGGTCAACCCTTTTTTTTGCGCTCGTTCAAGATCGACATGTGCTCGATGCACCTGCGGGCTCTCTCTCTCTCTCTCTTCTGGCCGGGCGAGAATACAAGGACGATGAAAACGTTTACAATTGTCCTCGCATCTCTCTCTCTCTCTCTCTCTCTCTTTTTCTCGGGAAAGGCGAAACGCATCTGCTTGGAAACGTCGAGAGGGTCGCGTGCCCGGCTGCGTTCCAATTACTCTTAATTATTATCGCGATAATCACCATTACCGGAGCGCGGAATGTCTTGATCGGCGATATAGATAACGATAGTGACTCTCGCTCGAAGCGTGCTGGTCATCCCGTTCCCCTATTTTCTATTCGTACTTAGCGTTTTCCTGCCCGTTGGCAGGTAGATTCGCGACACGAGATAATCCGCGAAATGGCAAGCGGAATGGAAGAATACGCAAATGGCTATAGCAACAATCGCGTACGTCGAGTCGACGCGGCGCTTCCAGTTTGCTAGAGAAAAAGATGACACTTGGGTCATAATTATCATTTACGTCACCTGGGGTCATATATTCATTGAATTAGGGTTACTTAGAATATTAACGAAATTGTCTGCGCTCTTCCGGTAGATAAGATTAGAAGCAATTAGAAAGTTAATTGTATCACAAAACAAGTATTATCAAAATGTATGATTTTATCGAATATGTAAATTGTTGAATGATAAAAAATTATTTAAAATTATTTAAAAAATTTTAAGAGAACAAAATCCATGAGTTTCTCGAGAACCTTCGTAGCATTAACGACAGCAATTTATCGCAAACTGTGAACGATCGTTAAGGCTCAGTATGCATCGGCCGAACAACGATACGATTGTATATATGAGAGGGCCAGAGAGGTTCATGATTAAAGGTGACGTCACATCATATGACGACGAACGCTGTTTCATGGAAGGCGATTTAAGCGAGAATAATATTGATCCCAATGAATTTCGTTGCTCTAAATTAGTATGAAAAAAAAAATTATTAATATTTTAATCGGTATATTGGTTCCTCAATAAAAGAAAGTATCGTTTGTGTGTTTAAGAAAAAATAAGAAAGATTAGCAACATAATATACATATATCTAGATTTTTCTCCGTAAAGAAAATGTCAACTTTTTAATATGTAACGTTAAAATCTTTATAAACAAAGATGTTTAATTTAGATTCTGAGAAAATAAAAAATGTTTCTTAATCTCAATAAATAATAATACATATATTCGTTTAATGTTATTATTTAACTCCAAAAATTTCTTTGGATTGTACACGAAAATTATCTTTAATTCTTTTCTTGTTCATAGTTGAAAAATTATTCACTTAAGCATATTGAATTTTAAAAATAAAATTTTATTACATTCATGGATTAATTGAAGGGTGTATTCTTGATACTAAAGTCAACTGAAATGCTTTGATCATTCGCCCTCTCGTAAGTCCTCAGTTATAAAACGTTTATTAAATTAAATGCTAAAATATTCTTTCATTCTAATTAATTCTCTTTGTTATTAAAGGAAAAAATGCTGACGCCCATACACTATATTATTTATCTTCTCCGATTCCAGCGCGGTGAATCGTTTTCAGCGATGGGAAATTTATTAATCCATTAACGCACGTCCTCGGGCAAACGTCGTTAGAGGCGGCGGTTGGCACGCTCGCTCTATTTGCGGCACGAAAGGGCTTACACGAGTCTAATTCGTTCGCGTATCTCGATTTCAGCTTAATAGCCCGAATGGCAAATACGGTCCCCGAAATGCACAGCGGCGCCCGCACGAGGGCTCTCGTTCTCTTCCGCTTCATTCACGCGCGTACACCGGCTCTAAATCGCCCACAAAAGCCCTTTCGAGTGGCCTGGACCGACCGACGAAGGGAGAAGAGAGAGAGCATTCGTATCAGCTCTATCAATCGGAAATACTATACAAACACGGATATGCCTTTGGGTCTGCTAATAGAGGGCATGAGCAAGACCATGTGGCTCTTTGATTCATGAAGTACAATGGTTTTTGGTTAATGATCGGCAAGAAATCCTCGACACGTGACAAGATTTACAAGTTTGTCGTGTCAAATTATTCCTCAATGAATAAGCCAAATATTGAAATTTTTTGTTTGTGTTAAAAATAATATAAAATGATATATAAAAGAGAATAGAGAGTTATTTAATATCTTTTTAGAAAAGTGTGTATACGAGGTTTTTTTTTTTTATTATATGTTTACATCAATGCTATCGATTACGCAAATCGATTATGATATGAATATTCTGATGTAATATAAAAATAATTTTTATAGATATAGAACTTTTTCTATTTTTCTTCGTTCAAATTTTGTAAATTCAATATTTTTTATTAATTCAAATAGAAAGAGATTGTGGGAGAAAAAACAACTTTTCTGTCGTCACATTATTATGATGACTATCTTGCTCATATAGCGAAATAAAGCCTGGAAGGGAATAATTATCCGGTGCAAACCAGTTTCGCGGACACGAAATTGCGCATATAACAAAGGAGAGAAGGGGCTCTTGTTCGCTTCGTCAAAAATATCGTTGGATCGTGTTCGAGACACGGCTTTTTCTCTGTTAGGCGGAGGCCCGATACCGTTTTAATTAAACGTCGGCTCGCATCGCGCGCTCTAAAAATCGCCGGGTTCTTCTCATCGCGCCGTCGAATTAATCTCGTATTTCGCCCGGAGACGCGACGCGCAACGCGATTCGCGTGTGCCCCGCGCTCAAGAAATATCTCGCGAGCCTCCCTCGTTCGCGACGGAAGCGATAAATTCTCCTGGGACTGGACCTGGTAATGATCCGTGAGATTGTAATAATTCGCCTTTCGTACGTTTCTTCAACGGAATTTCAAAGTATTAGGTGTACAACTTTGCTTCCGCCGTTTTCCTATAGATGGCTCTAGCGGTAAGTAGTGGTCGAAATAGATCATAGATGTCATGCGATAAACTTGGGCATCTGTCAACATAACCCCATAGAAACATTAGTCGATTTGTGTCTGCATCGTAAAGTTATTCTCGATTGAAAATGTCAGTTTACGAGCCAAATTCTCGTCATTTGCGGGAGGTTTTAATTTTCTGCCTCAATATGAAGAAATCTGCGGCTGTGAGGCTCATCGAATGCTCTCAAATACTTATGGCGTAGCCGCTATTAGTGAAAGAATGTGTCGCGAGTGGTTTCAACGCTTCAAGAACGGTGATTTTCACGTCGAAGCGCGGCATAGCGGTGGAAGAGAGAAGGTTTTCGAAGATGCAGAATTGGAGGCATTACTTAATGAAGACTCGAGTCAAAGTGAAAAAGAATTGGCACGATCATTGGGAGTGACTCAACAAGCAATTTCAAAATGTATAACCAGTTTTTTACAATAAAGCCTCGAATTTCGGAAAAAAAAACGCCGGAAGCAAAGTTGTACACCTAATATATATCAATCAACATACATGAACTGTCGTCTACGCTCGTACAGTTAGTTTTACCTAGTATTTATATACATTTCCCTTTTTTTATAAGAAAAATTCTCTATTTTTTCTTAAGATTAAAATTTCATTAAAGAAAATACTGTTCAAGATTCATTAAAGTGGATGAAAAATATAAAAACTCGTAAAATATTCTAATAATATAAGAGTTATCGGCATAAAATATATGTTCGTATAAAATATACTATTAGCAGTTGTTTTTATATGATGCGCGATTACATATATACATTTTAAAGGACTCGAAAATATACGTAAAGAATTCGTTATTTATGCACATTTATGTATAACTCCCTTCTTATGTTTAATGAAATTCTATTGTCTATTTAATTAAGTCATCGAAAAAAAGCATGTGTGGCACGAGTTCACGGGTTAATAACTGGTTACCATGTTTGTTCATAAATTACTGTTTTCGTAATGGCTATTATGTAATTAAGACATGTGAAGAGAAAGATAATATGCCGATTCTTTTAATTCTCGTGTCTATGAAAATGAATATATCAAATCGCATATTGTAAATACGAGTAAATACAGTCGTCTAAAAAACATTTCCTCACGACTAACGTTCTTCATCGATTAACAAATCGATCTCACCACAGATGAGTGAACATAAGAAATATAATAGAAATACAGAAATATAAACAATAGAAATGTACACAAGTATTACCTTTCGATTTATGACACTTGGATATTTTTATCTTTAAATTATTGTTTATTATTTTTTAATACCAGTTTGTGCTTGTTAGTTTTTTAATCTTTTTATTTCTTATTTTATTGTATTTATTTTTATTTTGTTATATAATAATAGACACTGAAATAAATAAAAAAATGTTGAATAAATTGTATATGATTTTGCGAGGAAATGGAATAAGGGATCAGATTGATAAATAATATTTAGAGAATGTATTAACAAATTTATTTATATCGAATAATCCCAAATTTATAACATTTATAACAATACAAAGGAAACATGACAGTGCACGTGTACACATATATACATATATATATATAATATTATCTATAGAGAGGCGTTAGATTTATTCGAAGCCAGAATGTGTTTGTAGCACACGCTTATTTTTTTTATTAAAAAGATTGCGTTAATTCTATATAATTCTGATAGTTCTGATATATTATAATAAGTAATTACAATTCATGATTTACGAATAATAGCATATAAAAACATGTAATATGTATATTAGATTTTCGAGGTTTATAAAATC
Source organism: Polyergus mexicanus (assembly GCF_030449975.1). NCBI lineage: Eukaryota > Metazoa > Arthropoda > Insecta > Hymenoptera > Formicidae > Polyergus > Polyergus mexicanus. The sequence goes on from NW_027223344.1 coordinate 5,006,944, forward strand.
GAGATATAAACAAATTTGGAAAGAGAGATTTAGTGTAGAAAAAAAATTGATCTATAAAAAACGACGCGTAAAGGATATTAATGCATTAATGAGAAGAAATAGGATAGTAATAACGAGTTGATAATTCGTGTCCGCCGTAGAAGCACAGCTATAATTTGATATATAAGGGGAAGAAAAGAAGGAAACAGACGAGGTGTTGGTTACATTCGTAAACGAAGAAGATGAAGGAATATGAAATAGAAGATCAGAGTTAGAGGAGGAGTTAACAGAAATAGGATCTGAAAATATCATATTATGAAAGTACGGAGAAATTTGCATGTTGCTTGATGTTTCGAGTTCGCTGGATTGTTTGCAAAGTGCTTTTAACATTTTGCGTAACTGTCGGTATCTTCTTTTTTGCAGTCGTCTGTGTTTACTCAGTTTGCAGATATCAACCGTCCCTTAAGATTAATAAATAATCAAGTGTTATATTTTTTCTAACAAAAGTATTGCGCAATCGTGTAAATGAATATTTCTTAATCCAATAAAATAGTTAATACCATAATGTGGAAAAGGAAAAAAGGGAGAGAGAGAGAGAGAGAGAGAGAGAGAGAGAGAGAGAGAGAAAGTCACATTGCTAAGGGGAAAGTTTAAGCAAATAGAAATAAATGCGCGAAAGGAATCAATAAATTATTGATATAAGAGGAAGTTGTTATACAAATAAAAGAATTATACAAGGTGCCTCTCAGAGTATCGGCACGCCATCTCTAATAACAGATTCATGAAATCATGGAACGATTGTGGAAACGATTTTTCCTCAACAAAAATGTCGAGGCATTAATTTCCGAATTATAAGTGATTGGAAAAAAAAAATAGAATTTTTCACAAACTAAACTTTGTGAAATTCAAAGATTATTGAAACTACATTCTTCAGTTAACTTCAGGTGGAGTTTATCTTAAATAGAAAGAATTTTAATTTAAGGCTTATTGTTAGTTAGAAAAATATATGAGATAGCAAAAATTGGAAACTTGTAAAAAATGATAACTATCCTTTTTCCTAGGGAAAAATCATCTCCGAATGATCTCGAAAATCTGCCACTAATAAGTAATGCACCGATTCTGGGACATCTTTTATAATTTTTGAGAGAACTTCATGAAAAGCTTTAAAAATAAGAAATAACATGGAATCGAAAAAATAAATAATGAATAAGACTTACCTTTTGGCCGGGAAGTTGGTATATTAAACTCCATTAGATCCATGAATTGATCCTCACTATCAAAGATAGTAGTTTCCTCAACTTCTCCCATATTTGAATTGGTTTCAGTCATAATATTTTTTGAATTTATTGAACTATGTTGCGAACTAGTGGAACACACCGATCTCAGAAGACTGCTAACAGAAGACTGAAAGACTAAAAGATTTTCTTTGGGATCGTGTTTTTTGTTAGTCTTAAAAATTCATTATCCCCACTCTAGAGTTAACTGAGCTTTTGTTGAAATTTCACAATGTCTCTTTCAAGGTTCTCGTATCTATTTCAAACATTTCTACACAAGAAAACCTTTTTATTACACAAATATCGAATCTTTGTTTCTAGTATTATCTATCAGGCACGTATACCTTATTTATGACGGTATATGTTTTCATGGGATATTATTAACCCTCCGTAGGCACACTTCTTTTTCTCAACTTCCGTAGCCATACTGGGAATTTGTTGGCCAGGCCAGGTTTTCTTATATAGGCTTTCAAAAAATATGATAAAAAGCAGTTACCTTTCAAAGTACTCTCTACAGTAAGGACCCCACTGCTACTCAGATTTTTTAGGAAGGCGAACCGGACCCCACTCTTCTTTCATTTCGGAGAAATTTCAGATTGAAATTTCTGCGCTTTTAAATCCCCAGTGTGTCTACGAAGGATTAAGTTAGTTTTGCTTTACTTCAGTTAATTTTCTTCACTTGTTTATTTCAGTCATATCTCATCTTGTCTTTTTATGGTTAGAATTCTATATACATTGGGTTTCTTTAATTACATTCCTGCATATATCTTATCTAAGTCTATGAATAGAAAATTATTATATATCAGAGAGATTTTTTTTTACTGTTATTTGTTGCATTGTTTTATCTTGATAGACTTCCCCTAAAATTTAAAAATATTAAAATCTCTCTATACGTATTGTATCTTACAAATTCGTTACGCTTTTATTTTCTCATTGTTAGTCGTTTTTATTGTTCCATTGTCTTCTTTCATGTCGTAAAACTTTCTTTTGAAGTTTGAAGCCTTTATTTTTCATGCGTATTCCTCTCCGTTTAAAAAAAATTGAAATTTTCTACGCGTATTTTCGTCACGTTAATATTAAAAGAAAAATTTAGATTTATTGTAATCTTGCGATCGTAAAGTGGTTATTCGATATGTGTGGCCTTTTTTTTCTCTTGCTCTAGTATAACGGAACTGTTGCATAAAAGAAGAAAACATCGCTATAATAACTGCAAGTATAACAAAAAAATATAATACGAGAGATGAATCATTCCGCAGTAATTATAATTCTCTTAAAGCGTTTTATTTACCATAGCTTACAATTAGGCAACATAAAAGACAAAAATGAAAGGATAAAGATAAATTATAAACTTTTGCATAGAAAAATTAATTATGCGTAGAGTTTTGAGTAAAGTTTACGTTTCGATTACGTAAAAAATTTCGGGATTCAATTCTGATCGACTTGCCGCTTGACTAGCAATTTCCATATCGCCGACCGTAATATAGCAATTAATAGAGCAATTAAATGACGTATAACGTTCATATGCAGACAAGGTTTCTTATCCACTCTCTCATTTCAACTGGAATTCTTATTTTCGTTGTATTTAATTTCTCTAATTGATGATAATAAACACACATACACACAGCATAGGATGCTTTCGCCATAATTTCTTTACTCGAGACGATTATACATTTTGCAAGCACATATGTACAATATTATACAAATTGCATTCATAATCCTGCAATTTTATTCGTAATACATTATTACATAAGCAAAAATTCCGCTTATGATATGTATAATTTATATTACATCAATTTTGTATAATCGCGTAAATACTTGTCAAAATATAATAATTACATATCTCATAGTCTTATCTTTTGTTCTTTGAACAAATTTATGTTTATTTTAAATTGGAGAAAATAGCACGAATTTATACAATATTTATGCGACAACTTATTTACATAATAATATTTTATATAATTGTAACGGAATATCATTTTTATGCGTGAGTATAAGCATAACTCACGGATTGTAATTGTGTGTGTTGTTACCTGATTTCGTCTTAGATAAGTTTCCCAGTATCCCTGCGTAACTAGTGAAATCTCGTACTACTTCTCACACAACCCGAGAGTATTACATGCAATTCACTGTTGTCAACAATCCTTTGAAATGAACGGAAATGCGCGCATTTCCTGGGTATTTCATGCGATTCTGCAATAGTATTGTACAAAATGTCTCAGATCCTTCAGATTTTTTATCTTTCGAATTCATCGACTATTCCGGCATCGAGATTTTTCCTCTGTTTAATATTAAATATCTTTATCAATCTTAAAATATATTATAAATCTATCTAATTTTTTAAATTAAATATAAAGTCATTTTGCTTCCTATTATATCTCCAATTCTAGAAAAGTTTAATTCTAAAAAAGAGGCCTGTATTTTAAAAATCATTCCCGCTAAGGAAAAATTGTATCGATTCCAAATTACCAAATAATGCGTGGAAAAAAAAAAAGATAATTGGAACGCTCGATATGCAATTCCAGGGAATTTGAGGCGCATTTTACTTATATGACGTTGCGTTCTAAGCACGTGGCGTGCTGAGTCCGTGCATGACGCGCTCTCGTAACGGCGCCGGTCGATCCCACGCTCCTTGCATAACGTGACTGACCCACCGTACCGCCGGTAGTACAACACGTTGGATCTAATATCTGACCGGAGCTGATACACGTAAAACTGAGGGAACCGGGAGGAAATTCGCGGTGGCGTGCGCACGGAAAAGGAGCCAATGGTGTGCATGACTGACTTGACCCTCCGTAGGCGTCATAATTTTCATCAGACACGAATACAGTTAGCACGCGTCCTAACGGCGCTTCCTGTCGGAAAGGAATCGAATAATTCATTGGATAAATATTATTTCTAAGCATACGCGTACCAGGTATATAAATACGAAACCGGAATTTGCCCATAGATGGTCCTAGCTGTCAATGTAGTTACCGTCAAACCGCGTCATTGGCGCCATTTTCTTGTTTTGACATCTGATAAAAATTTTTAACTCACAACAATACAAGTTTCATACAACAGCATAGTTTTTAATAGCGTTGAACATGTCGAATTTTGTGCCTGGAAACTACGATTTGCGAACAGCATTGATTTTCTGTTACCATTTGAAGAAAACTGCTGCAGAATCGCATCGAATGCTTGTCGAAGCTTACGGTGAGCGTGCTCTTGGTAAATCACAGTGCTTTGAGTGGTTTAAAAAATTCAAAAGTGGCGATTTTGACGTGAGAAACGAAGAACGTGGAAGACCACCGAAAAAGTTTGAAGACAGCGAATTGCAAACATTGTTGGATGAGGATGACGCTCAAACGCAACAACAACTCGATTTGAATCAAGCTTTGCGTGAAAAACGACCAGAATATCAAAAAAGGCAACGCAAAGTGATTTTGCTTCACGATAATGCACCATCACACGCAGCAAAACCGGTCAAGGAAACGATTGAGGCGTTTAGTTGGGAAATATTTTCGCATGCGGCTTACTCACCAGACTTGGCTCCATCCGATTACTACTTATTTGCATCGATGGGACACGCACTTGCCGAGCAGCGCTTCACTTCTTACGAAAATGTACGAAAATGGCTCGATGACTGGTTTGCCTCAAAGGAGCAACAGTTTTTTTGGCGTAGCATCGACAAATTGTCAGAGAGATGGGAAAAATGTATAGCTAGCAATGGGCAATACTTTGAATAAAATATTTTTTATCGTTTTCATACAATAAACGTGTATTTTCTATACAAAAATTTCGGTTTCATATTTATATACCTGGTATATACTCTAAAGAGAGAGACTTAATAGAATAATATTTTAGGACTCTTGTCATTTCATTAAAAAAAAAAAAAAAAAAAAAAAAAAAAAAAAAAAAAAAAAAAAAAAATGACGATTTTATTAGATAAATGCGATAATAAATCTTTTATAAAGAAAAAGTGGTTAGTATTGTATTAACTTTTTGAAATTTTAAATAGCTCTCGCTGTACTTATCCATTTCTTGGATAAGTCAGGAGCATTACATCGGGAATCAGTGGGAAACTTCGGTGTATTTACGATCTTACATAGGGAGCGTAAGAAATAAGAAGAGAGAAGTGCCGAAGGAAGTCGTCGAACAGGAAGTCGCGTTGCTGTGGAAAGGCATTGGCGTCATTAAAAGAAAGAATTTCTCGTGATTTTTCAGTTCTTCCTTTTTTCCTCGCAAAAAGAAAATTTGTGGGAAAATTGTGCGTAATGCAAAAATTTAGAGCTTTTTCTTCGCGAGATTTAACAGAATAACAATGAATTTGATGGCTGCTCGGGCTAGCAGTTAATTAATTTTGTAGTAACAATACAAGCAAATATATCTATCCGGAAGCCATTTAAAGGATTGTTTTGCTTTATGATAATTTTCGAAAAAACAGAAATCGAAAGCAGTATCATAATCCGAATAAATTTAATTAAAGAATCCGATAATTTTTTTCAGCTCTATAATCGAGATATCTGAGGAAGTGAGGGAGAAAGTTTCTGGGAAAAAGTTTAGAATCTTTCAAATAAAAAGATTACTTTCGTGCCTATGGAAATCGGAATATCGAGAAATTGTAGTGTAGTTTTGGAAATTATACTGTCGCTTTCAATCTCCGCAGGAAATGTTTCAACTCACATCCGTGGTCTCGATCTGGGTCTCTCAATCCGGAAATGAGGTACGAGAGGATAAAATGGAAATGTCGGTGCTTACGTAACCGTGTCGTGATTTCCTGTAAATGCTATAATTAATTACTTAAACACGCTTGCCTTGTGAATATTCGTTTCGTTAAAAATTCCTGCATTCTGAAAATCTCTCACCGTCGTTAAAATTCTGTTTAAAAAATCTCTTTATGCATATTTTTATCTATTCGATAGACTTAAGTATCAGCATCCTATTCGAAATTGAATGGCTTCTGTAAATCCTCGATTATTCATAGGAAATTGTATTCGATGATAATATGAGGCTTTTGCTTGAATAAATCACGGAAAATCCGATCCAACCGCGAGCAATCTCATTCATCTTTGCTGCCTTTTTGTTAAAATTATTTATTTACTTAACGTTGTACTGCGTTCGAATCGTCTACAATTATATTTGCGTTCGCGTAAAAAATTATTTCATACTATATTTTAAAATTTATATATGAAAATTATACACGACGCGTTATATTTCTTGAAATATGATTTTATAAATTATAATTTTCATTTTAAAAGGAGATTGAATATTGAAATCGTTAATTTTTTTCATCTTTAGTGAGTATTTGAAGATATACTTATATTGCATCGCACAAAAAAAAAAGAGAATATTTGATAAGTAACAACGTATAAAAGATGCTAAGTGATTGTTATTATTTTTGCAAGGAGATACATTTCTTTGTACTTTGCATCGTAATCGTTACCGCATCCTGTTTGAATATTTTCAAGCTATTACTTTTCATATGTGCTGTTAATGGAAGGCACGGGGGTTTTTTTTACGGTCCATGCACCCTCATTCTTATCCGATAAACTCTTCTAACTTATGCGCATGAAACTAGCATGTCTGATCAATTTTACTTGATTTATCTCACGTGACGTGGTCGTTAATCTGCGATTATAAAACGCTGGTGACACACAAGGTTATCGAAATGCAGACAGGAAAAATGATGGGGAGATTTGCGATGCGGTTACCCCTCGGAATACCGAATAAGATACATGGAGACGTTTTCATCTCCTGCGGTTTATGAGATCACAGGATCTGTTTTATGTTTTTTTTTTATTAAAAGCAGAAAGAAAAATATGAATATAAGAAAAGTATCGTGTGCCATGAACATACAATAACATAGCTCTCTGTTCCACATTTTTTTTTTTTTTTTTTTTTTACATAATATCATTTATCAAAATACATATTTTTATGAAAAAAAATATATATAATATAAATATATTAAAATTTTTTAAATTCTTACAAGTTTGCAATATCGAACAATATTACATTACTATTATACATATATTTTATTATTTTCGCAAATATATTGAATTTTGTGGAAAGTTTTTTTTTGTCCACATATATATAATATTTTATTATATTTCCTGACAATATAAATATTGCTTTTATTGTTAGGGCCGGTGGCGATAAATTTAATTAAAGCAAGGTGCATCAGAATCCAAGCTTTTTAGCTTTTATCGCGCGTTTTATTTCATGCGCAGCGGAACGGAAACTACTGTCGCGGTCGCCGCTGCGTCTCGCCAGAAAAAAAAAATAACGGCTTTATTAAAATAGAAATGGCTTCGGACGCGGAAATTATACGGCGAACGAGCTATTCGAAGTGGAAGAGATTCGTGCGGAGAAATCGGCCATATTTGCCTATGCTGTTCGTATGTCGACACTTCGAAGACCCACCTCATTTGTATACTATCCACCAGTGACTGCACGCTCGTGTTTATGCGCATTGCATAATGCATCGAATTTCATTCGTCGACAATCGGTGATGGTTTTGTTCTGGAGAAAAAAAAAAGAAAGAAAAGATTGGCTTGTTTGGCATAACACAGTGTTTCTTCGCTGCAAGAAATATAATATAGAAACTATGAAATATATAAAAATGTATATATAACTAATTTGAAATTGTATTATTTATCATGCTTTTTATAGTTAGTACTAAAGATTAATAATAGTAAATTAAATTGTATATCATAATAAACTGCAGGTGCAGCGACAATAAACGGCGATAATAACCGAAGTTATTCGAGTCACTCGGTATGAAACGCAATATATTGCAAAGCTTTCATGGAATATATGATGAACACTTGCTTAGAAACTTGCGATTTATTGGTAAACTAGGACAGTGAAATATTTATAAAGATGGCTCAGTTAAAAAACGTATATCGTGGTGTTATATATTCGAACTTTCCTACATACTTTTCTCATGCAAATCGCATTAAACGCGAGTAGCACTCGGATCGATTCGACGCTGTTCCATTTATGGCGGCTGAATAATTCAATGCAAGTCGACTTGTCTCGTCAAGAGGCCTGTCACAATTTCCTAATAATATATTATTTTTTTTTTTTTTTGTTTTTGACCATACGAACATTCAGAGAAAATCGTATCTATTATTTATGTAAAAAGAATATTATCTTGATATATATTCTGAAGAATTTATTTCATTAATATCCAAGATATAAATTAATTTACATCATTTATATAATTTATAATTGGCCATTTATTTTTCACATTTTTATGAATCGGATTGTATGGATCATTTAAATTTATCTAGAATTTATTATAAAAGCTTTTTCTGATTTATGAGGTCAAAAGTAACAATTATGGATGCATCGCCATGTCCGTTCTATACATGCGCTCGTGTCGAAATAAATTTCAATATTTTCGGGAGGAAATATTATCCTTGGGATTAAGATCGAAAAAAATACAAATATAGGGAGAAAATTCATTTTGTTTAGACTTTCTCACATGACGAATGACACTTTCGAATTTATGCGCTGTCATGTGCAGCTCTACGTAGGCACGTATGAACCGCGATGCCCCAAATGTGCAACTCTGTGGAGAGCGAGAGAGATTGGTTGCGAAAATACGCGTGAATTTATGATCGTGCGAACAATAGTCGCATCCAAGCGCCCTGAATGTCGATATTTAGGAATCCATTTATTCTCGAATTACAATGTGTGTTCTCGCTGTCTCTCCCCAGTGTACAAGCAACGCTTTTGCAGGCGCAGTTATGACGTATCGAACGCAAACCAACTGCACCATACGTGCAATTGAATATGTCTTTGTTAAGTTTACAAATAAACGACGTCTGTTATTTGAAAGTTTATCTTAAACTTTTTTATGCATTTATATGTGTGACGTATATACATATATATATACATATATATTCGTTATAAATTGAATTAAATTAGTGATAAAATATCGAATATATTTTTAAAGATACACAAGTTTATATTATATATGTATATTAAATTATCCGTAAATGTTAGACGGAAAAGAGTAAGAAATATACAAGTAATAAATTTACAAGAAAGAGAATAATCATTTCTTTCTCATAGTCTCTTTAAGTTAATTTATTTTTTGTTGAACTTTATGTAATCAATATCATAGAACGCATTAGAAAAGAACTATCCACAGCTAAATAAATATATAGATTCTATACATGTTTTATTTAAGTTATATATGTGCAAATTATTTGAGCTAGTTAGTAGAAATGAGACAACAATGTAAATTCCAAGTACGAAGAGGGAAGTATACATATACTTAACATAATTGAACCAGTTTCCGGTCTAAAAAATCTAAGCTATCAAGATGCGATATATAAAGCGCGAGCCCCAAGACCGCTGACGTTTATTCGCGATTGCGGCAAGTTATTGCTTTGCGATACTCGTAAACATGTTGCGTTATGCCCATCTACGAGTGACGAGATTTGCATATAAGGGTCGCGCATACCATACACACGCGTGAATCTTCACCGATTGGAGCCTACATTAAATCACTCACGATGGCATTATATTGTATTAATGATCGCTAATATTAGGTGTACAACTTTGCTTCCACCGTTTTCCTATAGATGGCTTTAGCGGTAAGTAGTGGTCGAAATAAATAGATTATAGACGTCATGCAATAAACTTGGGCATCTGTCAACATAACCCCATAGAAACATTAGTCGATTTGTGTCTGCATCATAAAGTTATTCTCGATTGAAAATGTCAGTTTACGAGCCAAATTCTCGTCATTTGCGGGAGGTTTTAATTTTCTGCTTCAATATGAAGAAATCTGCGGCTGAGGCTCATCGAATGCCCTCAAATACTTATGGCGAAGCCGCTATTAGCGAAAGAACGTGTCGCGAGTGGTTTCAACGCTTCAAGAACGGTGATTTTCACGTCGAAGCGCGGCATAGCGGTGGAAGAGAGAAGGTTTTCGATGATGCAGAATTGGAGGCATTACTTAATGAAGACTCGAGTCAAAGTCGAAAAGAATTGGCACGATCATTGGGAGTGACTCAACAAGCAATTTCAAAATGTATAACCAGTTTTTTACAATAAAGCCTCGAATTTCGAGAAAAAAACGGCGGAAGCAAAGTTGTACACCTAATATCTAAGACATTGGGAGACCTCACCGCAAGATAGTGTATAATAAAGCTATAAATTAAAAGTGCCATCTTCACACAGTTGCTAGCGTAGTCTTTATTCCGATTTGGCAATCATCCCAGACTAATGGCATGTAACTCTTAATCGTACTGATTAGTATCGGTGGATCGCGCTAACTCTTTTGCCAATACGACCGATTAAATCCAAGCCATATCTCTCGTTTGGATTCCGAGGAGTAACTTTAATTCTATATATTCTTCTCAACTATTTCAGACATACGCAGAATCGAATTTTAAATTTGAATGAAATTTTTTGTCAACAATTTAATCATCAAAGTATTCTACAATTGAATTTTTAAAAATCTGATCTCCCTTGAAATTCTCTTTCTGAATCAATGATCTTTCGTACCAGTAATCAAACCAGTTTGTAATTGTTTCCATATACATATGGGAGAGATATAAGAGTCGAAATGTATCAAATAGCAATGGAATCTACTATTACGCAATGTCGACTCATCTTGATCGAGGGCAATTAGCCGGAATACGCCACTGCCCCGTCATGGGGGGGCCCCCCTGATCATGCAGCCTGCGATTATCACAGGGGCCCACTATACCCGCGGGGCCTTTTACGCACGACGAAGATACAGCGCATCCTGCCTCGAAACGGCCAGTGCCCCCCATCCCCCATCCCGTGTCGCCCGTTCTGTATTTTTTTTTCTTTCTTTCTCTCCCTTTTCATCTCTCCTCACTCCGCGCATTTAGTCACGGAGTCTCGTCGCTTCGTCTCGTTCTCTCGATCTCGCGACGGTCCACCAGGACGTGTCTGATGCTCTGGATACGTCTGGCTCGTACAACTGAATGAAATTAATATGCTGAGTTTACACACTTTACAATTAATATTAAAAGCTGGTGTCTTAACAAAAGAGATTGATGTATGGAGGTTAAAATTTTTTTTTATCATTTTGATCGATTAGATATAAGCGTTGTCGACTTGGGGATGGAATCTTTTGATGATTTATTAAAAGAGATTCACAGAGTGAGGGAGATGAGGGACTGAATTGCCGGATCGTTCTTACAATTAGACGAGTGCATTGTCCTCCAAATAACTCTCTCGTCTATCGAGCAGACATTTTTGGCAAAGTGCCAAGCGTCGACAAGAACGTGGAAGCAGCTCGGGCAGCTTTCGTTGGAGAAGGTCGAGATTCTTCCATCTAAGTTTCGAATAAAAGTTGAGGATTATTTTTATCTCGGCGCTATATAAACTATCGCATATTTTTGAGCATCCTTTTATATCCACGGCTAAAAATAAATTTATATATACTACGATAAGATAGAAGTTTAAATAAATATTTATATAGCAATGTTTTTGTGAAAAGAGAGCTCTTATCATAATTTATAATTGGAAAACTCTACTGCTGAAAGATTTTTATCCTCAATTATCCCTTCAATTGTCCCTAAGAGTAATGAATTAACACGGCGCGCTTTTTATGATGCGTTTTCTTAATTAGAAAAGATTAGCGTGGAGATTATTCCCACGGTAAGTAGCTCTCGCAAATCTCTCGGCTTGAGATGCGCCGTTCGTTATCTAACCTCTAACCGGTCGAGTATAATCAGTCACCATCGTATCAGTACGCAGGCGCATTGTAAGGTACGCTTATCTCTCTCGCGCCTCTCTAATAAAGTCGGGCGCGCAGGGATAAGGATAGAGCGTCTACGCCGCTCGTTAATCCGAGCAATCATCTTGCGATCGATCGAAAAATCTCGATCGTCGATCCCACTTTGTCGTGCGACAGAGAGTGGAACATTACGTTGTGCAATGTCAAAAGGATGCGTGTAGCGTGTTCCTCGATGAGAGACGGGTGCAAAATACGACACGTGCAAGACCTCGCGAGAGATGTGGATAGTCCCTAATAAGCGTCAATGACGAGGCGAAACACTCTTGTCTCGTTACTTGTGCATGCATTGAATCGAGGCAAGTTTCGAGAGCTCGGACGGAACACGTGTCTTTCTTGAGTATATTAATCGCGAGTAGGGTTGCACGAGATACCAAGACAAGATTTTAAATTAATTATCAAGACAATAACAAAACAAATTATCAAGATTCTTGATCTTATCGAGAAGTCTTGGTTTTGAAAAAAAAGTTATCTAATTGTTCCCGATCTCCGAACGGAGATTTTAATAATTAATATGGAAATAGGCGAGAAAGACAAAAAGTTTTATTTATTGTTAGTAAATAAAAACATTTATAAATTTAAAAACTTTAAAAAATTTAAATTTAAAGAGCCTGCGCATCATTACACACTTTAATGTGACATAAAAATAGCGCAAATTAATTACTTTATATTACTTAATTTATAAAGTTTAATTTCAATACTTACGTTTAAAGATATATCCATCGCTTTTTGTTTCTCTGACAATATTTTATTTTTCATTGCTTTTAATCCAAATAAATCTTCATATGCTTTTTTACGATCTTTCTCCAAATGTTTTTTTAATCCAGTAGCGTTACTATTTTTCATTTTTATTTCTTTAGTCACATTTTCTTTTCGACGTAATAAACATACGCCGATTTTTTCATTGTTTCTTGTTTCGTACTTAAAATAAGTTTTCTATGCGCATTGTTTAACTGCACTTACTTCCGAACTTTCATTATGACTTTCGGAAATGTTTGCATGTCCAGCGGAAGAATTTGGTTTTCGTTTTTAGACTGCGTCTGCGCAATCGAGACGCGAGCATGCGCGGTAAAGAACAAACGAAAATCGTGCTCGGCGCTTCGGATAACAGAAGAAATCAGATATACTTACTATTTTCTGTTTTTTTATCAAGCTGACAAATAATTTAGTGTTAAATAAAAACTGTTAATAAAAATGAAGGCGAGACAAGACAAGACAAGATCTTTGATAGAAAAATCCTCTCAAGATCGAGACAAGATTAAAATTTTCAAGACCAATACAATATTTTTGCGAATATTGTCTTGTCTTGGGTCTCGTGCAACCCTAATCGCGAGGATTGAGAATGAAAGGATTACGATTAAAAAGATAAGCGCGTGTGCGCGCTCTTAAACTATTATTGTTTTATAATATGTATTATTTAAATGATATATACTTTATATTATGTATAAAATCTCTCTCGACGAGATATCTGTTTATCTCTATCAAGATGCGAAATAATATAATTTTATAACATCTATTGATGCAACAGGCTTAGAAAATAATGAATATCGGTAACTGTTTGTCATAAGATTTACTTAGCAACGTGGCACATCGAATCGCTATCTAACGTTGACATTTCTCTTTCGAGACAAGCCTTCGGCGAGCTTAAGAACAGTAATGGCAAGGAGCAGCAGCAACGGGCTCGTAAATTCACGGCTGCTTCTTCACGCGGCCGACCAGCGAACTTAGCATCGCGATCTTATCTATAGGCGTATACGCAGTGGCCGTACGTTGGTGTATAGACGCGATACGCACACATAAACGAACATTTACGAACATAAACGACGGATCGCTTTATCGAACGACAATGCTGCCGTAAACAGCAGACGCATCCGCATCGCCGCGGGCGAATCGCATTGAAGTCGCGATCTGTGATGCAGTTGCTAGGATTAATTTCTAAGAATGTGTGTATAAAAGAGTAACACGAAAGTAAAGTATTTTTTTTTTTTTATAAGAAATATTTTTAAAAATATGCAGAATTTTTTGATAAAAATATATGTATTATTTAAAAAGCCAAGATATAAATTATAATACTTCAAGAATATTTCAAGATTTATTCTTCCTTCTATACGTTGTGTTTAAAAAAAAAAAAAAAAAAAAGATATAAATATTTTCTTTTGGTAAATTTATATTATTTGGACATTTGAAAAGATTGCGATCGTAATACTTAAAATTGGGCAAAATAGTTTATACCTCGATTCTTATAAAATGAATATATCTGGGAAAGAATACATCATTATAAACTCATCTTCGATCCAAAGATAATATCCGTATTATCTGTACTCGACGTTATCTGCGATAAATCCGCGTTACAACGTAGATGCCGATCGTATCCATAAACACTTTCTCGTTGTACCAAATCATGCAGGTATCGAGCACTAGCTCCATAAAGTCATTCGAACGAAAAACCAATCGGCAATAATGGTTTATAGCTTGAGATTATGCCACGCTATGGAATTCAACAGGTCGGTTTCCGACTTTAATCTCTATAGGTTTTTTCGCAAAGTATTTTCATTTTTAAAAGTTGAGCATATAATTTTTATTGAATACAGATCATAAAATTAGATCTTTATTTATTGTTATTATCAATAGATTTATATTATATTATTATTATATCATATCTACGATAATAATTTTATTTAAAAAGAAAAAATTTAAAACTAAAGAAAAATTAATAAATAATATAAACAATGTGTAATAAGCGTAAATACGATAATAATTCAGGTTATTTATGTGAAATATATGAATATAAATACAGAAGATATAAATTATATAATAGAATGTTGAGATTGCTAATTCGAGATAATTATAAAAAAAATTATATTTAGAAATATGTATATTTTTCTATTATTTCAAATATGAAAATGAAATGTGTATGTATGTGCGTTGGAATTTGCGCCTCAAGAAGAGTCGATTAAAAAAATCGATTAAACCACCGGCATTCGCGTTTCATGCGCGATAATTCTGCAAAACCCATTTGTCGCGCAACGAGATCGAGACGGTGGTGCGTATTTCGCTCGTAACGATTACGCCGACCCCATCTACGCGATTTATCTGACCCTCGCGATAAACACCGCGTCGTATCAATTCATAAATTTCCGCGGGCGGCTGCCATTGTTACGTTCCGTATACGTCTCGCTAATGAACCGAGAGCAGCGTTATGAAAAATTCCAATCGCACCCTTTTGTCCATCGATAGAGGACTAACGAGTCTCCTGAAATAGAGAGCGAGAACATAGATCGCAAAACTCCTTCCTGGGCGTGTCTGTGCCAGATGCACGTAATTGATCCTAGAGTAATCCGAGAGTTCGTACGATTATTTTGTCCAATGTAATCTTTTGAATTATTTGTATCGCATGTTTTCAATTATTTGTATTATATAAAATAACATACAATTCAAAAAGTTTATTATTTATAGTAGTTAGTACTTATATATCTCAAAATTAAAATTTTATTTCAGTATTAGTATCGATTTCTATCAAGACAACTTATTATCTTTAATATGCCAATCAAGTGCTGATCAAATAATATATTGGGTGATTGCATAAGTTTGTGCCCGATTTAAATATAAACTTCAATAGATTATATTTTAGAGATAACACTTTTATTAATCAATTATATAGTCTCCATTCTTTTTTACAATGGTTTTTCAACCATCTATAAGCTTGTCGATTCCATTTTTGAAGAAAGAACTTGATTTTTCTTGAAAAAAGTTTGTAAGGTGGTTTTCGACAGCTTCCTCGGAATTGAGATTCTTGCCATTTAAACTATTCTGCAAAGACTGGAACAGATAAAAATCTGAAGGCGCAATATCTGGAGAATATGGCGGGTGCTGCAGAATTTCCCATTGCGACTCCTGCAGTTTTCCTGCAGCTTATTCCTTTCAGTCAGGAGACGCGGCACCCACGTATCAAGCTTGGAAATGTATCCAAGCTTTTTTAAATGACGAAAAGCGGTTGAATTATCGATGTTCAGCCTCTCAGCAATAACCTCAGTTGTAATCCTTGGGTTTCTTTCCACTAAGGCATGCACAATGTCGTCATCAATGCCAGAAGGCCGTCCAGAGCGGGGGGTTGATCCTCCATGTTGAAATCACCGTTTCGAAATCTGCCAAACCACTTTTTGACTGTTCGGAGAGCAGGAGCGCGGTCCAAATAAACGCTTTGAATATTTTTTTGTGCAATCCCAACACTCACGCCTTTCCGAAATTCATATAGCATTACATGCCGCAAATGCACCTTTTCGTTATCCATTTTTAATGATTTCTCTTATGCACAAATGGACTTATCTGAACAATGTCTGACGCTAAATTGACATAAGACAACGTCATCTATTCGGTGTAAGCAACAATTACCACACGAAAACAATAGAACTCCGCCATGCAGTAACTTAATGCCATCTATGAAAATCGGGCACGAACTTATGCAATCATCCAATATATATTGTGAAAACTATAATGCTATTACATTATTTTTAATTATATTCTTTATGTCTTGATCTGATTAAATCCATTTAATAATATTAAAAAATTACAATATTATAATGATGTAATAGCAATCATGCTACACTTCTAATTACAAGCGATTATTATCAACTGCAGCTATTAACTCGTTGAATTACTATCGAGCGTAAGCACCCTAACCATAGTGATTAAGCCTTCATCCTAAGCTTTATTAAATATATCTCTTTAGTCTGGAAATATTATCGAACAGAAGAATATCAATTCGCGAAATATGCTGAACACGAAGGGAGAGGTGCTTTTTTTTCTATAAATTATATTATAAAGTCACTGTTGTGTGTGTGTGTGTGTGTGTGTTT
Organism: Polyergus mexicanus; assembly: GCF_030449975.1. Lineage (NCBI taxonomy): Eukaryota > Metazoa > Arthropoda > Insecta > Hymenoptera > Formicidae > Polyergus > Polyergus mexicanus. Next base: position 5,023,818 of record NW_027223344.1, read on the forward strand.
GTGTGCGACAGTCTCGTACACATCTTGCCGTTGAAAAAATAATCGCGTCCTTTCGACCATCGTGTGTTGATAACGAGTCCGATTGGTCCAAGGTACTCGAGTACAATGCTCGAAAAGGCGTCAGAGAACTCGCTTTCACTCCACTCGATTGACTCGCTTGCCTCTCGGCCATCATTAGTAACCGCCGACTTACGTTGGCGTCAAATCACGGCGAAAGGGTTGGGGGAACGGGGGTGAATTTGCACCCGCCATTACGCTCGATTTCATTCCGTCATCTCGTTGCGATTTTGATTCGGGTACTCTCTTTGTGTCCGCCTCCTCCTCGGACCACTCGACCGCGCACAAAGGATGCGTTTCTCCCCAGGCTGCACCAGGTCGCTGCGATCGGTGCAGCTGCAACACCACAAAGTAGAAAGAGTAAAATTGCGAGAGAAAAAGAGAGATTATTTTTTTCGCGGTGTTAATTTACCGCCTTTGCCAGCGAATAGAGCGAAATGATTCCTGCGATATGGTCTTATAATCATAATTTAATTTTAATAAGGCTCCAACAAAATTATTATTCTATAATCTTTATAATAATAATTTAATATATTATATATTTTTATGCTATTTATTATTTTTTATTATACATCAGAGAGAAAGAGAGAGAGAGAGACAGCATCGTAAAAAGAAAAAAATATCATGAAAATATCACTCTTCTTTTTCTTCGTATCTCTTTTCTATTTTTTTAATCTGTTCAGTCCACTATATTAATTCTTATATTTTTTGCGATTATATATGAAATAACTTTTAAAAGCTGTCTATTAATATTTTTGACTAATTGGACTTGTTAATAAAAGAGATTGATATTAAACTGAAGTAAAATTGATATTAATAAAATATCAGTTGACGTAAAGTGGAAAGAGTATTGGTAAAATAAAATCATTACTTTTATCACTTCTCCATTATTTTTATATTAGATTGTTATATTCCTTATTCACTTGTTTATCACGTTTCTAATTCCCTAACCTCTGCAAAAACAATAATTCATATCTTTCTGAAATTTTCTCATAAACAAAACACTTATACAATTTTATCTGTTTTAGTGATATACGGATAATTATCTAAGTCTAAGCATTCCAAATGTTGAGAATCCGGAAATATTTTATAACAGCAGTAACCCCCCCCCCCCTCCTCCCGTGATCGTGAGTTTCTACGACACTTCTTGCCGATGAATCGTAAAAGAAAAATTAATGAATAGGTAGCACGCTGGCAGAGAACGCTCACAGAGCCTTTTATGAGGCTCGTAAAAAGTCGATTCGGGAATATTTCGCGGTCACGAGATTACAAACGCGATCTGTTCGCCCTGATAAAGATTAATAAAGATAAAAATAATATAATCTATTCTCTCTCTTCTCTGGGGAAAAAAAAATCTCGCATCCAGTATTATAAATACATATAATCACCGGAGTATGACTGATAATGTGTTGTCACAGCTATAGAATTTATATAAAAATAGAATATAAATTGTAGAATATAATATAAAAAAATAATTTTATATAATATAAAAATAATGCACGCGCGCACAACACACACAAATATGATAGATATACTGAAGAATGAATGGCGACGATTATTATAAAATCTTCAAAAATTTTACTAAGTTAATTTTACTTTTAATATTTTGACTTATAATATTTTTGACATTTAGCTTGATTGATTAATTTTACGTACAAAGCACCCCGTAGAATAATAATTTAATCGCAAAGATAATTGATCTGGAATCTGGAGAATATACGATACGCAGCTTTTTTTGTCCATTCTTCTTTAAATAATTTCTATGTTTAGCAGAGCGTACACAAAACGCATGAAACGTTCACGCATATATTTCTTCGGCTTTTACATCTTTACGTTGTCCGGGCGGAACCGCTCCAATTGGCCGGCCATTTATTTTCGAATATCTTTATTTACCATGCGTCGTAAAAAGAGCGAGACATGTTCGCATTAAGATTTTACTGCTGAACCTAATGTGTAACCGCGATGAAAGCAGAAACTTATCGCCATCATAACCCGTACAAAATATATATATTACTACCATTCACTTGCTTATAATATATTCAATCTCCATTTGTTTATCGTCGAAAAACGAGCTCCTTGACGATAAAAAAATGCACGGCAGAAAAGTTTCAAGGCCACTGAATGCATATCGGATAGGAAGTTTTAATATATTTGACAAAAAAATACATTCTTATTTTTGTATTAATATAAGTAAAAAAAATATGCATATATAGATTTTGAAAGATATCTTTATTTATTTTTTTTATCTCTTACCCATAAGAATCTTTTAAGAAACAATAGGAATATTTATTAGATGTTTGCGTGTGGTTCCGTGGAGCGTTTTGTAATCATACGCACGTAATAACTTCAATATGTTTTGATCTGCGCATTTCTTCATTCCGTAATATTACAAATTTTGACAATAGAAACTCGCAACCGCGTATCTGGTTTCGTACAGATTCCTCCATGTAAGAGATCCCGTTTCTACATCGGTCAAATATACTGGGTGGCCTATTTTAATCCATCCAGTCGAATATCTCAAAAACCGAGCCCGGAAGAGAAAAATGTTTCCATCAAAAGTTGTGTGGCTTCGAGGGGGCCATAAGATGGTGACAATGATTTGACCTTGAAGAGTCATTTGAAGGTCACGTGAAGGTCAACTTTAAAATCTTAAATAGAAACCCCCATTTTTTATTTAGTATTCTTGTAGCTGACATCGAGAGCTTTCCAAAACACTATAATAAAGTATTTAATTTGTCTTATTATTCTGTACATAGAAGTATTACGGTAAGATTATCAAAAACTAAATATTTTATGAGATATTTAATTTTTTATATCAAAAGATGTCAGATTAAAATATAAAATAACTCAAAAAGTACTGAATAAAAAAATACTTTATTATAGTGTTTTGGAAAGCTCTCGAGGCAAGCTGCAAGAATACTAAATAAAAAATGGGGGTTTCCATTTAAGATTTTAAAGTTGACCTTCACGTGACCTTCAAATGACTCTTCAAGGTCAAACCAATGGTACCATCATGAAACATTTTTCTCTTCCGGGCTTGGTTTTTGAGATATTCGACTGGATGGATTAAAATGGGCCACCCAGTATATGTATACATATATATGACACGAGACATATTATATGTATCACATATTTCCAAATCTTGGCAATTTTAAAACATGCTTCGATTTGATTTTTAATTATATGTAAACTATATATTATTTTTAATTAGATAGAAATTTCACCAATTGACGCACAAACAACGTCGATATCTCTCACTTATGTCCAATTTATTAAATCTAAATGGGCAAGTATGCAACATATATAGGGTGTTCCGAAACATCAAACATAATGTTACAAAAATATATTTTTAATTAATTCACAATTTTACACTGATTAAGCATTATATATTTTATCAATCGTGTCTTTTATATATAATATTTATTTGAATTTAAATGACCGATAAGTTTTTGTCATTTCTATTTGATATTTAATTACACTTCAGATACTCAATTGTAAAAAAAATCTTTAATCTTCGACGGCTTATAACTCGAAAACTATCGACGCTTCAATCTTTCATGTAAGAAAAGATTTTGACGGCAAGTTAATCGAGAAATCTCTTATGACATTATGAATTCGTGAACACTCTGTATATGTGTATAAGTCTTTACATAGGAGCGCGAGTAACTCGAGACTCTTGCGCGAGGCAACCATTTAAACCGCTGACCGTAAACAGAGAAGCCCGGGAGAAAGGCTTGGGAGGCACCCAGGGTACTTGTTAAGGGCGTTAATTACGGGGCTGTGCGCGTTTTCGGTTTCTTCTCCCTCGGCCGATTTCCGTTGCCGGAAACGGAGTACCTCTTGCCGGGTAAAAAGACGCTTTAAACGCGAATGTCGAGTGTGCGACCGTTTACTCTTGGTACACTTGGCTTTGTAGTGATAAATACGAATAAAATGTATTTTTTTTTTTTAAGTTCTTTGCGTAAATTTTTAAATACGCCAATTCAGCATTTATCTTCTATCTCATTTGATGATATTATGATGGTGATACCGATAGTGAAATAGAATATATGACAATTTTAAGGTATAATCGAAAGGGATTTTTTAATTATTTAAGAATATTAATATTAAATGTAAAAAAATTTAAATTTGAATTTAATAACATTTTTGAACATCAAATTTAATTAGATTATTTTATTATACTATACCCTTTTTAGTTTTAGCGAAAATATCTTCGACAGAAGGAGAGTTAAGAAATTATAAATGAAAGAGATGGAAGTTTTTTTTTTAATTACTTTAAATTGTGCAAATAGCTCAGCTCAGTATAAGTGGAAATAAAATTAATATCATAAATAAGTTTTTAGAGAGAAATTGAAAAGGTTGAAAAGTGATAAATGAAAGATTTTATTGAAAATACTTTCCTCGAGAGCGAGTTTATTTTTATAGAAGTTCTATTAAATTTATCTCAGCGCGTTTCCATCCAGATTGATTTCTAATTATTTGAGACGTTATTATTGATTTTTGTAAAATAACTAACTTTGTACAATAAGAGAGACGTACTTCAGCCAATCGAAAGAACGTATCGTATTACTCGTTCGATGACAAAGTCAACGAGACCGATGACCGATACGGACTATGTAATCATCGTTTCAGCTTACTTTGGCCGAATTACCGGGTGTATTCGAAACGTGACACGACAATTGCCGTTACCGAGTCTAAGCATACACTCATGCGAATTATTCGGTTCTGTTTCAGACACATCGTACGAGAAGGCTTGTCGAAGGGGTAGCGCGCCCGCCACTCCTGTACTTGGGGCGCGACCCTTGGATGTCACCCCGAACAGGATCGTTGTAAGTAAATTTGATTACTCGTATAGTAATTCATTAATACATAATCGAACGTCTTGTTCGTGCCGCTTGGATAATTTACGATTATATTTTCGCGACATATGATAACATTTATCAATATTGTAACTATTGGGTTGTTCGGAAAGTAATTTCGTTTTTTCTCAACAGAGGACTTAATTGTATTTTTTCACAGCCAACTTCACACTTAAGCCGCATTGTCATTACATATTTTGACAGCTGATATAGCAAGGCTTGTTTGTGAAAAAGTTTGTTTGATTCTGCGCAATAGTTTTGGTTTGGTGCCCTATCAAATATGGAAAGTCGAAAGCAGCATTTTCGGCATATTTTACTTTTTTATTATCGAAAAGGTAAAAATGCTGTTCAAGCAAGAAAAAAATTATTCGATGTGTATGGAGAAGATGTATTGACAGAACGCCAGTGCCAAAACTGGTTTGCAAAATTTCGTTCCGGCAATTTTGATGTTGAAGATGCACCACGTTCTGGAAGGCCAGTTGAAGCTGATGAAGGCAAAATAAAGGCATTGATTGATGCAAACCGCCGAATAACAACTCGTGAGATCGCTGAGAGATTAAATTTATCGAATTCGACCGTTCATGATCACGTGAAACGCCTTGGTTTAATTTCAAAACTCGACATATGGGTTCCACATGTTCTTACAGAAAGAAATTTGCTCCATCGCATTGACGTCTGTGATTTGCTTCTCAAACGTCAAGAAAATGATCCATTTTTAAAGCGAATCATCACTGGGGACGAGAAATGGGTTGTCTACAACAATGTTAAACGCAAAAGATCATGGAGTAAAAAAGATGAACCGGCTCAAAGCACTTTAAAAACCGATATTCATCAAAAAAAGGTGATGCTGTCTGTTTGGTGGGATTTCAAGGGAATCGTTTTTTTTGAGCCTCTACCGGATCATACCACGATCAATTCTGAAGTGTACTGTCATCAACTGGACAAATTGAATGATTCACTCAAACAGAAAAGGCCAGAATTGATCAATAGAAAAGGTATAGTGTTCCACCAAGATAATGCGAGACCTCATACAAGTTTGGTAACTCGCCAAAAGCTTTTACAGCTTGGATGGGATATACTACTACACCCACCATATTCTCCAGATCTGGCACCTTCGGATTATTACTTGTTCTGGTCTCTACAAAATTTTTTAGACGGCAAAACCTTTACTTCAAATGAGGACATCAAAAATGACTTGGATCAGTTTTTTGCCAGCAAAGATCAAAAGTTTTATGAGCGTGGAATCATGCTACTGCCAGAAAGATGGCAAAAGGTATTGGACCAAAATGGAAAATATATAATTCAATAAAATATTTATACACTATAAGAAAATCGTCTTTCATTTTCACCAAAAAAAACGAAATTACTTTTCGAACAACCCAATATTATCTTTACATAAGTGAAAAGTATGTCTTGTAAAAGTTATTTACGAAAAATATTTTTTTACGAAAATTCGACTATTGCTCCCTCATTTAATTTCTCGTTTCGATTAGTCTAAAAGAAATGTCGTTAAATAATATACGAACGGTTTCTCGTTGTCAAAAAATTCACAAATAAAATTTCCCTTATCCATCTTATACATATGCAGGAGCATATTTTCATTATCGAAATCAAATATTTTTTAAAGTTTAAGGGAAAAAAAAAATATATTGTACACGATGAAGAGAATAATTTCTATTCACAAAAATATAAATTTGATCCTGTACATTTTTATTTTTATTCTGTATTTTTTTAAATAAATATTTCAACATATACGTATACTCCATCTCTATATCTTTCGTAATTTGAGATGAACCGTCTTGTGTGTGTGTGTGTGTGTAACATGGTTTGGCGGGCTCATGAATGAGAATTGATTTCCCGGGATGAAAGACTTTCCGCAGATAGCCGAGAGCCTACATAGTTTACGCCGGCTCGCCGGCCAATTTAAATGCCCGGCGCGTTGAATATTCACGAGATTTTGCCGAAACGCCCGCGTCTCTGTATGCATACGATACGTGTAATTAGTTCGTTACACCGCCATTCCGTACATAAACCGCCCCGCCGAGACGACGACAACGACGGCGATGGGTTCAGCGATCTCATTTTCCATGGCGCCTGGCGTTAACCGATCCTGACTATATTTAATGTCCTCCGCCGCGCGACAGGCAGCACTTTCGTCTGACAATTTCACGTTAATTTCATTTAATTGAGCGGAAAATGTGTGTGTGTGTGTGTGTGTGTGTGTGTGGAACCATTTACCATCACGGGATATCTACCTACCTATCTTCTAACTGTCGATATTATCGAGTCTGACAATCCACATACTCCCTAGAGAATCGAATTCTCTTCAGCGAGAAACGCGATCTCGTGAGATTAACAATCGTGTTATTTCGATCATTATTATGAAAAAAAAAAATGAAACTTGATGATATATTAATTTATATATTTGCCCCTCATTTAACATTAAATGTAGCGTTTATTTGATTAACGTGAAAGTGGTAATCGACATCCAAATGTAACGATCATCAAACCAACTATGACCATCTACTTTTTATTTGATTAACGCGAAAGTTGCAATTAATATAATATTGTATTATAATAAAAAGCGTGATCGTTAAATAAATTCGTTTAGTATTAAATATGCGGTGATAATATCCAGTAAGGCGCTTTGGCTTTAATCGAACCAAGTTTTCCATATCGTTTAATAGGATAATTAGCGGCAACTTATAAGCTTTTGTGGCGTCACAAATTTGCATTGAATCGAGTGGATGTCGTGACAGCCAGGTTTTACTGTTATAAGATACCTAGCTCGATTACCTTCAGTGAATACGACGCAACCGCGTGATACAAGCGGACAATGTAATTTTTTTTTTTAACCCGAGGATTGTTATCGGGCGTGAATATTGTTCGGGTGTGATCCATCAGCAGCATTGGATTAAACCTCTTTTACGAACACAAGGTAACCCGTGCGTGGATTTTCTCGCGGATATTTATTATCATTTTAATGTTTCTGCAACAGCGTATTGAATGCTTAAAGGTTTGCTCTGTAACTATTTCGAGAAATACTTATGATTGCATAAGTTTGTGCCCGATTTTCATAGATGGCATTAAGTTACTGCATGGCGGACTTCTATTGTTTTCGTGTGGTAATTGTTGCTTACACCGAATAGATGACATTGTCTTATGTCAATTTAGCGTCAGACATTGTTCAGATAAGTCCATTTGTGCATAAGAGAAATCATTAAAAATGGAGAACGAAAAGGTGCATTTGCGGCATGTAATGCTATATGAATTTCGGAAAGGCGTGAGTGTTGGGATTGCACAAAAAAATATTCAAAGCGTTTATTTGAACCGCGCTTCTGCTCTCCGAACAGTCAAAAAGTGGTTTGGCAGATTTCGAAATGGTGATTTCAACATGGAGGATCAACCCCCCGCTCTGGACGGCCTTCTGGCATTGATGATGACATTGTGCATGCCTTAGTGGGAAGAAACCCAAGGATTACAACTGAGGATATTGCTGAGAGGCTGAACATCGATAATTCAACCGCTTTTCGTCATTTAAAAAAGCTTGGATACATTTCCAAGCTTGATACGTGGGTACCGCGTCTCCTGACTGAAAGGAATAAGCTGCAGGAAAACTGCAGGAGTCGCAATGGGAAATTCTGCAGCACCCGCCATATTCTCCAGATATTGCGCCTTCAAATTTTTATCTGTTCCGGTCTTTGCAGAATAGTTTAAATGGCAAGAATCTCAAGTCCGAGGAAGCTGTCGAAAACCACCTTACAAACTTTTTTCAAGAAAAACCAAGTTCTTTCTTCAAAAATGGAATCGACAAGCTTATAGATATATAGATGGTTGGAAAAGCATTGTAGAAAAGAATGGAGACTATATAATTGATTAATAAAAGTGTTATCTCTAAAATATAATCTATTGAAGTTTATATTTAAATCGGGCACGAACTTATGCAATCACCCAATACATTGCGGGATTAATTTGTCAATAAAAAAACAAATAAAAAAGCATTCCGACTTCCTGATGAACAGATCGCATTGTCGCACGATTTTACAATTTATACTGAAACTTCGCTATTACTGCCTTCTCGGGCAGATGCCAGAGATACCCCATCTTATTCTTCTGCACGTGTCCTTTATTCGCCGATCGCGAAATCGAGATTTCAATTTTCCGATCACGTATCCATTGATCTTACGTATCTTCCGACGCCTAGGGTGGCTAACTATCTGATATCTTCTTTCGGGGATGCGAATAACATGTTATTTTCCAAAGCGTCGTTTCTTTTTTCTCCAATCACGATAAAATTCGTCGAATTTTTCGAATTGATCGAATTTGCGTTTTGGAAATTATATTTTTCAAGAAATATGCATTTTTTTACTTTAAACATTGTCGAGAATTATCATAAAATTCTCTTTATAAACTTTGATTCATTTAATTCATTCGATTTGTCGCTCGATATTTTTACGCTTATACTTATTATTAACACTCGTAATTTAACTTAGACGTGAAAGTACAGGAAATACAGGAACTATCGATCCAGGTTTTGTGAACACGAGCAGGTGTTCTCAATTCGTGTCAGATCGAATGTTTTCCCGCGAAATTTTTCTACGAACGAAATTTACAAGCTAAAAATATGCACTTGTTTTTACTTCTTTAAAAGACTATGCAAAGTAGCTTTATATTATAAAACATTTTATTAAGAATAATAAAATCTTTCATATATAAATCGTGATATTCTAAACATTTATATATTATTGATCAAACGAATTAATACACAAAGGTTATATTTGTTTTTTAAACGTGAAAAAGAGAAAGAGATCTTTACATACACGAGAATAAGAGAACTGCATTTAAAAAAATATTTTCTGAAAAGATGCTATTTTTACGACGCTCTTTGAATAATGACGGTTTACACACATCGATCGTAGTTCGTTGGTAAAGGGTTTTAAAGGAACAAAAGGATAGAGGGACTGGTTTCATGACAAGTCGCGACAACTATGCTGCTGTTTCCGGCTAAAGAACGTCTCGCAGGCTGCTGCTTACTAAATGAATTATTTACTGGTCGTCTTGTACGCAGCTTAATAATCCGATTGCGTTTATTTTGGATATCTCGATAAGATAGAAAAGTGTCAAGAAATATCAACGAAGCATTCCTTTCCGTGTGAATTTTAAGTCTTCTTCTTCTTCTTTTTTTTTTTTTTTTTTTTTAAATATTTTTATAAGAAATCTGATATATAAAAGATATGATCTGAAAAAAATTAATTGAAGAAAATAAAAAAGATTTAATCAATACAGACTTTCCTAAACAGATTTTTAATGAATCACGAAACATAATTTACTTTTTGAAAATTCAGAGAACATATAACGGAGACAATATAATAAATTTACGCGCATTACGAATGCAACAAAGAAGACATTTCATCGGCCAACAATTTCGTACGTAGAGCACGTTCTAAGAGAGAGCGAACGGAGATGCAATCAGCGGACGCGGCATGTCGCAGCCTCCAATTTGAGAACCCCTCGAAGACGTTTTTGTCCTTCCCAGTGTCGCGGGAACAGAGGAACTGTAGAAAAGGGACCGTGAGGGGAACCGAGGGGTTGACCCGTTTTGCCTTACCTGAATGCAGGGGCAGAATTTTCGGTCGCGATACAAAGGTGCGCGCCCCAAGGATCCCTTGACTTCGGCTACCCGGATGAGCCAACATCTGCGTCAGTCGTCGACGAGATTTCGCCGCGAAATCGCGCGCGGCTTCCTCGAGATCTAGCGGAACAAAATTAATATTCGCGTTCGACGAAGAATAATTTGCCAGGATTATAAGTCAGGTGTTATATTGATGTGAGATAGAGAGATCTTTCTCCGATTGTTGCCGTTGTTACATCGAAAATATTTTACGAATATGTTATTGTGCAAATATATCTCATTGGATTTACTTCGTATCATCCTTTAGAAAGAAATCATTTATATTTGTTGCGTAGCATTTGTTGTCATATAATGAAAATCTTATATACAGGGTGTCCCATTTTAATCTCCTCAAGCAAATATCTCAAAAACCCAAGCCCGGAAGAGAAAAATGTTTCAGACAAAAGTTGTTTGGTTTTGAGGGGGCCATAAGATGGTACCATTGGTTTGATCTTGGAAAATCATTTGAAGGTCATGTGAAGGTCAACTTTAAAATCTTAAATGAAAACTCCCATTTTTTATTTAGTATTCTTGTAGCTGACATCGAGAGCTTTTCAAAACACTATAATAAAGTATTTTTTCATTAAGTACTTTTTGAGTTATTTTATATTTTATTCTGACATATTTTGATATAAAAAATAAAATATTCGGTTTTCGATAATCTTACCGTAATACTTTTATGTACAGAATAATGAGACAAATTAATTAGTGCCAAAAAAAACAAATAATTGTTTAAAAATATACATTGTAAATAATTTTCTTAAAAACAATTTTTTTTTTTACACTAATTGATTTGTCTCATTATTCTGTACATAGAAGTATTACCGTAAGATTATCAAAAACTAAATATTTTACGAGATATTTAATTTTTTATATCAAAATATGTCAGATTAAAATATAAAATAACTCAAAAAGTACTTAATAAAAAAATATTGTACTTTATTATAGCGTTTTGGAAAGCTCTCGATGTCGGCTACAAGAATACTAAATAAAAAATGCGGGTTTCTATTTAAGATTTCAAAGTTGACCTTTACATGACCTTCAAATGATTTTCCAAGGTCAAATCATTGTCACCATCTTATGGCCCCCTCGAAACCAAACAACTTTTGTCTGAAACATTTTTCTCTTCCGGGCTTGGTTTTTGAGATATTTGCCTGAGGATATTAAAATGGGACACCCTGTGTATATATAATTTACTACGCAGTTGGTGTCAAGAAAATTGCGGGAAAACAGAATTGTATCTTTAACTCTCGTATTATTCATTCGGCTGCCATTTAATGGAATTAGAGAAAAATTATTCGGAATATATGAAAGTATTGTATTTTGTTATAATATATTGTTATTATGATTTTTTGCAAAAATGACATTTGGAAAGAAATTTTAAAATAGTCGCTGCAAATATATTTTCACATTCATATTAATTATCGCAATCATTGTGTTCCGTCGTTTCTCAAAAACAAGAGAGAGCTAGGATAAACGATGTGTCACTTACCGTTAAACCTTTCAAAAAAAAAAAAAAAAAAAAAAAAAAAAAACGCTTTCCCTTTTCTCGAGATAATAAAAATTTTTTCTTCTTCGTGTCTTGAAAAAAGGAAAGTTTCCAAGTTTGCAAAAGTTTTTAAATAACAGTGTGTAGTTCTACAAAGTTTAAAATATATAAAGAATATTGAAATTGACGCATTTCTCTAAATTACAAGTAGGAATGTTGCTTCTAATTAAACAAAATATATGTATTTTGTACACAAAATAATTAAAAGATCTGTTTATAATCGAGGCAAGAAGACGTCTTGCACGATTTTGCGATCGCGTCATGTTGACGCCGCGGCGAAAATGATAGAATTGCATTCGCGCGTCCGGCCGGTCATTATCCTCGCATCGATGCATGACGATGTTGCTCGTCAGCTGGTCATGAAATCCGATACGATGTATCGCGGGCAAAAAGCGCCCGTTCGAGCATCGTAAGTCCCGGAAGTATTCGTACGGTCGTGAAAGCGAGGTAAAGCCGCGTGTAACTATTTAAAGGGCTTTCCGGTTTAAATCACCGGTCGGAATAAGGTTCGCGTATAAACTCGAAGGGCGTATCCCAGACCCCAGGTACACACTCGATTTCAAAACTTGTAGGGCTACCTGAATACGGATCCGAGAACTTCTTGGTTCAAGATAGTTCATTCTAACGGTTAGCAGCAGTCAAACGAACGTCTTTCGAAAATACGGAGTGTGTTGTTGTACGATACGTGAACCTCGTGTCGAACGAAATTCATATATTTTTTAAAACTTGTTTGCCTACGTCGAGCCTCAGTGACCTATTGAAGAGACAAAGAAGAATAATGTCGGATTATTTCGCATGCAACTACAAATTAATACAGCTTCGTGAAATTCTTTTTCTGGACAGACAACTTATCGTTCGATATAAATTCGCGTGAAATCCTTGGAAAATATAGCGAGTTATTTTATTGAACAATATTGGACTTGAAGAATGATGAATATATAATGAAATTTGTGCAAAATTAACTTTTCCAACAGAGCTGTTATTTTAATTACAAGAGCACCTGAGTGTTTCTGCTGGATTGTAATAATTTCCGATCGTGAAATCAGTACGACGTGGCAGCACGCGATTAGACTGCATCCTGACATTGGGCATGTTGCTTATCGCGCATGCACGTGCGCGATAACGCAAAGCTTTACTACAACGATAATATATTTGATGATGACTGCCATTTGCGAGCAAGCAACGGGCAGCGTGCGAAGTGGAAAAGTTTACAACAACGTACCCTTGATAAACATTGCAGTAGTCGATTTCCAATGATGATTTGAATGAAAATTTTGATTAATTTTGATCGTTGAGCTGTTTACGAAAAAATATTTCAGATTATAGCGTCTAATATTGTGAAGATTACTAAGCAAATGTTTGTGGGAAATATTAAATTGAATGTAAGTTTTCCGAGTCATCTAAAATAAATAATGTTTACAAACTTCTCGAACGCGAATGTCACGTTTTACGTGCACTTCTGGTTACTTTATCATCAGTTGAAACTGCTTTCGTCGTGAAAAACTATGGTGGAAATAGAATTCACATATGCGATAATAAAATTCGAAAATGTAAAAATCTCCCATATGTAAACTTTCACGCTTACGATATCACCATGATATAAGCTAACAATAAAAAAATATTACGTAGTACCATTTAATTATATAATTTTTAAATTATTAAAAAATTATCGAATATTATATGATAGATTATATAAAAATGTTTCGTGTTAAAGAGAGCGATGAATTATTTAAATATCCTCCTGGCAAGCACACCGTGCGATTTTGCGATGTGTAGGATGCGCGGTTTGTGATTTCATCTGCTCGGTTTCCTTTCATGCGTCCCAATTTGTTTGGGATCGCGTGAATGAATGTAGTAAGAAGAAGAATGTGCGTCAAACCAATGGAGGAAAACGAAGACGATAAAGTTGTCAGCATGATCATCAACTACTTTAATGCGAGGGTAAATATCGCGAAAGACCATCGCGAAGATCTGATCAAAACTTCTAGACATATACAAAAGTCTGTTTGAAAATTCCTGAACTTTATTGATAAATCGTTATTTAAGAATTCAAATGGTTCACGTCATCTTTAAATTACTTCCCTAGTCTTTAATATACAGTCTGTATTTTATATATACCCCTCTTCCAGTTTTAGAAACAATTTTGTGAAATGCTTTACACCCACATGTACAAAGAGATACATATATTAGGTGTACAAATAAGTTTCCGCCGTTTTTTATCAAAAATTGGGCATTTATTGTGAAAGAACGGAACTTAATGTTTTGAGTCACTCCCAATGTAAGTGCAAGTTCTTCTTGCGTTTGGCACGAATCTTCATCCAATAATGCTTCCAATTCCGCGTCTTCATACACTTTCGGCCTTCCGCTACGTTCTTTGTCTTCGACGTCAAATTCACCGTTCTTAAACTTTTGAAACCACTCACGACAACTTCTCTCACTTAAGGCAGCCTCACCATATGCTTCTACAAGCAATCGATACGCCTCAGTTGCAGATTTCTTCAAAATGAAGAAGTAAATCAAAAGTTCCCGCAAATGACGCTTATTCGGCTCAAAACTCGACATTTTCGCACACAAAAGAATATATTATACTGATAAAGAATCACTAATATTTTAAGGTTATGTTATTGACTGATGTCCAATCTTACGATAAGGACGTTTTACATCTGACAATTTTAACCATAACTTACTGGTGGCGCCAACTTTTGTCAAACGGCGGAAACTTATAATAGATTTAACCTGTTAATTTTCTTGGATGCTCTAAACTGGCTCGAATCTTTTTATTATGAAATTGAATTTGGAAAACAAGAGATTGTTGATCATGATATTTTTGGAGAAATGTAAAATCGTTTATTTAATTGACATTATTAAATTGTTTCTTGCAGTTTATAAAGATATTGTCAAATAATACTACGAAATGTTCTCTCTTTTTGCGTTTCCGTAAATATATTTTATATCTCTCGAAATATGTTTATACATTTTTTATACACATTTGGAAACATATTAAGTTTTTTAACAAATACCAATCGGCCAAATCTGTTTGCTCTTTCTGTGGTTTGAAAGAAATACAGCAAATTTACATTCCAGAAAATAAAACGGCGTATTTTCTCTAATAATAAATAACCGTCAAAGAGAGAGAAACAAAAGATAGAAGTGTCACATTTACAAGGTGACACCTTATAAATGATTAATATATTATACAAATAATATATTAATTTTTGCGTTTGAAGAAAAATCTACAAAATAGTATTAAAAATGCTTTTTGTTTTAGACAAAATAAGTCAAATTTTATGCTATCGCGATTTAATATCTCATAAAAAAAGATGATAAAAAAAAATCTGTGTTCCATATACGGATATTACTGATGTATAATAAGTTAATAAAGATACTTTGTAACTATTATACTTCAACTACATGTATCCAAAATGTGTATAACATGTTTTTCCATCGCGAGAAAAATGCTCGCGGATTAGCCGTCACGTGTTAAATCCCAAGCACGATCTTTAACCGAGATCATCTCTTCTCGTTTGCAGAATTTCTTCTCGAAACGATCGTTCCGATCGAACCCTCTGAAGAGAACGAAGAGCGTAACGAAGCTCGAACGACAGAAGCAACGGGGCGCCGGTCTTCGGGGTTGTCGTTCGCACGAGTCTTTGCTTTGCGGACAGGCGGTGACCTCGATGGACCTCGCGGCGGTGACGCCGTTGCATCCCAGTCTCCTCGGCAGGCCCCACTGCTTCCAGGTCACGCCGAGTACCGGCGGACCAAAGTATTTCAGCTGCAGAACCGCTCACGAACGGGACCAGTGGTTGCACAGGTCGGTATACATATATCGCTTTTATTTATCGCCCCGTTATTTATCGACTTGACCGTTTCGCCCGGCGATTCGTTTTCGTCATGCGAGAATGACACGCCGATTATCTCGAGTACTCGCCCGCGGTACAGAGTGTTCCAGATTCCCCGGGCAGTTTCTCAATCGTAAAGTCGTTGACGAATATGATATTTGACTTTGATCGAGGCCAGTGAAATTAAACACATACTTATTTTGACGGTATTGCGAGTAGATGGAAAGTTGAATGAATATAAATAGGCACACACAAACTAGGCTATTAATTATATCAGAAATAAGTGATCTTGTGCAATAGTTATGTTATTAATAATTTTGAAATATGTAGAAACCGCGCGCGCGTGTTTCGCTTTAAATAAATTTAATTTATTATTTATTTTTTTATACAACCAAATTATTTATGATTTACAAATATATTATATACAGAAAAAGACGAGAACGTATATATTTTGTTATTGCTTGCGCAGCTTAAGGAAATCCGTTCAGCCGGATGCAGAACAAACACGCCGAACGGACAATTCTCTGCAGATCTGGTTATTGGAGGCGAAGGGCGTGCCAGCAAAAAAGCGATATTTTTGTGAAGTCTGCCTCGACAGCACCTTGTATGCGCGAACGACTGCCAAGCTGAAGGCTGATTTGTGCTTCTGGGGCGAGCATTTCGATTTTCATCACTTGCCCTCCGTCAACACGATTCAGGTCAACTTGTACAGAGAGGCGGATAGGAAAAAGAAGAGAGATAAAAATGTTTTAATCGGTAAGTATCCGATTACGGAGAATCTTGGTATTCCTTTTTTCAGGAGATTTTTTTTCTAATTTAATTTGTTTACTACATTGCGTATATTATATTTATGCGCAAGAAGTTTGGATGGTGTATAAATGTAAACCAAAAAAAAAAAGAAAAAGAAATGAAATGTACTATTTCTCTTAATATATTTTATGGTATGTGTGAATGAAAAATTATACGATGCGAATTACTGCGATTAATTGCAATATAATATGCCTAAGTATATATCTTCATGCACGATCTTCCTTTCTAGGTTCTGTTAGTATACCGGTGCATAATGTGACGTCGCGTTATTTGACGGAGAAATGGTATACCGTAGTAGGTGACAAAGGACCTCTCAAGGAGCCACCCGCATTAAGAGTAAAGTGCCGTTTTCAATCGGTTGACATACTGCCAGTTCAGGTTTATCAAGAGTTTTTGGAATATCTGAAGACAGATTACGCACCGCTATGCGAAAAATTGGAACCCGTCATAGGTGTCAAGGCGAAGGAAGATATCGCGACTGCTTTGGTAGCGGTCATGCAGCGGGAAAAAAAGGCGCCGCAATTCCTCGCAGATCTCGTCATGATGGACATTCATCGAATAGGTCAGTACTCATTATTCATAAGATTAATTTAAAATGTTAACATTTTATTATACAAAACAGTTCTTTCCAAGCACAATTATTGTTTATAAATTCATAATTTTTAATTTATTATTTATTAATCTCTCCAGCTTGTTAATTTATGCAATTTATAATTGCTATTTGTTCGTCAATATTTTAGATGATGAAAGACTCACGTTTCGAGGGAATTCGTTAGCCACGAAGGCGATGGAGGCCTACTTGAAACTGACCGGGGACAGATATTTGCAAGAGACTCTGGGAGCCGTTGTGAGAGGTGCGGTCGAAGGCGGCGATTGCGAAGTGGACCCACTCAAGGTCGCTTCCGTCGCCGCGTTACACAAACAACAGCAGAACCTTCGTAACGCTGTGGAGCTAGCCTGGAGCAGAATATTATCGAGCCACTCTCATTTTCCGCTGGAATTGCGCGAGTGCTTTCGCATCTTTCGCGAACGTCTGGCCGATATGGGCCGGGAAGATATTGCAGACAATCTCATTTCCGCATCGATCTTTCTAAGATTCCTCTGTCCCGCCATTCTCAGTCCATCTCTCTTTAACATTACGCACGGTAAGTTAAAACGTAATTGACATATCAATCGATTCTAAATTAACACGATTTATTAATTTACGCGTATATCTTTATGAATAATAAATAATTTTGGTTTTAGAATATCCGAATGAGAAAGCAGCAAGAAATCTCACTCTGGTCGCGAAGACACTCCAGACACTCGCAAACTTCACGAGGTTCCAGGGCAAAGAGAACTTTATGGAATTCATGAATGATCTACTTGAACGAGAAGCTCCGTCTATGAAGAATTTCTTGCAGCTAATTAGCGTAAGTATCTCTCTCTTTTTTCATTGGTATATTTTATTCCATATTTTAATCTCCAATGTATCTTTCTATTCAACAGAGCCCACTGCCAAAGGACGCCCCAGCCAATAATTCGCTCGAGTTTGACGGCTACATAGATTTGGGCAAACAGCTGTCCTTGCTGCATGCTCTCTTGCGAGAAAGTATGGCAACGATAGCACCGTCCTCGCCATCGATGCCGCCATCGCGATTACCCGAAATCCTCGATAGAATCTCCTTGGCTTTGGATCAACCGGGTCCGAGTCCCGTACCCACCGCGCATCGTTATCCGAACTTGCAGAATAATATCTTCCGCTATAACGATCCGACAATTGCCAATAGCAACACGAATCTCTCCATCTCGGCCACGTCGACGCTGAGCAACCATAGTACGATAAACGGTACAATCAGGGATAGCAATGAAGTGTTGCAAACCAACACCCTCGGTCATAATAGTTCGCGCAGTCCGAATGTCGCCAGAGCGGCGACTCTACCACGAAACGCTTATCTGCCGACGAACGGCAAATTGCAATTACAAATCAGCTCTGACGACTATCCTCTGGAGCCACCGGCGTTCGTTTCACGTTCGCCAACGCCAATCACGCGGCAACACAGGCCGCTCGGACCCAATCGTTCTGGGCCGGGTTATAGATTGACAGCCAGCGCAAGCTTGGCGAACGTCAATCACTGCCAGACTCATCCAACAAGTCCCACGCGTTCCGAGAGTCACAGTAATCTGAAAGACTCCAACTATAACATCACTGCATCATCGCAGAACAACCAGTCGAGCAACGGAAGCATTGTTTTGCAGCAGCAGCAACATCGACACAACATCGCGCGTCTGCAGAATCTCGATATTCACGATCGCGAGGATAATTACAATCACAATAATTACAATGTCTCGAGGTCGGCTAGCCGAAATCATTGCCACAAGGAGGAGAATGCCAATCAAATGCAGCAGCGCAATTACAATGTCTCGAAGACTACGGTGAACGCGAACGTGGTCGTTAATCCACCTACGAATCTCACGTTATCCATCAATCATCAGCCCAACAACAATTACAATCCTCCCAAAACAAACAATCACGCCACATCCGCCAACGGCAACCTCGATGAGCTGTCCGATTTACTAAGATACGCGGATGACGAAGTATCGGAATCCAAGTCACAGAAAGGCTCACAGATCTCCATCTCGCAATTGAGCAACGTGGCTTCTTCCGGCTATCAAAGCTTCGCCGCTTATAGTCAGAGCTCCAGTCCGGTAGATCTTAGCAGTAATAACGCAAACGCGCATATTCTCGGTGCAGCACCGCTGGCATTCGCCAATCCTGTTTACCACATGGAATCCAATCACGCTAGGACGGGTAGACGAGACAGCAGCAGTTCCGAGGAGAGAGAGGGTAGCGGAGGCGGCGGCGTCGACAGTGTGAGAGGTGTCGATTTGAGTCCCTCGCCACCACCCAAGAACAACGTGCGAAGTCACCAAAGGAACAACCAGAATCAATGGCGGCAAAGTAATCAAACTCACAGAAATAATTCTGAACATGCGCAGGATATCTGTTGCACAAAACTCCGAAGAAGACTTTCTCTGGACTCCACGCGAGACCTGTCAGACACCAGCGAGGAGGAGAATTGTACCACCAGAAGGAGCAAGTCTCGCAATCATCGAAGCATTGATCAGGTGAGCTATCGAAAGATACTTGTAATTTATTTTACGCATCGTTTACCCTTAACGCGCGACTGACCGTACCGCATTATCTATTGAATCAGAGAAGTCTATAATTCTTTAAACATTCTTCTATATAAAATTGTGAATAACAAAATCTTTATGTGCTGTAGATCTATCTATTACATATAAATTATAATACTTATAATTATAGCACTATAATACTTTTCTATAATCTATATACCGTCTAACGAATACTTATACGAATATCCTTTCCATCTCTCTTGTAACTAATACGCTACGTGTTTTCTTCGTTTCCAGTACGAAGTGGAAATGTATGAAGTGGAGAGGCTGCAGAATAGCGTAGATCGGCTGCGATTGCGCGCGCGATTAGGTGCTACCGACGATGCCGATTTAGATCTCGCGCCTGACAACAATATGAAGAGCATCATTTCCAGGTACTTCATCTTCATGTTCGTACTAGTATCGCTAACCCACTACCGGTTTTTTGCCTGAGTGTGAACCCTGATACCACCGTGATCATTATTATCACTTTCTATGCGTTTTTCACTTCAACATCTTGCCATATTCAATCGCTCGATCTTCCATATCCTCATTTTTCGACTCGTTCGTTTCATTTGAAAAACTTTCGTAAAGAAATTCTAAAGAAGTGTCATATAAAAAATGACATTTGAATTGACAACATTCAGATTCGACATTATATTCTCATAAAAAATGTGATTTGAAACAGAGAATTTGCAATTCATGTCAAATTTTTGATTAATTGTCTACAGTTTCTAGTTTCATGAATAACAAATAATGCAGTTGCAGATATTATGAATTGAGAAACTATTGTTTATTTCGCGTTATTGAAGAATGAACTTTGTCTAATCGCGGATACCACTTTTTCTATGTCTATCGGAACTAATGGGGAAACACTCATCCGTATATGAACGGCTACTTTATCGAAATGATGTATGTTTAACTGATTGTGTGTTCCTGTGCATTCTATCCGCTGCATTTGGTATACTCTGGCTTGATCTGGACCTTTGGTGTAAGAGTCAATTATATTTCTTACAAGCTTTTCTTACATTTTTTATTCACATATATTAAATCTTCGTATTCTCTTTCTTTTGGGAAAACACCGTCGCGAAATCGCGAAATTCGCCATTCGGAATTGAACCAAATGAAAACCCGCGTTCACCGATCACGAAACGTCAATTTTATCAATTTCTCACCGATTGTCGTTCATCGAACACCGGCACACCTCACGACACACGTTTATGCTGCTCATATGCACGGATATTCTGTGATTCCTGGCGGTCACTTGCTGCGTGTCATAAAGAAAGAAATGTCGTTGTCACAAGCCTAAAAGTTCATCGCGAATTTATTCGAGGTCTTCAACATCTGTGGACATTTCTTTTTTCTTCCTTTCGTTATATGCATTGCTCGCTCTGACCGTGTTACAGAACGGACATACGGTTACCTAATTCTAGGAAGGCTTCTTATCTTGTATTCCAATTATACTTTTCGAAAGTGTATCAAACTCTGCGCCAACACACTCTATTGCTTTTTGCAGCTTTCTTTTTATCTATCGATGTTGTTTCATTAACTATGCATTGTGATGCGCTTGATTCGTTTTCGACTTTCCTGTAACATCTCTCAGAGTTTTAAAGTGAAAAAACGAATTTCATCAATAAAAATATCGAATGAATATCGATCTAAAATAAATAATAGCTCGAGAGAGAGAGAGAGAGAGAGAGAGAGAGAGAGAGAGAGAGAGAGAGAGAGAGAGAGAGAGAGAGAAGAGAGAGAGAGAGAGTTCATAGGCGAAGCTCAATTCTACGTGTGCTTGACTTCTCGACGATCTTTATTCTTTATATATTATAATGCAACGGTTTAAAAAATAATTGTTCCAGCATTTTTAAACAATCTTTTAAAGAATAAAGATCGTTTTGAGGAACATACTTTCCGAAGAGATGCATCGTAGTTCTTTTGTCGACCATCTTGCTCTTTATCTTTATCGCGCGATCATGTTTAATCCTAGTACAGTGTTCTCGTTTTTGTTTGTAGATTAATCTCCGTGGAGGAGGAGCTACGTCGCGAACAGCAGAAGATGTCAGCGGCGCTGTCGTACAAGCAGCGCGTGATCGACGCGCAGGAGCAGCAAATAGCCGCATTGGGTGCCGCGAATTCGCGTCTCATGTCGACCAACGCGAGCCTGCTATCAGCACTGAGCAAGCAACGCTATAACACCAAGTCCCAGACGAACAGTGAGACTGCGCCTCTACTGCAAAACATTGCCGATATTGGAGAACTCAAAAGCTCGTCGTGCTAAGCGTATTATCGTCACGACCGGGAATTGTCGAGAACGAGGAAGAATTTTTGGGATCGATAAAACTGTTCTTTGAAGAGCCTTATACGTGCTGCAACACGTAGACACGTCATCGACGATGACGTTTATCTCATCCTTGAATAATGATCTTGTAGCAATTTCTATAAGATAGTTAAATTTATTGCAGGATATAAAGATTCTGAAAGAGGAGTTGATCATTGGTCAAGCTTACAAACTAATGTGGGAATTTTCATTATTCGAGGAAGGGAAGCTTATTCAGAGAAATGTTATGGGTCTTCCTAAAGTTGTGCGATTCGCTGCATGCATTCTCGTTTAATTAACACTCTCGACAAGATCTCACACTCAATAACTGTAAACGTGCAGCGCAAAAATAGCCCCGATATTTACTCGGGCTCGCAAATTTCGAGAATGTGTGAAGCATCGTGTCGGGGAACGCAATACAGAATAGATTGCAACAGAAGAGAACGGCGTGCGAAAAACAGAGGCTACTTAGTGAATAGGCAGACCAAGTATGTAGAGAATTTTCGTCGAGTTTATATAATGTGACATAGCGTTAGGCTAGATTTATTTGTACGCGAATAAAAGATAACCCGCGACTCGTCCGAGAATCGAGATCATGGAATTTGCCCCGAAAGGACGATGGACGCATCAGCGTTGACCATTGAAAAAAAATATTGCGTCTGCGAGTCTCCAGATGGCGACGGCGACTTTGCTTCGTTCGGCAAGAACGAAACGAAAGTGGCGACAAGACGAATTTCAATTTTATCCAAAACGAAATCTTCGATTAGCAGCGAAAAGCGAATCCGGTTCATATTATTTATACAGTCGTGTTTGTTTTTAATTAACAAGCACACGAATATAAGTTAACAAAAATAAACTTCATTGAAGAAAATATTTGATAGAAATGTAAATTTCAAAAAAGGCAATTTAAGTACATAAAGAGCTTCTTGTTTACTATATTTCGAAAATACATAAAGGATCACAAATTTTATTCTGCTTTGCGATTACAAATTGCATGACGACAGTTTGTACCGGTTACGCAACGAAAGATCGATGTCCGATTCCAATTGGGTCATCCAATTAAGGATTATCTCGTCCGACAGCGGGCACTCGGACGGCACACGAAGAAGCCCCGATTGACGAATTGCGTATTCGTTTCTCTTGTTTCTACTATCGTATTTATCTACACGCACAGTCACATGCACCGTAATAGTTGTAGCATGATGCGCGAGGTTTATAATATCGATGTTCGCGCCACATCACGACATAGAAGCATTCTCGAGCACCGGATCGTATATCGCAGGTATAGGTGTGTATATTTTTCTAGTTTGTTCCCCGAGTGCATAGTCTCTCTCGATCATAAAATGCGATTCTCATTCTTACGAGCGATTTTCGATCATTGAAGCCTGCATTACGGCTCAAGACAAAAATATATATTATATATAATAGTTCGCGCGATTCATTTTTTTAAACCTTCGAGTATCGAGCGAGAAACGGAAGAAGCTTCCGCGACCAAAAAATTAAAAAAAAAAAAAATTTAAAAAAAAGGCAAAAGTCCGTCGAGTGAAAGCTTGATGAATGGACTTCCAAAGCGATGTTTCGCGCGCGCGTCTTCGAATTTTCCATCTCGACGAGCCGCGAGCAAACTTTTACCTTTGATTCAGCACGTGATCCTTTACTCTAAGCGACGATATTTATTTAGTAATGTCTACCAAAGATGAAGAATTTCACATTGTAAAGAGAGTAACGAGAGATTTATGTAAGATATCCAGATTATTTTTTATCGTTCCCGGTGATGGAATAACTAATCGCTACGCATGGAAACGACGCAGCCGGGAGCGATACTCGAGCGAAAAGCGGTGTGCACGTGACAATATCCGAGAACCATTCTTCTCTTGCTCCGCCATCGCGCTCGATATTGCAGATTTTTGCACACCGAGATTCCCGAGCAACGTGCAGATCGTCCGATATTTCTGCGCGCAAACAGCGTAAAACGCATGACAATTAATTAATTAATTAGATTTCTAAGGTCTCGCTCGTTCGCAAAGCGTTAATGTGTTACGTTTTACATCACAATAACAATTATTATTGTAGCCATTGTCGTACAACATGTGCGTAAAAGTTTTGAGTGAGAAAACCAGCGAGAGAGCAAGAGAGAAAGAGAGAATGAGAGATTGTGAGAGTAAGTCCATGGAGAGGAGTGAGAGAAGATTATAATCAGTCTAATCTCGTTAAAAAAAAAAAAAGTATTATCTCGTCGACTTTGTATCATAGCGTTATTCTCGCGTTTATCCGAGCGTTTGAATTTCTTGTCTCACGCCGATTATTTTTGTATAGAGAGATTGTCCTTTTCCATCTTCTTCTATTTTCTTATTATTTCCTTTTATACTTCCCTTTCTTTCGTTTATTGCGTAAAACCACAATCATATCCTGCATTCTACGCAGGAAAAACCGCCCCTCTTAGAAGCTTTCCTTCTATCTCTACTTTTCTCGACTCGTCGAGCTTGCATCTTACGAAATTAATATATTAACACTATTCCCTTCTTCCTTCTTGTTGGATGATGTAATCGATAAATATCTATTTAAAAAATCACTTAAATAGCGTGTACATTATTAAGTTTTGGTATATTCGTTTCTGCAATAGACCACCTGTATTTAAACATATAGACTATTACACTATATGAACAAATAAATACGATTAGACATATTATAAACGAGAACTGTTTCCCTCATTTATCCGAAAATTTTATTTAGTCATCAAACAACTTATTACGTTAATAACTTTGTCAATTGAAAAAATGAAGATTTATAAACGTACAGTATATTATGATTTATGCAATATGATATCATCCGCAATGTGATATCATCTGCAATAATATCTTTTACTTTACGAACAAACGTCGATCAGCATTGAAAAAATATTTTTATAGCAACAATTTCAAAAAAGTTTGAACATCAATAAATTTTAAATAAATATATTTGTATTTTTTAATAGTACCTTTATAATATGAAACAAGGATACTGTTTATGCATCCTCAACCAATTGAATATCATCAAATAATCACATTTATGATTTAGTATTCAACGTAAACCATTTCCGATCTGCATTTAGTAATAGTAATAGAGAACACACATTAGAATTGCAAATAAAATGATCTTTTTTTGCCATATTCGCGATTATTATTTGTTGTGATATTTTAATCATTTTGAAAATATATACATCTCACATGAGTTTTATATGAATTTAATAGAAAAATAAAATTTATTATAGACAATTTTTCTCTCATTGCATATTTATTATAAATTTTCTTTAATAAGTATATTTCTATATAAAGAAAAACTTGTATGTTAACTCGCGTGATATATAAACCACTTAGAAAGTAAATAATCTAGCGCGATATTTCTTAATTTAAAAAATTCCGATTTTATATATATATATAATTTTAAGATTGGAAATAAACGTATATATAACGCAAGATATGATATTCAAAATTATATTGTATAAAATTTTCTTTTCTCTCGAATATCCTATTAGCTGACTTTTTTTTTGACAAATACAATAGATGGAGCCATAAGTCCATCATAAGTCTCGAAATCGCGTTAAAACCAACAATTTGGCAAATTATTGTATTAAGAACATGGTTCATAAATGAAATTTACTTTGTAATTTATGATACAGAACGTCTTATAAATCAGCCAATTTTTTATCAATAATTAATTGTCAATTTTTCTATCAGAATCAACTTGCCCTTTGATCGAGCGAAATATTGTACGCGTTGTGCAATAAAAAGTCTCAATTATACTAATCAAGTAAATTATATTATTGCAAATAAATAAATTGCTCGAGCAATCGTTATGAAAACAGACCAAAGTCCCATTGCCTTGATTTTCAACTTCGCGAGAAGAATGATGAATAAACTAATTGCATTAGCCAAAATCCTCGGATGTTCATCGGCGCGCAATCAACGCCGATGGTATAGCAATGTAAACAGGCGATCAGCGAGCGATCATTGCCAATCAATCTAATCGAGATGAGCCTCGATTACGGCGGCGACCCTCGAAAAATCAATAATACGTACCCTCTGGCGTGCCAACGCTATCGGTGCACGTACGGTATTTCTAAGGTAGCGTGTGAATAAACGGGAAATTATTTCTAAAACATAGATTTTTGAGTCTTCCTCGCATTAAAGACGATTGTCTGATACTAAGTTGACGTTCCATTCTTAGCGCGTGTTTAATAATTCGAATTCGTTAAACGCGAATTTAAGATATGATATCTTTTTCCGCGAGACAATCTCATTATCAAAAGATTGACGAGTACTTAATTATCCGCACTGTCCTTTTAATGAAAGATTCCGTTATAAAGATTTTTATCTAGCCGTATAAAGTTCGTAAAAACACACTTTACGCGCGATGACGTTTACATTTTTGAGCGCCATTTGAGCACGTTATCTTCACTCATTGTCTGATTTACGCGTACGTTACATAATTGGATTTATGACATGTACAAATTGTACGAAAGTCGGCAAAAATCAAAGTACTTATATATTTGTATATACGAAACAGAGCTCATCAGTTTATGGGAATTCCAAACGAAAATACTGATAACATTCGCAAAGAACGCAGTTGCAAGATCAATGAGAATGGTAACGATAATTAATGCGTGCAACATTGTAAAAATGTAAAATTATAATGCAGCATTCTAAGGTAAGAGGGGATCTTTAGTCACTGATATCAAGGACTTGTGCGACAGCATAAATAAGTCGCAGTACTACATATTAATGTTCACATATATTTAATTTTAGATACGCGTAACGCTCAGTGTAACAATCACCATAATATCTGATGCAACTTTATCAAAGAGTGGCTACAAAGTAGAAAATTCGCTCACTTTCTTCATTCTTTCCGACAAATAAGAATTTTCGCCTCTTCCCGACTTTTACAAAGTAAAGAGAGAGAAAGAGTTTCAAATATATGTATATATTTTTTTAACAAATATGACACGCAAAATAAACAATATACATATTTGACATATATATTATATATAATTTATTACATATATATATATATATATATATATATTTTTTTTTTGTATAAACAGGATATAAAAATATTAAAAGAAAAAAATATTTTGTTAATTAAATGATTCTTTATGAATAATTTTACTTAATAACATTAAAGCGAAAAATATAACAAAAATTAATGGAAGCTAGAAAATTGATATAACTTTAGAAAAATTTCTTGCAAAAAGTTTCAAAAACACTTCTTGCGATTTATCTAAATTTTTTTTAAAGTTATATCAATTTTCTCTAGCTTCCATTAATTTTTGATATATTTTTCGCTTGAACAATAAGTTTAATAATATATGCACTATTTGTATTGCACGCGCGCGAGTGTTATCTTTTCAGTTTCGTAAATGATTGAAAGAGATTTAAGAGAGTGCCGCTGGACTTGCAAACGATTTTATCGCTCTCCGGCGGGAGCTCGCGTACGAGGAATAATTTCTGCTCCATTTATGAAACATAAGCGCAGGGACTCTGCAGGGAGAGCGATTTCTACTATGGGGATTTTTGCTACGCACCTCGTTGTAAACCTGTTGAATAAGCACGTCCGTTGTAACGGAAGAGGCGTACGCGCGCATAGTGATATGTGTAAAAATTAATGTCTGGAAATAAAAGGCAGCTTGCAACAAGATAATAGAGACACGTTACAAATAGCGAATATAGTTTCAACGTAGTATTTTATAAATAAGAGAATTTAAAAACAAATTTTTGATTCTTGTACAAAGGATTAAAAATTGTGGCGATAAATTAGATATTTTATGAAATAAAAACGCATCTCTCGATTTATATACAATATATTATAACCCATACAGCACAGAACATTGCAGCAACATTGCAACAATATTGCAACATTGTAGCAACATTGCGGCAATGTTGCAATGTTGCTGCAATATTGCCGCAACATTGTAGCAACATTGCGGCAATGTTGCAACAATGTTGCTGCAATATTGCGGCAATGTTGCAATGTTGCCGCAATATTGCTGCAATGTTCTGTGCTGTATGGGAATTCTAAAAATTATTGTAGATCTGCAAAATATTCTTACACCCGAAATAAATAATTAAATAAAGTTTCTAGATTTGAAAAAATGAAAATATATATAAAGATAATGCTTTTTCTCTAAAACAGATCTTAAAATAAATCTAGAATCTTTTGCCGGGAACTTTCAAACATTTTACGAGTCTGTGAGAAAATCGCGCATCCTCGTTCGCTGTTACGTATAACATGTCGAATGTAAACAGAATTGAACTTGGCAGTGCCGATAATGTAATTCCAAGCGGGGGTCGCCTTGCAGTTCAAACGGCTCGAAGAAGAAGAAAAAAGTATGCCGCGCGAGGGAATACAAAAGAAAGAAAGAGAAATCGAATGCAGAAAACAAAAACGTGGCAAATGTGAGAGACAGATCAATATCACATATATTAATTATAAACAGTATTCATTGATTTACGATTTAATTGATGACGTCTTTTTGTTTTTGCTATCGGTCTGTCTTTTTTTTTTCGACAAAAAAAATTCATAACTCAAAAGATTAAAAAAATGTACATTATAGTTACATAATTTTATTTTTTCGTTGTATCCTGTCGAATAATTCTCAAAAAAAAAAAAAAAAAAAAAAAAAAAAAATAATTATGTTTCTAATGTAAGATATGTTTAATAATGTTCATTTTAAAAGAATATAACGTTTCTAATTTTTCAATATATTTTCATAAAATATTATCACACACTATACACGCGTAATATTTTAATAAAATTGATTTGATAAAATTAATTGGATTTCGTATGATGTTTGATTTTTGTTTAATTAATATTCAATTTATAATGCTATATATATATATATACAATATTATGTATACAAAAAAGTTAATATTTCTTTATTTAAATCGTCTTTCGTTTTAAATTTTCATAAACTCTCGATGTAACTTCGCATATATAAAAGCAAATCCATTCTCGAGATAATATTAAATAAATGTCTATCTCTATCTATTTCTCTTCGATTGTTATTCTTTGATTATACATCATCGCACGCACGATCCATATAGAATTAATTTTTCAGAGAACGGGAGGAGGGGGGGGGGGCGGAGGGGGAGGGGAAGAACGATGAGAGATTTTCTCCCTCTCCTTTTCATCCCTGCATCTCTCTAATACTTGCTCATATTGTAACATATGCCGATATCATACAATCGCACGTGCTCGTTAGTACCGCTGGCGGATTTGCATATTTTCCCATAGTGTGAACCGATATCTCGAATAGCAATTCTTCGCGCACGGTAAACGGTGATGACAGGAAAATACAGTATCGATAAATATTCCGCATAACGTCGCTTAAATCCATAGATTTTAGAGCTGTACGTATAGCTCAACTTTCTATTCCGGGCATTTGTATTGTATTTTTCGGATCGTCGTTGGATGAAGATCGCGTAGATCTATAGTTCTCCAGAACGCGCGCATGCGCGGGATTTATAGTGTTTTATGTTATAACAGTTCCTGGCATATATTAGAGATTCATAAATCTTCCCCATGGTTTTTTGCTTCCTCATAGAGGAAGCTTTGTTCTCGTGACAAAATTTTTTTTTCCAGTTTTCTATGCCAATGTGGGTAGAATGTTCCAAAACGTCGAAAAATCATATTCCTAAAAAATGTCTGTATGTATGTGTGCGCAAAAATGGAAAAAACCGCATGCGTAAAGCAGCTTAAGCTTTGTAATTCACATTATTATTCACAATCGCTATTATTATACAGCATACTATAAATATCTTTCATGCATACTATTAATAATAGCACATTGTATTACATAACATGATTTACCTAACCTAACCTAACATTGTCATTTTTTATGATGACTTGACTAATCGAAAAATCCTCTTGTCGGTCAATCACGTGTATCACGTTCACAAAGATCGGTAAGAAGAATCTCCAATCAATAAAATATGTTTTTCATTAATTTATTTTGCCGTCGCATTCGTTATATTCTTAACGTCACTGCATCATTTTAAATAGTAAATCGACGAGAGTATTTAATTCTCGCATCGACGAATCTGTTTCTACTTTTCTGTAAGCGTGGCCATTCTCTCTACTAATCAGTTTCAAAGCATTACATAGTACTTGCGTAGCGGCTTCGAAGACTTTAGATTTCAAAAGCAAAAGCAGGAAGATGCAAAGATAATTCGTGGAAGATTTTGAATACCTCAGATTACGAAGAATTCTCGAGAAGAAATCGCACAAACTTTTACGATATACGCAACTTTATTGTCCGCTGAAAATTCAATGGACTGTTTTTTTTCCCCCCGAATCTTAATGTTACAACAAAAAGTAGCAATAAATCATAATCATTTTCGTCAATTATTGTCAAAGAAAAATTATTCGAAACACTTGTCGATATATTATTAAAATTTATAAAAAAAAAAAAAAAAAAAAAACTTATACAAATAGAGCAAAAAATATAGATGGCATGAAAAACTTTATGTATCAAGTCGTCAAACACAAGAGTCGAAAGTTGTAGATCTAATGACGAAGAAAAAGCGCTTTACTAACGGCCGCTAATTAAATTTGACTCGTTAATAAAGAGCAACTATATATGCGAACGAGGCGACGATTTCACGAGCCATAGAAACGAAACGGGAACGAGCGTTTACGAGCGGCGGTGACTTAAGGAGACACAACGCGGGGAGATAAGGTACAGCGAAACAAGTGTGATAAGCCGAAATGAGATAGCGTCGTCGCGGCCAGTCGTCGTCGTCGTCGTCGTCGTCGACGATATCTCAAAGTCAATGTCCTATGAAGGATTGGGTGCGAGCACTCGAACGTTCGCATACATTTTCTGATCGTACGAGAGTTCTTTCATCTCTCTTGGAAATAAAGATAGTAAATCTCTCTCTCTCTTTCTTTCTTTCCTTTTTTATATTCTCTATTTCGTTCTCGCACTCTGCGTAGCTCTCGATACGTGGGTGGGCGAGATCACGCGTATGCACGTAATCGTTTAAGAAACGATCGTTGATAAGAGCACACTCGGCTGGGAGAAGAGGAGTCAAATATATACGGCTGACCTTAAACTTCAACCAATGTGTGAAATCCCTTAAATGACGAGTGTGGAGATTATATAGTTTAATAAATGTGTCGAGGCGATAAATAATGATTTTTATCGCGGAGACCTAATAGCCAGCTTTACATCTTTGGTATCTTTTATGAATAATAATGTAATATGAATAAATAAATGAATAAACGTTGAGTGGAAAAACGGCGCGATTATGTATCTCTTTAGAATCGAGAAGTACATTTAAAAAAAAAATGCTTTGCGTAAAGTCCTCTCTTCTGTAAATTGCAATATTTATTAACAATAAATGCTATTATATAGAAAAAAGAAGAAGAAGCGTACAACCTATATTCGAAATGAAGATTAATATGTCAACAGTGCGAATACGCGATATTATATCACAATAATTCGCGATTAAATTATACCCGATTATTTGCGAAAATTAAATTTAAATGAAAACATGAATTATATTAAAAATTTACTTATTGATTTTATCATCCAAGTGGCTTGTACGCAGCGTCGTTTATTAAATTTACGTTTTGGCATTCGCATTTTCGATACTTGGTGGATGCACATACGTGCTCTGTAATACAATAGAGAGAATATTACACGATCGTGTAACAACAACGTATATCAATTTGATAAAGTAACATTACGCATTCAACAAAATTCGATATTTTCTCATGAAATGTATCAATAGCCATCCTACATTGTATTGACAAAGGATTGAAGCACAAGTGCAAAGGGTTAATATTTGGAACCTCTGTTAATATTTGAAGCATATTCTTCCATGCTTCTCCCAATTAAACTTTATACACACAGGCTTTTATATTTATCGGAAAATATTTGCACGTATGTTTTTTAAAATAAAATAATATAATATCGTACACACCCATTCATATACACATACACGATAAGATATTTATTTTATTCAAAATTATTATTCGCGTACACATTTTGTGAAATTAATTAATAATGTATACATATATGCAGCGCATGTATTTCCAATTTTCTAATATTGCCATTATAAATAGTTATTAAAAATTAAAAATAAAAATAATCTTTATTTTCAATATTTTCGTATCATTAATAAATATAACACAAACTTATTAATCTTTTTTTATAATTGTATTTTAAAATTGGCATGTAAAATCGACGCAATGTAAATTGCATTTAGCTGAATAAAAATAATCACTCGTGCAAAACCATGATATTACGTTTAATTACTGAAGAAATATTGCATCAGATTTAGAAAATGTTAAAAACTGTAAGTATATTCAGGGTTATACAGGGTGTCCCATTTTAAAGGACCCGCTCAAATATCTCAGAAACACTGCGTTAAATCGAAAAATGTTTCAAACAAAAATTGTGTGGCTTCAAGGGGGCCGCAAGATGAGGACAATGATTTGACGTTGGAAAATCATTTGAAGGTCATGTGAAGGTCAACTTTAAAATCTTAAATGGAAACCCCCATTTTTTATTTAGTATTCTTGTAGCTGACATCGAGAGCTTTCCAAAACACTATAATAAAGTATTTTTTCATCAAGTACTTTTTGAGTTATTTTATATTTTAATCTGACATCTTTTGATATAAAAAATTAAATATCTCATAAAATATTCAGTTTTCGATAATCTTACCGTAATACTTTTATGTACAGAATAATGAGACAAATCAATTAGTGCAAAAAAAAACAAATAATTGTTTAAAAAAATACATCGTAACTATTATTTTTTTATACTAATTGATTTGTATCCTTATTCTGTACATAAAAGTATTACGGTAAGATTATCAAAAACTAACTATTTTATGAGATATTTAATTTTTTATATCAAAAGATGTCAGATTAAAATATAAAATAACTCAAAAAGTACTGAATAAAAAAATGGTTTATTATAGTGTTTTGGAAAGCTCTCGAGGCAAGCTACAAGAATACTAAATAAAAAATGGGGGTTTCCATTTAAGATTTTAAAGTTGACCTTCACATGACCTTCAAATGATTTTCCAAGGTCAAATCATTGTCACCATCTTACGGCCCCCTTGAAGCCACACAACTTTTTTGTTTGAAATATTTTTCGATTTAACGCAGTGTTTCTGAGATATTTGAGTGGGTCCTTTAAAATGGGACACCCTGTATAATGAGTGTTCTTGATTAATAAGTCGTTAAATGTAGATCATTCCACAGAAAACAGGAAACAACGTTCGTTGAGTGGTATCGACCTTGAGCGACTCGAGAAGAAGCTCCCGAAAGGCAATCAGCCTGATCAATGATTAATTACTTTCCACAGTTTCTCGCATTTGCGCTCACACTACGACTCGAATAAATACTACGAATAAATATTAACGCCTGTCCAGATGTAAATGCCGAATCACTTTAACGATTGATCTTCTTTAACCGATTTCAAATATTTTTTGATCAAAATAAAAAAAAATAATAATAATAATTTTGCAAGTTGTTATAAATAATTGAAGATATTTAAAGAAAGATTCTTAGAATTTAAGTTTTGGAAGATGCAATTAAATGAAAAAACTTATTATCAATTTTAATTCGTGCACGATTTTACTTTTTCAGAATCTTAATTAAAATTTTGATCGCGAAGATATTACGAGAATATTGAAAGATTACAATAAATATATAATAAACTCTTTCAATATTTATTATTGAAAATAAATCCACTCCGAATTGATAAAAAGATTTTTCATAAAAACTAAAGTTTAAGGATTAATGTTTAAAAATTATATATATTTATAGATTATTCTGTATATTTTATGAATGTTCTTTCTTTTTTTCTTTCTATCTCTCTCTCCCTCCAAAACATCTAATGTAAACATCTAATCTTTGAGATCTGATCTTTTCGTTTTTAATCGCAAATATAATTAATCGCGATAAAAGAACGTTGAATGTCTAAAAAGTAGTTGTAAATATGCGTATGTGCTTTATATGTGTCGAAAGGTTTAAAAAATTTTTTGTCTCGCCGATAACGGAATTATCGTACTAATCTATCAAGGATACTTGACAATGAAAATCTGACCCTGAAGCGAGAACGCCGTGATACAATATAATTGTATATTGAACCGCATGGTTCATTAATTTTCTCTAGCTTTCTTCACATTATAGCAGTTGAAATTAGAGAAAGTATATGCTTTATACAAAGTGAGAAAGATGATAGGATGCGAATATTTCGCGAGTCGAGGAAATGAAGAATATCGAAAG
Source organism: Polyergus mexicanus (assembly GCF_030449975.1). Classification (NCBI taxonomy): domain Eukaryota; kingdom Metazoa; phylum Arthropoda; class Insecta; order Hymenoptera; family Formicidae; genus Polyergus; species Polyergus mexicanus. Next base: position 5,058,358 of record NW_027223344.1, read on the forward strand.
TTTTGACTCTGGTAATTTTTACAATTTTGCTCAATTTGCGATAGTCAACATGTGTTTACATAATGTTTGATTTGCAAATTGAAATATTGAAACGAAATATTGAGGACTGCTTTCGTAATGCAGAGAGTTGGAGAAAAAAATATTTTGCATTCCTTCAAAAATATACTATGCGAGTTTTGTTAAATTTTTACAATATATGTGAATATTTCTTTGTGAAGTGACATTTAGACGTATCTATCCGTTCACAATAGAGCGACGGATACGAAACTATGCGACAATTTACAAATCCTCTCGTTGCGCCAATAAAATATCTAGAACGCCGGATTAATCGTTCGTCGAGAGTTGAACCTCGTGCGAGTCCAAGATTCGCCGGCAAGACCGCGTTTTCATTCCAAGATCGAAATTGCAAGACCGAGTTTCCCGAGTTTCCCGAGTTTGCATTCCTTCAATAATATACTATGCGAGTTTTGTTAAATTTTTACAATATATGTGAATATTTCTTTGTGAAGTGACATTTAAAGGTATCTATCCGTTCACAATAGAGCGACTGACTCGAAACTATGCGACCCCTAAACGCGAACAATTTACAAATCCTCTCGTTGCGCCAATAAAATATCTAGAACGCCCGATTAATCGTTCGTCGAGAGTTGAACCTCGTGCGAGTCCAAGATCCGCCGGCAAGACCGCGTTTTCATTCCAAGATCGAAATTCCAAGACCGAGTTTCCCGAGTTTCCCGAGTTTGCATTCCTTCAATAATATACTATGCGAGTTTTGTTAAATTTTTACAATATATGTGAATATTTCTTTGTGAAGTGACATTTAGACGTATCTATCCGTTCACAATAGAGCGACGGATACGAAACTATGCGACAATTTACAAATCCTCTCGTTGCGCCAATAAAATATCTAGAACGCCGGATTAATCGTTCGTCGAGAGTTGAACCTCGTGCGAATCCAAGATCCGCCGGCAAGACCGCGTTTTCATTCCAAGATCGAAATTGCAAGACCGAGTTTCCCGAGTTTCCCGAGTTTGCATTCCTTCAATAATATACTATGCGAGTTTTGTTAAATTTTTACAATATATGTGAATATTTCTTTGTGAAGTGACATTTAAAGGTATCTATCCGTTCACAATAGAGCGACTGACTCGAAACTATGCGACCCCTAAACGCGAACAATTTACAAATCCTCTCGTTGCGCCAATAAAATATCTAGAACGCCCGATTAATCGTTCGTCGAGAGTTGAACCTCGTGCGAGTCCAAGATTCGCCGGCAAGACCGCGTTTTCATTCCAAGATCGAAATTGCAAGACCGAGTTTCCCGAGTTTGCATTCCTTCAATAATATACTATGCGAGTTTTGTTAAATTTTTACAATATATATGAATATTTCTTTGTGAAGTGACATTTAGACGTATCTATCCGTTCACAATAGAGCGACTGACTCGAAACTATGCGACCCCTAAACGCGAACAATTTACAAATCCTCTCGTTGCGCCAATAAAATATCTAGAACGCCGGATTAATCGTTCGTCGAGAGTTGAACCTCGTGCGAATCCAAGATCCGCCGGCAAGACCGCGTTTTCATTCCAAGATCGAAATTCCAAAACCGAGTTTCCCGAGTTTGCATTCCTTCAATAATATACTATGCGAGTTTTGTTGAATTTTTACAATATATGTGAATATTTCTTTGTGAAGTGACATTTAGACGTATCTATCCGTTCACAATAGAGCGACTGACTCGAAACTATGCGACCCCTAAACGCGAACAATTTACAAATCCTCTCGTTGCGCCAATAAAATATCTAGAACGCCCGATTAATCGTTCGTCGAGAGTTGAACCTCGTGCGAGTCCAAGATTCGCCGGCAAGACCGCGTTTTCATTCCAAGATCGAAATTGCAAGACCGAGTTTCCCGAGTTTCCCGAGTTTGCATTCCTTCAATAATATACTATGCGAGTTTTGTTAAATTTTTACAATATATGTGAATATTTCTTTGTGAAGTGACATTTAGACGTATCTATCCGTTCACAATAGAGCGACTGACTCGAAACTATGCGACCCCTAAACGCGAACAATTTACAAATCCTCTCGTTGCGCCAATAAAATATCTAGAACGCCGGATTAATCGTTCGTCGAGAGTTGAACCTCGTGCGAATCCAAGATTCGCCGGCAAGACCGCGTTTTCATTCCAAGATCGAAATTCCAAGACCGAGTTTCCCTTCCCCTTCCTCAGCATCGGGGGCATCGAATTTGACCCTGGATCGCACCCCTGTTATCGCCGGAATCGGTCATCACTGACCCTCCCGCCTCTAATCTCCTCGCCACGCCGCGCCGAAGGGAAGCCCCCGAAGCGCGCCGAGGCGGAATCAGGAAGAGAGGAGAGAGCGTTGCACCGGAGGGTACACTGTTCCAGTGAACCCGGCGGCGTGCGCGCCTCCGGAACGCGCGTCTCCCACCCGCGCGATCGCCCCCGGCCGCGACCAAAGTGCGAGAGCGAGAGGGAGAGGCAAACGTGTCGGGGAGGGAGCGGGGGACGGGTGGGGCGGCCTTCCAGCATCCCTTCCTTCATCCCTTTCTCTCTCTCTCTCTCTCCAACGAACGATCTAGGATGTCGAACGGGGTGCGCGTCCCCCACCATCGCTCGCTCTACCCCTTCTACGATCGGTGCGGAATCTACCCCGTCGCCGAAAGCAACGTTCGCGCGCGACGTCGACGAGGCGAACTCGGCGCGAGGTGCCGGCAGTTTCGAGAGCGTCACGACGCCGCTGGGCTCTTGCTTCCCCGATAGTGGGGAACACGGGATCGGAGTCTCGGTGGTAGGGGATGGACGATGCGCGCGGCGGGAGAAGGAGGAGGAACGGCGGCGAGCGGAGGAGAGCTCGACGACGGCGAGGAGAGGTCGTTGACCCGAGCGGGGCAGGCTGCCGGCTGCTAGAGTGCTACGTCGCTCGCGCCGCGCGCGCGCACGCACGCTTTGCCTCCTCGTCTCTCTGTTCCGCGTTTCTCCGTAATCTCGTGTGTGCTCTCTGCGCGCGCGGCAACGTCCCGCCGGCTCTCTCGCGCTCTCCTCACACACGCAACGCATAACTTATCTATCAATAATTTTATATACATATATATATAATTTTATACATTATAAATTCACAGTTGATTATATATATATATATATTTGTATATAGATGGTTACACATGTGCGTCTCTCACCAACTGTCCGTACGCTGCCTTTTCGCCTCTCCTCGCACGCCACCGATTCCGCTGGGGCGCGCAGCACGAGAAACGGAGAGTGAGAGAGAGGGAGAGTGTGAGAGGGTGGGAGGGAGAGGGAGGAAGATAGAAAAAGAACGAGAGGAAGAGGCAAAACGGGTGAGAGAGAGAGAGAGAGAGAAAGAGCGCGCAGCGTGTTTCCCTACGACGTGCGTTACACCGAGAGATCGCGCGGACCGCGAAGCGCGTGTTTCGCGTACCCTTCGCGTTCTGCCGGCTACTCCGCTTCTTCTCGTTCTATCGTACGTACGTACGTACGTACGTCGTATCGTCCCTCTCGTTCTCTCCTTCGCTCTCCTTCCCTGTCGCTCTTTCGTTCCATCTTACGAGTCGCGTTTCCTCCGTGCGGGGTCTCTCAGATCTTCATCGCCGTCACCGTCGTCATCGCGCGTCCCGACGAACCGCAAGTGGATAGTCTCGAGCGAATATAAGTCGTCGACATCGTCGTCAACGTCAAGTGGATGTCCGTCAACGTGCCGTGAACCCGGTCGACGGTGACGATTGGTAAAAGTCCCTCCTCCACGATCCGCACGCCGGTCCATTCGGTTCCATTCGAGGAAGTGAAACGGCACCGGCTACATCGCCTATCACGCCTATCGCGCTTTATTAGTCTTCGCTTATCGGCGCGCCGGACGAAGCTCCTCTCTCTCTCTCTCTCTCTCGGTCGGTCTTCCTACACGTTTCGGCTCCGCCGAGTAAGGGGACAGACCAACCGGTGAACGATCCAACGTGACGGCGGGAATCGGCGATCGTCGTTCACGTCGTTCACGACGACGTCGGTCGGCGTCGTTTCCACGTGAGCGACACACGGTGAGCCGCGTTCTCGGACGCGGCGCGCGCGCCGGTTCCTCCGGCGTGGTGCGACAGGAGGGATTATTTAGCGGCGAGGAGAGACGGAGGAGGAAGAGAAGCCGAGGAGGAGAGAGCCGCGAGAGTGCGACGACCGAACTCAACGTTGGCCGTCCGGCCAACGGCAGTGTGTACGGCGTTTGTTGTTTCCAACTGTCGGCCGGCTTCCGACATCGGTACTCGCGACGACGACGACTCCTCCCCGATGTTTTAGGGAGCGATATGACACGTACGCGAGTGCGCCCGCGGATGACACATGTGCGTCAGTGTGTGACCAAGTTTTTCCCTCTTGTTTCTACATCGACATCCGTCACCTCTCTTACACGTCCCGGATTCCGCGTGTGTACGATCCCGAACTGTCGCGGATGATCCACGACAGAGTTAGGAGACGAAATAAGAAAGACGAAGAAGAGAAAGAGAGAAGACTCGACAACCGTGCGCGCGACTACTCATCGGCGTGATCGCTCGTCTCGCGAGAGAAAAGACTCTCAGATTATATATATATATTCATCTCGTGCACGCATTCTCACGCGCATACATACATACGTATAAATATAGACGAAACGTATATACGCGCGCTCGTGCTCGCGCGAACGATCAGCCGCGCGGGCCACGAGCCTCTTTCCATCCCGCACGCCCCACGTGTCCCCTGTCGCGATTGTTTTCTGATTTCGATCCCGCGTATTTAATTTTACCCTCGTGATGTTCGCATCTTACTTCGTATATCCTTCTCTGTTTTGTATCTTGTCCGCGCGACGTTCGTTCGCGCCTTTTCGCGAGTTCCATTACTCGTGAAAGGGGGCGTCCCGCTCACTTTACCTCTCCCTCTATCACGCGTACGATTTGCTCTCGGCCTTAATACAATACGTTTCTTCCTCGGCATGGCTCGCGGTCACTCTCCCCTTCGTTCGCGTTCCGCGCGCGTCCCACTCGCTTTCGCTCGCTGGCCCCGCCAACAAAACACACGGTTTCTAAACTCGCCCGCGAGTCTCGTTTCCGCTATCTTTACCCACTCCTGTCCCGTCTACGACTTTCCCCGTCTCATTCACTCTTGTCCCACGCATCCGCGCATATATACACAAACACACATGGACCATCGACTCGATTTACGCACACGCGTTACATCTCTTCTCTCTCTCTCTTCTCACTTTTATCTTTTTTTTTTTTTATATATCTCTTTGCCCGTAATTCCCGATGCAGTCGACGTCGCATAAACTCGCCGATCGTCGATCGACGAACGTCATCGTCCTCTACGTCGCCGTCATCATTATCATCATCATCATCGTCGTCGTCGTCGTCGGAGCCAGCAACGCAGTGTGATACTTAAATAAGCGAAATTTAAGTATACAAAGTTTTATTATGTGCGTCAATACATCGCGAGATGCACGCGAGGTGACGTGATCACACGCTCGATTCTTATCGTCACCGTTCCATTTCTCGTTCCCCCTCTCCTCCTCTGTCATCTCTACGCATTCCGCGCGCGCGTACATATTATTCGGGAATGCACGCACGCGTTTAAGAGGGCAAAAATAATCTTTACGTCGTGGGTTTTTTTTTTTTTTTTAAATTCCGGAGAGCGATCTATAATTCGCCGGGGAGGGATTCGAAATCGGGGATCGAGCTTATCCACAGATCGGTGCGTCGATATCGAAAGTTTTTTTGTGTCGACAAAATCGGACTTTCCAACTCTACGCGAGCACGTGTGGGATATACGAGATCGTGATGTATCGTAGAAAAATAGATTGACGTAGATGTTGAAAAACGTGACAGATAGCTGGATGTTACTTATCAGTGTGGCCGAAAGTACTTGATAAGAGTGAACTAACGTATAATTACGATTATCGGTCTTGATAGGTGACGTTCGTTCTAACGTAAATCGGACGCGGGAAGAGTCCTTTTTTTAATTCATCAAACATTAATGACGCTCTATAGATACGTTATTAATAACGGCATGATTAGAATAGATTCTGTCGAGCTCGATCGAGTATATATATATATATACGTATATCGGTTTCCGCTCACCAAACTACTCTTCCGCGTTAATCATGTGACGTAATCACTCGAACGAGGAAATTTATCGCGTTACGTTAACGACGAGAGTTTTGCGAAAGCTTACTTTGCTCGCTTCGTTCTCCGCCAAGTAGTTTTTTTAATCAATTGAAAGAGAAATCTGCTTTTAAAGTTCGAATACACCGCGATACCTAACCTAACGCGATACCTAACCTGCTATATCTAGAAAGAAATATCGTTCGTATATGCACCTGTGATAGGAAACGGACTATGCAATTGCGTAAGATGTAGATTCAATCCTAATAAAAAAAAAACGAGAAATTAAATTCTATTCTTATTAGCTAACCACGTTGGTACGCTTCCTCATTTCATACATCTCGTTCGCTGAATTTATTCGCTCTTTATGTAATAATTCCAATTTAAATTACATGCAATTTGCATAGAAGCACGCTTCTCTTAGCCCTTCGATTAATTTTCATTACGTCGAATGAGAAATGAATAAAATTAACGTATTAATGTCACAATGTAAATAGATTGCATAAAATTTTATACGTTACTTATTCCAATAAGATTCCAAGGAGATTAATAAATCAAAATTCGTGGCGATCACTTTAATTTCATAAGTACGTCTGTGTGTGACAAAATATAGTAAAAGGGAACATATATACGCCTTTATAAAATTAACAATTTCAAATCAAATTTAATCCAACGCGATAAGATAAAAGACGATTGTCTCGCCGGTCGTTGGACGACTTCGCGATTGCGGGGCGACTTTTCAATGAATCGCCGCGATACGCACGCGATAGCGGACGTGCGTAATATTCGACAAAAGCGCGTCACACACGCAGCGCGTTTCGCGCGTATAGACGCCACGGTGGTTATAAATAAAACGCGCTTCGCGATATTTCTGCGTAGTTTCGTGTAACAACGTGTCAATGAAAATAGACGAGCATCTACCAGGATCACGCGAAATTCGAAAAGTTCTCGACGTTTTCTCCCGTGTTCGCATCTCTCTTTCTCTAGCTAATAACAAGCAATACTTGTTTAATATTTCACTCATATGAAGTTCTTCTCAAAGAAAATATAATTCCCTAATATCTTTTATCGCCATACTTTCTATGAATATATAACGCTTATTAGTATTTTTTTTTTTTTTTTATATTAGTACAACTTTGCTTCCGCCGTTTTTTCCCGAAATTCGAGGCTTTATTGTAAAAAACTGGTTATACATTTATGATTCAAAGTATTGTCCACTCCCAATGATCGTGCCAATTCTTTTTGACTTTAACTCGAGTTTTCATTAAGCAATGCCTCCAATTCTGCATCTTCGAAAACCTTCTCTCCTCCACCGCTATGCCGATCATCGACGTGAGAATCACCGTTCTTGAAGCGTTGAAACCACTCGCGACACGTTCTTTCATAAGCGGCTTCGCCATAAGTATTTGAGAGCATTCGATGAGCCTCAGCCGCAGATTTCTTCATATTGAGGCAGAAAATTAAAACCTCCCGCAAATGACGAGAATTTGGCTCGTAAACTGACATTTTCAATCGAGAATAACTTTACGATGCAAACACAAATCGACTAATGTTTCTATGAGGTTATGTTGACAGATGCCCAAGTTTATCGCATGACATCTATGATCTATTTATTTCGACCACTACTTACCGCTAAAGCCATCTATAGGAAAACGGCGGAAGCAAAGTTGTACACCTAATAAATTAGATTCTCTTGTAATTTCTGTCGCCCAATTATCGCCGCGGGAAATTCTGGAAAATAAAAAAAGATATTAAAATTATATATTTTACAGCGAGATTTTCACATTCTGTCGTGCTGTCTCTCGTTAATAGCACTCGCAACGTTTGATCCTGGGACTCGCCCGCGATGGCGATACCTACAGAACGTAAATATACGTCCAGGTGTCGTGCGTACAGTATCCGTTTGCGATTATGAACCGTGCTAGGCGCGACTATTTTCGCGCCGTTGAAAATAGGCGAGATTGCCCCCGTCTGTCGTGTAGGACCGAGATCTCCGATATTGGATTTAGCCGACGATCGTCTCGCGAAAGCTGCGTATCTCGCGACAATCTCGACAAGAGACACGCTGTGAGTATTTTTGTGCAAATCTCGCGAAACGATATAATCTAATCGTTTCTTGACTTTATGTCTCATTTTTCTTCCTATTTCACGAAATATATAAAATATCTCGACGCGAAAAATTTATAAAAGATACATACGTATAGAAATTTATATAACCATGATTATCGGAGATATTCGGCATGTGTACGCGATAACTGTATATATATATATTGCTGAATATTTTCGAAATTGTAGGATTCTGAATAAGATTAATTAGAGGCGCGATCTTGAAGCGTCTCGCGAATTCAATCAGCTGGAAATCTGAATACCCACTTTGAGAATCAGCTTCAATTAGAGCGATCTCATTATCCGACATTTGTAGATCATAAGTTACCACATCGTTATGTCATAAAGAGAATATATGTATAGGATTAAATTATCGATTACATTAATTGTATTTATCGAGTGAGATTACAAAATTATGATAGCTACGTAATATCTCGAATCATTGCGAGGCTACGCAGAATTTTACAAACGTAATGTCATCTGCGGTAATGATCGTGCTTAATTAAATCGTTAAAAAATTCATACTCGGGCGCGCACATTCGGGAGATTAGCGGCTTCGAGTAGCTAATTGGCATCTTCAATCTTCGGAATCTTCGTGTATCTCGCGCGAAGCTTCCTTCATCGTGCGTTTAGGTGGAGACGCGGGTGAACCAGCCGTTCACCCACGCAATCTACCGGCTTCGATTCGAAACGGTTTCGCATGGTTCGTGAGTCGTTCTCGTGTCACGAATTGTTTTCCTCACATTTAGCGGATCCAGCGGGGAGAAATAAATCGCCGAACTTGACGGAGAGACGATCCTTGCGTATCTGTGAGCCAGGTGATACGAGTGTGCTATTTGTCAGGGACTAATACGAGATGAACAGTGACAACTGCGACGAGCGAGATTTCAGACGGATCCTGTCGAGTTCTCGCAACGAGTTCTCGTATCGTCGTTGCAACGAGGAACTGCGCTCTCTCAGTTTCCCTTACTGAAAATTTCTCGAACTCGGCTACTCTTGTGAGTGAGTGTAAACCGCACTGGGAACATGAGACACAAAGGCAAGAAGGGCAGTTAGTTGAGTGTAAAAGCAGTCGAGGGGAAGTGGCATCATCATGTCTGCCGTCGATTCGCAGCGCAGAATCCCCCGTGTTCTGTGAAGCATACGCGGCTTGATTTTCGAATTACAACCGGAAGAAACTACTCCTCGAAGAGACACCCACGCTAAGGGAGCGACCTCGTCGATCATCGATCTCGCCGATTCGCCGTTCCCAGCATTCAAGAAACAGGGATCCGCATCCTCTAGGATTCTAGATATCTATAGACAGGGGGCCTGAAAAACCGACCACTTGTGCCGGCAGGATCCTGCTGCTCGGCAGATCCTACTCTCGTCGTCTTTGACGACGGTGGGGCGGCGCGGGGCCGTATACCGTTGGTGACGTTACCGTTGTTACGTCACGTGGTAACGGTAACCCGCGTACGACCTAGTCGGCTCAGCGGTGCGGAGCGGAGCATCAGCCTTCATCGTCGGGATTCGGAGCAGAGCGTTTCGAGGGATTTAAAAGTGAAACTGCGACACACGATATCCAGACGCGTTTTCCCGCCTTCCTCTTCCCCCCTCTTTTTACCTTCGTCTTCTTTTGAGTTCATCGTAAGACGCGCGAGCCTATCCTCTCTCTCTCTCTCACTTCCGTCTCTTCATGCTCCTCCTCACTTGTACTCTCGCCGCGAGATTTTCGTTTCTCTCTCTTCTTCCGCGATCCCGGGGTGAAGCCGCGCGCGAAAGAGGAGAGAAGAGCGCGAGTGAAAGTGAATCTTGTTGCGATCTTCTCACGAGAGATCTTCATCGATCGCTCATCGTATTGTGATTATACGTTGGTGAAGCGTTCAGATTAGATCGGTAACGATGATCCGTGTGTACCGTACCGCCGACAGCGGCAGCAGCAGCTGAAGCTATCGATAGTCCAAGCGAGCGAAACTTCCGCAACCAGGGGATTCGGAGGGGAGAGAAGAAAAAGAAGAAGAGCTACCAGCTGGCGCTCGCGTTGATGGCCGATCATCGACGAACCAAAAATGTAAGTTATCGAAATAAAACGCCATATGTTTCTTTATCTGGTTAGCTTACGCGGATGAATGACTCTTGCAATCACGTGACACGATCATACGAGGGATGAGGTCGCCTTTATGAATCTCTTCCTTGCGATAGATCACTTCTTACTGTCCACGTATGTAGGGTGAACAATTTGACCATCTTGGTCACTGTTATTAACGACATAATTTTTTTGCTCTTTAGACATTCTAGCTTTTGGATATCTAGCTTGTAAAATGATTGTAACAAACTCTCCCTTTTATTATTTCTGATTTCTGATAGATCGTATCTAGCCATACTTTAATAATCAATTGTTTCTTGTATGACACTGCAATTTGTTAGATAACATCTCACATATTCATCCCCTACATTGTTCCTTTATCAAAACTGCATTATATATCGTGACGCTAATACGACGTAATTTACATATAAATTGACGACATATAAATTAGTCGACGCGGATTTACGATAGATTACAAATTATACGCATATAGCACACATACCATATGAGTTCTGATTTGCACCCGCGATTCGCGGTTGATCTCGACCGCTCGTTCAGCATCTGTATGCTGTTGTAATTATCGAGGCGAGATCCCGTTAACGATATCGAATCCCCCATCTAACGATCCTAGATCATGATCAATGGGATCGTTCGCGTAAAGATCTATATAGATGATTTACGTGCTCTCGTTCCGCGAACGCAATCGGCTTTTGCGCGAGATGGATGAAGAAAGGAAAGAGACTCTCGACGACTAGGAGACACTCGTCATCGCTTGGATTGAGTCTCATTTCTTTCGGCACCCTCATGACTGTTCGTTTCCAGACGACGGTAGCACGAAAGAGCGTTTCCCTCGTCGTGAAAACGGGAATTTGTCGCTTCGTCACCGCGGAATTGTTTGAAACCCGCGAAGGGTGTCGCAACGCGGAAATCGTTTCCCCGGCGTTTGACTCGTATCGTCGGGCAGTACTCTGCGTTGATACCACTGCTT
>NW_027223344.1:5069779-5286110 GCF_030449975.1 Polyergus mexicanus
AAGCAGTGGTATCAACGCAGAGTACTAAACCAAGCCCGGAAGAGAAAAATGTTTCAGACAAAAGTTGTTTGGTTTCAAGGGGGCCATAAGATGGTGACAATGATTTGACCTTGGAAAATCATTTGAAGGTCATGCGAAGGTCAACTTTAAAATCTTAAATGGAAACCCACATTTTTTATTTAGTATTCTTGTAACTGACATCGAGAGCTTTCCAAAACACTATAATAAAGTATTTTTTTATTAAGTACTTGTTGAGTTATTTTATATTTTAATCTGACATATTTTGATATAAAAAATTAAATATCTCGTAAAATATTTAGTTTTTGATAATCTTACCGTAATACTTCTATGTACAGAATAATGAGACAAATCAATTAGTATAAAAAAAAAAATTGTTTTTAAGAAAATTATTTACAATGTATTTTTTAAAACAATTATTTGTTTTTTTTTGGCACTAATTAAGCAGTGGTATCAACGCAGAGTACTGTAAGATTATCGAAAACTGAATATTTTACGAAATATTTTATTTTTTATATCAAAATATGTCAGATTAAAATATAAAATAACTCAAAAAGTACTTAATGAAAAAATACTTTATTATAGTGTTTTGAAAAGCTCTCGATGTCAGCTACAAGAATACTAAATAAAAAAATGGGGGTTTCTATTTAAGATTTTAAAGTTGACCTTCACATGACCTTCAAATGATTTTCCAAGGTCAAACCAATGGTACCATCTTATGGCTTCCTCGAAACCAAACAACTTTTGTCTGAAACATTTTTCTCTTCCGGGCTTGGTTTTTGAGATATTTGCTTGAGGAGATTAAAATGGGACACCCTGTATATATAGTTAAATTAGAAATTTATAAAAAAGAATCCACATTTAAAGAAATAATTGAAAAATAAATCCAAAGTAAAATTTGAAAAATAGATTTTAAAAAAATGTTTGAAAGAAGAGAAATGGAAATATATAGTCAGATTAAAGAACAGCATCAAATCAGTGCATTGAATTTTGGTTTGAAGAACATGATCCGTAGTATCATGAGCTATATATAGATATATATCTTTTACGTATATCGACGGATTCTTTTCTGACAAGCTGCGAGAAGATTCATAATATGCACGCAATTGAGCAATGAACTATAGTTAAGCGGTAAGAAGGGTATATAGGCAATGGCTGTGTGATAATCGGGACGTTGATGCATAGAGAGGGTGAGAAAGGGAGCGAAGAAAGGGGATGAGAGGGAGCGAAGGAGGACAGGTTAATTTTGTACCGATGATCGTGTCCCGATGTATGCGATTCTCCGCAAATTGCCGGCGTGTATATAGGTTAATCCGTGCTTTGAAGCGAATCGATCCGCGCGCGCGGGGGTTGGGGGTGGGGGAGGGGGAGGGGGATCGGTCAGGTTAACGAATGGGGTAGGTTAGCGTCGAGCAGGATCCTGCTGCACACATTACGTGATTACTCTACCGCCCTCTCGCTCTCGCGAGCAGGTTTTAATCACGTTTGGATTTTTTCTTCGGCAACAGTCTTGTAATACTAATAATTTGGAGAATCTTTTATCTTTAATTTTTTTTCGTATGGCAATTTTTAATTATTGCATCTATATATCCGGAAACAAGATCGATTATATCTGTATCTCGATAGGAAATCTTCGATAAATTTCTTGCGAAAAGTAATATAATAAAATAGACGGCATAAGAAATTTCCAATTAGAAAGAAATCAACAATTTCATAATTAAATATAGAAACCAATGAATTGACAGATGGACAGGTTTTCGCAATTGCAAAACAACTTTGTCTGCAATAGAGTTCTAATAAGCTGAAATTCCAATTACTTCAAAACATTCACCGCTGTATCCCCAATGTGCGACGATACCCATTTATTGGATGATTGCGTAAGTTCGTGCCCGATTTTCATAGATGGCATTAAGTTGCTGCATGGCAGAGTTCTATTGTTTTCGTGTGGTAATTGTTGCTTACACCGAATAGATGACGTTGTCTTATGTCAATTTAGCGTCAGACATTGTTCAGATAAGTCCATTTGTGCATAAGAGAAATCATTAAAAATGGAGAACGAAAGGTGCATTTGCGACATGTAATGCTATATGAATTTCGGAAAGGCGTGAGTGTTGGGATTGCAGAAAAAAATATTCAAAGCGTTTATTTGGACCGCGCTCCTGCTCTCCGAACAGTCAAAAAGTGGTTTGGCAGATTTCGAAATGGTGATTTCAACATGGAGGATCAACCCCCCCGCTCTGGACGGCCTTCTGGCATTGATGACGACATTGTGCATGCCTTAGTGGAAAGAAACCCAAGGATTACAACTGAGGATATTGCTGAGAGGTTGAACATCGATAATTCAACCGCTTTTCGTCATTTAAAAAAGCTTGGATACATTTCCAAGCTTGATACGTGGGTGCCGCGTCTCCTGACTGAAAGGAATAAGCTGCAGGAAAACTGCAGGAGTCGCAATGGGAAATTCTGCAGCACCCGCCATATTCTCCAGATATTACGCCTTCAGATTTTTATCTGTTCCGGTCTTTGCAGAATAGTTTAAATCATCTCTCTTTTTTTCGCAAAACCTGCATTCTTACAATTATTTTCAAAAGCTGGCATTCTTTTGATTCAACATAAAAAAATGCGAAGCGTTGTTAATTGGTTCTTTTAGCATGAAACTAAATTTGTATCAAAGAGGATGAAAATATTAAATCTTAGAAGCATCATTTGTACATCAAGCGCGTTCACTATTATCGATTTATAAATGTATAATAAAAAAGATTGAACCTACAAATGTGCTATCGAAACGATCTTCGTAAAATTGCATAAAAGGTAACACATCGCCAATTTTATCGCTACTTAAACATGTTATAGGAAAGGTTCTTTTGAGTAATTCCCCGCAAAAGATAAGTGGAGGATGGTATTGGTTTAGCAGATATAACAAATTAAAATTTTATAGTTTCAATGCTTTTTCTCTCAGGCATTACAAAATATATTATATATTAGGAAAAGTAAAGTTTGTGCGTATGTCGGATTTGTTGTAGAGCAGACAAAAAGGAAAAAGTGTTTGTTTACATAAGATAGATATACGGTTACGGATATTTTGTCAATAATATGTTTTATCTATTTCTCGCAGTTTGTTAACAGCTTTCAACATATAACTACGAATTTGTGAGTCTTGAAAAATATTATTTAAGTAGTGATAATAATCGTGTATTATCTTTTATACAGTTTTATCACGATTTTAAGCGAGGAGTATCATGTCATTACAGATTGCATCTTGGAAATATGTTATCGAATTCTGAGTGTCATTACAACACTAACAATAAGTATCTTTGCAAAAATTCAAACTTGGATTCATGTGACTATTCACATTTTTATAAAACCGCTGATATGGTAAGTCTGATAGATTTCCTTCGATATACTTTATGAAAATATCTTGTAGTAATTCATGTCTTTCGTGTGTGCGCAAAACAGAATTATTGTATCATAAGAATTATTTATTCAGATACGATCTCTCTCGTCTGATACTTAAGAATAGCATATGAGAGACACAACGCGCATGAACTTATCAATGATTCAATCGACAAATGACATTTACTCTTTGCTACCAGCAATTATACTGTCAATTTTTCTGGTGTTTTTATTTGGACTAATTATTTGTCTCAACGCGTATAAAAATATAATTCGTACATCAGTTGTAGGGTTGCACGAGATACCAAGACTAGTTTTGTCTTGATCTAGTCTTGAATTTCAAGACAAGATTTTTAATTAATTATCAAGACAATACCAAAATAAATTATCAAGATTCTTGATCTTATCGAGAAGTCTTGATTTTTAAAAAAAGTTATCTAATTGTTCCCGATCTCCGAACGGAGATTTTAATTAATATGGAAATAGGCAAGAAAGACAAAAAGTTTTATTTATTGTTAGTAAATAAAAACATTTATAAATTTAAAAACTTTAAAAAATTTAAATTTAAAGACCCTGCGTATCATTATCATTACACACTTTAATGTGACATAAAAATAGCGCAAATTAATTACTTTATATTACTTAATTTATAAAGTTTAATTTCAATACTTACGTTTAAAAATATATCTATCGCTTTTTGTTTCTCTGACAATATTTTATTTTTCATTGCTTTTAATACAAATAAATCTTCATATGCTTTTTTATGATCTTTCTCCAAATGTTTTTTTAATCCAGTAGCGTTACCATTTTTCATTTTTATTTCTTTAGTCGCATTTTCTTTTCGACGTAATAAACATACGCCGATTTTTTCATTGTTTCTTGTTTCGTACTTAAAATAAGTTTTCTATGCGCATTGTTTAACTGCACTTACTTTCGAACTTTCATTATCACTTTGGGAAATGTTTGCATGTCCAGCGGAAGAACTTGGTTTTCGTTTTTAGACTGCGTCCGCACAATCGAGACGCGAGCATACGCGGTAAAGAACAAACGAAAATCGTGCTCGGCGCTTCGGATAACAGAAGAAATCAGATGTACTTACAATTTTCTGTTTTTTATCAAGCTGACAAATAATTTAGTGTTAAATAAAAACTGTTAATAAAAATGAAGGCGAGACAAGACAAGACAAGATCTATGATAGAAAAATCCTCTCAAGACCGAGACAAGATTAAAATTTTCAAGACCAATACAATATTTTTGCGAATATTGTCTTGTCTCGGGTCTCGCGCAACCCTAATCAGTTATGTTTAAATAGCAAGACATTTGTTATGAGTGATTTTGTTATCGCTTCTTTTTAAATTGATGCGCCGATCGAGAACTTTTTACATTTCTTGTACATAGAAACGTAAAATATATTTCTATGAATGTCTTAAATCCGTTCTGACATTAAATGCTTCGGTAGAAGTGAAATAAACTGATTTTACACGCTGATACTGTCCTTTCCTAATCGTAAAAAACGTAAGACAGCGTTTCGAAATCTTGAGCAGCAACATCATCGGCGAAAACAGATGAATCTCTTCCTCGGATTGTCGGCTCTCTGATTGACGTGTTAATTAAAGGCCCGGCCGATTAAACCGCCATGATTACACAAGTGTACGCGCGCGCGCGGAAGAAAGCAATTCTCCCGCGATTAATGTATTGCTAACGACGCAAACGTTCGATTAAAGTACGCGAGAGTACCATACCTGTCCGCTATTTAACCCAGAATTCGAATATAAGACACGCGGGGGAGCGATAAAATATGGGCCCGCTGTTCGCTTAGATGGGTCGAAGACAAGGAAAAGTACGATGATGAGAGGGATCGAAGGCGCGATCCCACTTTCGTAGCAGAAGAAAGCAATCTCGTTCCTTCGACCTCACGCGAGAACTCAACGAGGGAAAAGTGTGTATCGAGAGTGAGAGGCGTCTAATCCTTTCCTCATTTTACTATCCATTTTCCTGCCCCTCTTTCGCGATCGACGTGATTTTCTCGCGGAGATCTCGTGGATCTCCATAATTTTCACAACCGAGAAGTCGACAGCTTCTTCTTCTTCTTTTCCCTCCCTCAAGGAAGAGAGCATGTATATTGCATAGCCGAGACGCATCCGAGAAGCAGCGAGGAGAGGAATAACGAAGCAAGCGAGGGACAAGAAGATAAAGCGAGAGACGGGTGCACACGGAAGAAAAGAGAGAAAGAAAGAGAGAGAGAGAGAGAGAGAGAGAGAGAGGCGGCAACGTAAAACGACACCGCGCGATGTATACGACAGCGGAGCGCTGCTACTCCGGCACGATGTGTCAGTGTGTGTCGCGCTGGAGGCCGACCGAGGTCGATGGCCTCGCGTTCGAGCGGCACCGACGCCGCTCGGCCGCGCTCGGCACTAGGTCAGTGATGGAGTCACTGGCCGCCCCGAGCGTCGAGGCAATGACACCGAGCACGCCGTTGCTGCCACCGAACGCCCGGCGTTTCCCCTCTACCGTTCCACCGCGATCGCCCCTACCGCGAGCGTACCGATCCCACCACGGCAGCGCCGTTACCATCCCTCCGGTCGACCCCTACCCTGTTCCGATCTCCCCTCGAGCCTCCCTAACCTCGTCGTCGTCGTCGTCGTCCCCAATTTTTCTCGCACTCGTCAAAGAGAAAGAAAGAGATGGCGAACCCCGACATTGCGCGCCGCTGACGGTTGTTCCGCGCGCCGAGCTCGGAGCGTGTACGCGATCGCTGGCTAAAGCCTTTACTACCTCCTCGCGAGATGCGAGACCGGGGTCTGTTTCCCGAATTTTTTTTTTTTCCCCCCCCAGAGTGCAGCTGATTGCAGAGTGCTGCAATCGCGATATTTAGGCTATAATTATGTAAAACGTTCTGCAATTTCTCAGAAATTACAATGTTATGTTTGGTAATAATATGTCTCCTATGTCGTATCGCTAGTTTTCTGTTGCGAAAAATCGATGTGTATCGATCACTAGCCATCGATTATCAATTCTTATAATTATTTGCGTCTCGGACTCTTTAATAATATATATGCAATGGTTATTTATAGTTGATTATCACTTCTACGCGTTAAGATATATATATATATATATATATATATATATATATATATATTAGGTGTACAACTTTGCTTCCGCCGTTTTTTTTTCCGAAATTCGAGGCTTTATTGTAAAAAACTGGTTATACATTTATGATTCAAAGTATTGTCCGCTCCCAATGATCGTGCCAATTCTTTTTGACTTTGACTCGAGTCTTCATTAAGTAATGCCTCCAATTCTGCATCTTCGAAAACCTTCTCTCTTCCACCGCTATGCCGGTCTTCGACGTGAAAATCACCGTTCTTGAAGCGTTGAAACCACTCGCGACACGTTCTTTCACCAATAGCGGCTTCGCCATAAGTATTTGAGAGCATTCGATGAGCCTCAGTCGCAGATTTCTTCATATTGAAGCAGAAAATTAAAACCTCCCGCAAATGACGAGAATTTGGCTCGTAAACTGACATTTTCAATCGAGAATAACTTTACGATGCAGACACAAATCGACTAATGTTTCTATGGGGTTATGTTGACAGATGCCCAAGTTTATTGCATGACGTCTATGATCTATTTATTTCGACCACTACTTACCGCTAGAGCCATCTATAGGAAAACGGCGGAAGCAAAGTTGTACACCTAATATATATATATATATATTTTTTTTAAGTCTTATTTTATACTTGACGGATCTCATATTTTATCTTGTCATTCATGCTTCCTCGCAAATGCTGTTAATATCACCAAATATCATCTCCCTTTTTATCGAGAGAGAAGAAAAGAGATATATTCATTCTAAAATCTAAATTGCAGTGTGTTTCTACATGTATATTTAAGTATCGTATATTTATTATACTTGGAATATATTTTTGTAAAACCGAGACTGTACGATGTAATAGTTGCTTTTCAATTATTACGCTTATACAAATACGGCAGATAAGTTTTATAAGTTTGACAACATGTTACGTTGATAATATTATCAAGAGCTTTTAGCACTTATCCTATGAACGTTTTTTTTTTTATAAATTATTGTTTTCTTCCTCGCGTTAAACGAAATTTTCGTATCGAACACATACATCGATGTGCGTAATATTTTTGTGATAAGCATCGCGTATCAAAAATTAAATAACGACGTCGTACGTTATAACGCTAATACGTATCAGGTATATAAATATGAAACCGGAATTTTTGTATAGAAAATACACGTTTATTGTATGAGAATGATAAAAAATATTTTATTCCAAGTATTGCCCATTGCTAGCTATACATTTTTCCCATCTCTCTGACAATTTGTGGAAGCCACGCCAAAAAAACTGTTGCTCCTTTGAGGCAAACCAGTCATCGAGCCATTTTCGTACATTTTCGTAAGAAGTGAAGCGCTGCTCGGCAAGTGCGTGTCCCATCGATGCAAATAAGTAGTAATCGGATGGAGCCAAGTCTGGTGAGTAAGCCGCATGCGAAAGTATTTCCCAACTAAACGCCTCAATCGTTTCCTTGATCGGTTTTGCTGTGTGTGATGGTGCATTATCGTGAAGCAAAATCACTTTGCGTTGCCTTTTTTGATATTCTGGTCGTTTTTCACGCAAAGCTTGATTCAAATCGAGTTGTTGTTACGTTTGAGCGTCATCCTCATCCAACAATGTTTGCAATTCGCTGTCTTCAAACTTTTTCGGTGGTCTTCCACGTTCTTCGTTTCTCACGTCAAAATCGCCACTTTTGAATTTTTTAAACCACTCAATGCACTGTGATTTACCAAGAGCACGCTCACCGTAAGCTTCGACAAGCATTCGATGCGATTCTGCAGCAGTTTTCTTCAAATGGTAACAGAAAATCAATGCTGTTCGCAAATCGTAGTTTCCAGGCACAAAATTCGACATGTTCAACGCTATTAAAAACTATGCTGTTGTATGAAACTTGTATTGTTGTGAGTTGAAAATCTTTATCAGATGTCAAAACAAGAAAATGGCGCCAATGACGCGGCGGTTTGACGGTAACTACATTGACAGCTAGGGCCATGTATGGGCAAATTCCGGTTTCATATTTATATACCTGATACAAATCCATAAAAAATTTCCCACGAAACCAGCAATCCTCCCTTTGCAGAAAAAAGAAGTGCATTTCAATCTTCTTAATCTTTCTCAATGTATATTCGTCGACTGTTCCCAATTTTCCTGAGCTCTCACGATTCTCCAATCGTGCCACTCCCGGAGGCTACGATAATTCGTCGATCCGGAAAACCGAGGCTCCTCGGCTCCCTTATTCGACATCGTTCTTCATCTCTCTCTCTCTTATTTATCTTCCGCTGGCTGTGCACGATTGTCTTTTAATTCGTTCGCTATTATAAGATTCCCTCGTCGTTATTTTCAATCGCTATTTATCTGCGGACGAACGCGCGGAATGAAGTCGTTTGCGCTGGATGCCAGGAGGGGAAATGACTCGCGACGAGTCCGAAATACCATTCCGTAACGTATGCGAGAATGCCGCAACGCTGGTGCGGATGGTGTCACTTTGAGACGTTCGTCGCGAGTGTAACAATCGAATACACCCTTGTCGGATCTTATCCGTTTCGTATAGGTGGCAGAGAGAGAGAGAGAGAGAGAGAGGCACGATAAGGTCTCGCATACTCGTGCCAATTAACAGACACTTTGTGAACGTAACTGTTACGAGCGGAAAACGGCGATCTCACGTCTCACTGTTATTCGCATTGGATCGTATATAGATACGATTTATACGAAAGAAAAAAAAGATAATTATTATTTTCAATTTCTTTCATAATTTATGTCCAAGCGCTTGAAATAAAATAAAAATTGCGCTTTTATCTGCTACGGTTATCGATAGAGCTTTAATGACTGTATCGTGGGCGTACGTGTGGGCGTGAAATATAAATAGCGAAATATGTCCGGCACTTGTCCGGCTTTCGCGCAGCGATTACGCGTGTAACATCCAACTGCGAAAAGTACAATATATTCTATAGAGTTAGAATCCTGTTCTACAAATTATCGTTGACAATTTTTTCCGCTCATATGCCATCAAAAAGAAAAGATCTGTCGCTAATACAATAAGTCCCATTATATATATATATAGGTAAAATTTAGATGAAAATTATATAAGTTCGAAATAATAAAAATCTCACCAAGTAAACATGAAACAGCGATAATAAGTGTACTAATATCAAATCCAGTGAGGTTTTTTTAGAGATGTTCGCACGTTAAAAAATAGCAGCTTATTTACTCTTAATTTTATATGGAAAATATAATATTTAAAATCCACGATAAAAATAAAGCAACGTCGCATTTTTTTTTCTTTTTTTATTATATAAACGAAGAAATTTATAGAAGAGTAATGAGTTTATATTAATAATGAGAATAGAACTAAAACTAGCGAATAGAAATTATTACTTTAATTTTTAAATATCAATTATTATATTAATTATTATAATTATTTTATGATTAGTGGACAGTATCATCGTGTAAAATCAGTTTATTTCACTTCTACCGAAGCTTTTAATATCAGAACGGATTTAAGACATTCATAGAAATATATTTTACGTTTCTATGTACAAGAAATGTAAAAAGTTCTCGATCGGCGCATCAATTTAAAAAGAAGCGATAACAAAATCACTCATAACAAATGTCTTGCTATTTAAACATAACTGATTAGGGTTGCGCGAGACCCGAGACAAGACAATATTCGCAAAAATATTGTATTGGTCTTGAAAATTTTAATCTTGTCTCGGTCTTGAGAGGATTTTTCTATCAAAGATCTTGTCTTGTCTTGTCACGCCTTCATTTTTATTAACAGTTTTTATTTAACACTAAATTATTTGTCAGCTTGATAAAAAACAGAAAATTGTAAGTACATCTGATTTCTTCTGTTATCCGAAGCGCCGAGCACGATTTTCGTTTGTTCTTTACCGCGTATGCTCGCGTCTCGATTGCGCGGACGCAGTCTAAAAACGAAAATCAAGTTCTTCCGCTGAACATGCAAACATTTCCGAAAGTGATAATGAAAGTTCGGAAGTAGGTGCAGTTAAACAATGCGCATAGAAAATTTATTTTAAGTACGAAACAAGAAACAATGAAAAAATCGGCGTATGTTTATTACGTCGAAAAGAAAACGTGACTAAAGAAATAAAAATGAAAAATAGTAACGCTACTGGATTAAAAGAACATTTGGAGAAAGATCGTAAAAAAGCATATGAAGATTTATTTGGATTAAAAGCAATGAAAAATAAAATATTGTCAGAGTAACAAAAAACGATAGATATATTTTTAAACGTAAGTATTGAAATTAAACTTTATAAATTAAGTAATATAAAGTAATTAATTTGCGCTATTTTTATGTCACATTAAAGTGTATAATGATAATGATGCGCAGGCTTTTTAAATTTAAATTTTTTAAAGTTTTTAAATTTATAAATGTTTTTATTTACTAACAATAAATAAAACTTTTTGTCTTTCTCGGCTATTTCCATATTAATTAAAATCTTCGTTCGGAGATCGGCAACAATTAGATAACTCTTTTTAAAAACCGAGACTTCTCGATAAGATCAAGAATCTTGATAATTTGTTTTGGTATTGTCTTGATAATTAATTTAAAATCTTGTCTTGGTATCTCGTGCAACCCTAGATAGATCTAATAAATTGACAAGTATAATTTATTAATAATTTCATAATTAACAAAATTTATGCAAATTTTCTACTCTACATATATGCTGGAATAAAAAAAAAATTTCTAAAAGTTATAATTAATTAGTTTATCAAAATATCTTAATATTTTTTTACGTATCTTTAATGACTTATAAATTTTAAATCATAAACTTTGTGTAACAGTAATCTATTTCCTTCAATCGTTTAATAGTGGTACCCATAGAGAATTCAATTTCCTGTCGCGATAACTCTCCTTCCTACAGCATACGTCACTTTGCATCATAAATCGCTCTATATCACCTTTATTTCTAAACTCAAGAAGCTAACTGCGCGCAGCATTTGAAGTGCGCCAGTGAGTCTTAAGCGGCGCATTACAAGAGTGAGATCGTGTAAAAGCCCTCGAAGATGGATATGAACGACGGTTTTATCATGCATTCCTGCGGGCAATCCGGGGCGAGAGCAAAGACACGAGGGAGAGAAAAGCCGAGGCACGACGAATAAACGCCACGGGGCGGAACACTGGACGAAAGTGTTTTTACACGCGGGAGGTCCTAAAAGCCATAAAAAGAATAAAGGGCTGGTTTCGGCGGTGAAGAGAAGCAGGCGTGTGAAGTCTCGTCACAGTGCATCGACATCGACATAATTATTTTTCTCTCCGTTAATATTTAAGGCTATTCACATTGAAACTCCGTTAAAGCGAAGCCCGCTTCCCCAATTAAATGGGACATAAGATCGTGCTGTCAAATTATATTCTTCAAGCTCTCTTAATTTGCTTATTTTAGAAAACTCGTTGATTACTTGAAAATTCGCCTTTCAGTATTATTTACAGGAAATGAGGAGATTATAATTGCTAAACTATGCCGATTTCTATGTCGTTCTCGCGAATTTGCACCAGGCAGACACGCCAGACATTCGTGCGCTAACTTATTTCGAAGCTCATTGTCGCAGCAAACTCGAGAATCAAGTTCGTGTCCGCGTTTAATCAAGTGATATATATAATTTGGCTTCCCAAAGATATTTTAGAATATATATATACAATATAATGGCAAAGTTGTAACAGCGTTATCAAAATTAAACAAAGTGTAGTGGAACAATAGACAAATGCAATAACATTAGAAATAAAGTATTAGAAAATTCAGCTAATTTTTAAAAAAATTAAATTAGTCGCTTTTATTATATAATATTTTATGAATATCTTGACTCTCTCTCTCTCTCTCTCTCTCTCTCTCTCTCTCTCTCTCTCTGTCTGTCTCCAATGCTTCCCATAAAAAAAGTTGTTAAAAAAGTAATTTTTAAATAAATTAAAACTAAGTGTAAATATAAAACGTTTTATTATTTTAAAAACATGTGTCGGTACACATATTTACTATCATTTTATTGCGTCAAATATATTTAGATATAATATAGTGACTATATAATAATTTTACTCTTCATTTATCGTGCAGTTTTATTTACGAAGGAAGGGAGAAGATGGTGATTAACCAAAAGATCTGTTCGAAGAAGCATTATTCAATTTATCAGTTTTAATGGTATTTCGATGCTTGTATGGGATCCCCCTTGCTTTTATGGAATCGCGTAAAGGAGGAAAAAAAAGAAAAAAAAGAAAGAGAAAGTAAAAACTATCTAATATAATAAAGAGAATTATTTTTAGCATGAAATTATGCATAATAATTTATGATATAAATATAAATAATAGTAATAATTACCTAAATAATATTGTTACATTAAAAAATTTACATAACGTTGTTATTGATTAATCAAAATTATATAATTGTGATGGAATAATTTAAGGCAACTGGCAAACTTAAGCGCCCTTCCGCTCTCTTGCGCGCGTCTCGTGCTTTCCTTCGTGAGTCACGAGACGGAAAGGGAAATCCCGGAAGCGCGCGGCATGGCGGTCTAGACGCACGCACCATACGCCGGCTCGGAATAGCCGCTAGAGGGCTAGCGGTATCGTGAGTACAAGTTAGCGGGTCTCTCAGCTTATCTAGGTTACGCGACTCGTCCGACCGATCCGATGCGCCGACTGTCGCGGCACCGAACCGGACCGGATCGGACCCACGTCGGGCTGGACGGACTTCATGATTCCGGGATGATCATGGTGGTGGTAACCACTAGGCGGTTATGGCGCCTGGCGGACTTTCACCTCTTTCGAGCGAGTCGAGAGTGCAAATCGCTCTCACTAGCGTTTCGACGCGCGGTCGAATTGCACAGGCTCGTCTCGCGATGCGAATGACGCGAAATGAAAATGGAAATGACGAGGAATTTTCTTGTCAGATGATGTGAGGCTCGAAGGAAATGATATTAGTTTTGGTACATTTTTTTTTTTTTAAGTACGTTAACTAAATATTTTTAAATATCATTAATTCCGTATCAAAAGCATCATTATAATAATTTGTTAAAATTATTATAATATTATTATTTATATTATAATAATAATTATAATAAAGTTATTGTAATTGTTATATATATAAATTATCGTCCAATAAATTGCATCGGTGTAGGAAAATATTAATAATAGTACATATTTTCAAAAATATTTTTAAAAAAAAAGAGAGAGAGAGAGAGTATAATTCTAATAATTTATATTTTAGTAATTTAAAAAAATTTCTTTTTTTATTTTATATTATAAATTAATTTATTTTTTAGATTATATGCAATTTTCAAATATCTTTTTCTTTAAGAGAATTTATATATCAAACAGATACATCACCTACGCGCAAATTCAAGTAGCCCGCTTTTCCTCTAATAAGATTTTACATTTGTCTACTGTTTTATAATGTGAATCTCTGAATTCTGAAATCGTCGTATCGCGGAAAAAATAACAGAGAAAATTGTAACTGTACTCTGAGTAAATGTCCTCGTATTAGGAATACGCATACGATAGCCTTTAATAAAAGTGAAAACATTCCCCGAACAGAGTCACGCGCGTGTTCGCGCCACCAATAAAAGTTAACATCGTCGAGTCACTCTTACTTTCTAAATGCCAATTTCGACCTATCATTCCAGCAGCGGCATCCTCGCAAGATCCGAAAGCGCATCGTAAATCACTCGTGCAGATCGGTGAAGTGCAGATTTTTCTCTTCCGCGTTGCCCCTTTATCGCCGTTCACTTAAATGGGTTCCTCGCATTTGCTTATTTGGACGATTTTATTCTCATTGATGATTATTCATACCGGCCGATACTTTGATCATATTTCCTGGGTAATATATTTCGCGTTACTCGAAAGCGACTTACGTAGCCAGGATGAGCTGGATGACTTTTTGTATACCTACCCGTTACCTAACATTTCCGTCATACATAACTATTACGTACGGGAATGTATGTAATTCAATGGATAATCTTTGATTTTCTCGTCGATGAAACTATTAGGTATGATGACTGCACGTTAATTTGTCATTAATTACATGGAAGCATTGAAAATATTATAATACATGATTATTATATGTAAATAATAAATATACAGGGTGTCCCATTTTAAAGGACCCACTCAAATATCTCAGAAACACTGCGTTAAATCGAAAAATGTTTCAAACAAAAGTTGTGTGGCTTCAAGGGGGCCATAAGATGGTGACAATGATTTGACCTTGGAAAATCATTTGAAGGTCATGTGAAGGTCAACTTTAAAATCTTAAACGGAAACCCTCATTTTTTATTTAGTATTCTTGTAGCTGACATCGAGAGCTTTCCAAAATACTATAATAAAGTATTTTTTCATGAAGTACTTTTTGAGTTATTTTATATTTTAATCTGACATATTTTGATATAAAAAATTAAATATTTCGTAAAATATTCAGTTTTCGATCATTTTACCGTAATACTTCTATGTACAGAATAATAAGACAAATTAATTAGTGCCAAAAAAAACAAATAATTGTTCAAAAAAATACATTGTACATAATTTTCTTAAAAACAATTTTTTTTTTATACTAATTGATTTGTCTCATTATTCTGTACATAGAAGTATTACGGTAAGATTATTGAAAACTAAATATTTTACGAGATATTTAATTTTTTATATCAAAATATGTCAGATTAAAATATAAAATAACTCAAAAAGTACTTAATAAAAAAATATTGTACTTTATTATAGCGTTTTGGAAAGCTCTCGATGTCAGCTACAAGAATACTAAATAAAAAATGGGGGTTTCCATTTAAGATTTTCAAGTTGACCTTCACATGACCTTCGAATGATTTTCCAAGGTCAAATCATTGTCACTATCTTATGGTTCCCTTGAAGCCACACAACTTTTGTTTGAAACATTTTTCGATTTAACGCAATGTTTCTGAGATATTTGAGTGTGTCCTTTAAAATGGGACACCCTGTATATATATACATTTTTATAAATTCTTTAATAAAATTCTTATTTTTATTGCCATGTTCTTAAATTGACACATGGACGTTTTATTTATTTAAATTATGTAGATTTTTCGATCCTTTAGTAGGATATATATTGAGAAATCATTCCTGTATAGTCTACAATAAAGATCATCGTTATCAAAGGTTTCTCATTAAAGGGAGCTTGCATAAAGCAGGGATAGATATTTAATATAAAAGAATCGCGCGATAAACATAGCGAATTGAAAAGTAACAGCGAAAGCTCGTGAAGACGACGAAAGCGAACAAGATCGGAAGGCAGCTTTTATCTCGAGAAACAATACTAGAGTGACATAAAGAAATCGCCGGCGATGAAGAAGAAAGTTACGGTAAAACATTGTATTCGTTGATGTATATCCGAAACGCGCGCTTTAATGGCGGATTTTATTCTGAATTTTCTCACAGAAACAATTTGCTCTTCACCTCGCGAGTACCGCAAATACTCGACAAAAGGATCGCGCGATCTTCCCGCGATGATCGGGAATCATTCGCACGTACACGGTATGCGTCGCGTTTTACGGTCGATTCGAAGAGAAAGTTCTCCTCGAGAAGATGTACGTGAGTTACGTAAATTGCATATTTTTAAGGACTCTTAATTGATATTCGTGAAACGATCTGCGAGAAAGGATGGCCTTTCAGAGATGATGCTGTTCAAAAAGAATATCTCCCTCCCCTCCCTTTCTGTACTCAAAATGAATCTGTATATGTGAATATGTCAATTCGGTCTTCTCGACATTGTAATATAAGCATTTGTACTATTATTGATTAATGAACTTTTTTTCTCGATCAACGAGTATGTCAATAATCGTAATGTATAAATTATATCTTCTTTTTCCGAAAGAAACATCATGTTTTTCGGAGCAAGGTCGATTCTGCCAAAAAATTTGTTTCGAAAAATTTGCTGAGAAATCTAGCGAGTTAAAAGTATACGCAAAAATAATATTAGGAGCCACAACTTTCTACAAATTACCGGCTTGTGATAATTATATAAACTGTTTTCCCTACACATATTTTTCGTCAATCCTGCTAGTAAAATGCGGTGCAATCTTTAACGATCTTTCACGGAAGGACGTGGTCTTATCAGCCGTAACATTAATCACACGATTGGTATATAAACACACGTCGAGATCGTAGTCTGGATTTATTGGTGATTTCAATGAGCAGCGGTGCCGCATTTGAGAGTATCGGTTCTACAATATAATTGACTGACTTGGCCGGATCCGCGGTAATTCCGCGCGTTATGAAAACGGCACACACTTATCAGAATGCTCGTGCCGGGTTTTACGAGGTATTAAAATTAACTGGGTTACAGGTGCGATAGTGCGCGACCAATAAGTCCTAGCGTTTCTACTTCTTCGCTTTCTTTATTCACGCACGTGGAACACATGATAAATCGATTTGCATGTTCGCATGGTGCAATGATATTTGGGATCCAGATTGTCAATAAATGCAATTTTCAAATTTATACATGTACAATATATATTCAATATCTCTAAAATAAATTCAACCAAACATCGTGGAAAAAATTTAACATTTCTCAAATAGATATAATTAAATTATACAAGATCTAGTTTTATATATATTTCATGTTTGAGATAAAATTTAATATTGTAGGCATTTCGATAATTAAGCTAAAATATCTCGCTTGAAATTAAAATCTTAAAAACTTAGAAGCGCGAACTTTAAAAATATAATTTGATTGTTGAACCGCGGGATCTTAATTCGGCCATATCTGTTATTCGTGATCATTTTGTACGCCTGATTTTGTACGGCTGTGAGGATTTTATTTAATAAAATAATCGGTCAAAAAAAAATGCAATTTTCAAATTTATACATGTATATATTCAATATCTCTAAAATAAATTCAACCAAATACCGTGGAAAAAATTTAACATTTCTCAAATAGATATAATTAAATTATACAAGATCTAGTTTTATATATATTTCATGTTTGAGATAAAATTTAATATTGTCGACATTTCGATAATTAAGCTAAAATATCTCGCTTGAAATTAAAATCTTAAAAACTTAGAAGCGCGAACTTCAAAAATATAATTTGATTGTTGAACCGCGGGATCTTAATTCGGCCATATCTGTTATTCGTGATCATTTTGTACGCCTGATTTTGTACGGCTGTGAGGATTTTATTTAATAAAATAATCGGTCAAAAAAAATGCAATTTTCAAATTTATACATGTATATATTCAATATCTCTAAAATAAATTCAACCAAACACCGTGGAAAAAATTTAACATTTCTCAGATAGATATAATTAAATTATACAAGATCTAGTTTTATATATATTTCATGTTTGAGATAAAATTTAATATTGTAGGCATTTCGATAATTAAGCTAAAATATCTCGCTTGAAATTAAAATCTTAAAAACTTAGAAGCGCGAACTTCAAAAATATAATTTGATTGTTGAACCGCGGGATCTTAATTCGGCCATATCTGTTATTCGTGATCATTTTGTACGCCTGATTTTGTACGGCTGTGAGGATTTTATTTAATAAAATAATCGGTCAAAAAAAATGCAAGTTTCAAATTTATACATGTATATATTCAATATCTCTAAAATAAATTCAACCAAATACCGTGGAAAAAATTTAACATTTCTCAAATAGATATAATTAAATTATACAAGATCTAGTTTTATATATATTTCATGTTTGAGATAAAATTTAATATTGTCGACATTTCGATAATTAAGCTAAAATATCTCGCTTGAAATTAAAATCTTAAAAACTTAGAAGCGCGAACTTCAAAAATATAATTTGATTGTTGAACCGCGGGATCTTAATTCGGCCATATCTGTTATTCGTGATCATTTTGTACGCCTGATTTTGTACGGCTGTGAGGATTTTATTTAATAAAATAATCGGTCAAAAAAAATGCAATTTTCAAATTTATACATGTATATATTCAATATCTCTAAAATAAATTCAACCAAACACCGTGGAAAAAATTTAACATTTCTCAAATAGATATAATTAAATTATACAAGATCTAGTTTTATATATATTTCATGTTTGAGATAAAATTTAATATTGTAGGCATTTCGATAATTAAGCTAAAATATCTCGCTTGAAATTAAAATCTTAAAAACTTAGAAGCGCGAACTTCAAAAATATAATTTGATTGTTGAATCGCGAGATCTTAATTCGGTCATATCTGTTATTCGTGATAATTTTGTACGCCTGATTTTGTACGGCTGTGAGGATTTTATTTAATAAAATAATCGGTCAAAAAAAAAATTTATCAAAATCGGCTAATTTTGATCTTACATATATAGACAAAGCGACGTAAACGAAGCGCTTACAGATCCGTGCAACGTCCGATATAACGCTCGTTCTTTTCCCATGATCGGCGTGTTGCGCTCGCGGCAAGACGCCAGCCGATCGTGGAATATATTATCGCTCGTAAAACGAAAAAAAAAAATCCTCCCTCGACTCGGGATGACTTCCATTTCACTTTTCGCGCTACGGCAAGACGGAGCACTTTGTTCGCTGATTTACAGACACCGCGGCGCGTTGCGCAACCTCGTCGTTTTCCGTTCTCGTGGCCAATCGGTCGACAGTAAGTTGAACGGGATCCAATTCCTAGTCAATCTTATGATCCCGGGTCTAGATGCACGCCACCGCTATCATCCGTCTCGGTTAGGTTGGGCTAGATCACGTATTAACGCCGCCGCTGCAACAGACTTTCTCCCCGAGGACGATGCACCCGGTGTCTCCCCTCCACCCATCTCGCGTCTCTCTCTCTCTCTCTCTCTTTCTCGTACACTCTCGTCCTGCATCCGCTGCAACCCGGCACCGCGAATCTATCGTCGATTGCGAATGGGAAAGCGGGGCGCGGGGAGAGCAGCCGGTTGGTCGGTCGATTGCAGAAAATACCGGAGGTCGCGATAGGGATAGACTGCACGGAATTTATGTCCAGGTTCACATGCGTCTTCAATGTCGATTATGATCTATCGGGATACGGTAATCTCGAGATTGAAATATTATAAATGTTAAACGCATTCGGAAGAAGAAATTCAAGTAAATACTTAAAGAAGAAAATTCTAGTGATATAAAAAAAGGGAAAGGAATCCTCAAGATACACTCTCTCAGAAAGGATTTCTGATAACGAGACGAAAATTATTCTTGACATATTTAATCGCATCGCAATCTTATGCGGTATAAAAATAAAAGAATGTTAAAATTAAATCAATAATTCCTTTTCTTCTCTCTCGAATTAAATAAGATTGTCTTACTATCTTGAAAGAGAGAAGAATTGAAGATTATCAAGAAGATTCTCCAAGACTCTTAATTAAACGATACACTTACTCTCTTAAATCATTGAATAATCATCGATAGTCTTAATTATAAGTATAATAAATCGTAAAATGGAGAAAAAATCTTATTGAAAGAATTAATATAGCGTATTGATATAGCGATGGTTTCAGTCAAATATTTTAAAATGCATCTAATATATATTATAATAATATAATGTATGAAATAAAAATTTTTATAGCAATATATTTGGTTAAAAAAATATAAGAGTCTTGTTCAATTTTTCTTTCTGATCTCTTAAGAATAAAAAAGTAAATGTATATAATTTTGAATTTTTAAATATCACTATACTTATACAGGGTGTCCCATTTTAATCTCCTCAGGCAAATATCTCAAAAACGAAGCCCGGAAGAGAAAAATGTTTCAGACAAAAGTTGTTTGGTTTCGAGGGGGCCATAAGATGGTACCATTGGTTTGCCCTTGGAAAATCATTTGAAGGTCATGTGAAGGTCAACTTGAAAATCTTGAATGGAAACCCCCATTTTTTATTTAGTATTCTTGTAGCTGACATCGAGAGCTTTCCAAAACACTATAATAAAGTACAATATTTTTTTATTAAGTACTCTTTGAGTTATTTTATTTTTTATATCAAAATATGTCAGATTATAAAATATAAAATAACTCAAAAACCACTTAATAAAGAAATACTTTATTATAGTGTTTTGGAAAGCTCTCGATGTCACCTACAAGAATACTAAATAAAAAATGAGGGTTTCCATTTAAGATTTCAAAGTTGACCTTCACATGACCTTCGAATGATTTTCCAAGGTCAAATCATTGTCACCATCTTACGGCCCCCTTGAAGCCACATAACTTTTGTCTGAAACATTTTTCTCTTCCGGGCTTCGTTTTTGAGATACTTGCCTGAGGAGATTAAAATGGGACACCCTGTATATGCTTTATAAATATGTATGATTATTACCGATTTTTTAAAAACTTACTGTGCCATAATCAGTGAGATATAAAACGAAAAAAACAAAGTACCTATATAATATTTTTACGGAAGATCAATGAAATACTCATTCGTCTTTAATGAAATCTTGTATCGCTGCTTTAATAAATGAAATTTCTCCTGATTCGGTTTAAGAGAATTAAAAAAAAAAAAAAAAATTTGAGAAATTTAAAGATTCAATGCCTAGATAGGGAAAGAGAATTTTATAAGATTAAAATAAAAATTAGGATTTCATTAAAAAATAGAAATGATCGCCAGTTATTCGATCTAATATAGTCGCGCGAATTGTTTTGCGCTTTACGCTCGTTTAAATGGTCAATGTCTTCCGAGGAATGAATCGCAGATGCCGGAGCTTTACCGGCGTGGGATGTGCGGAATATTTTTTTTTTTTCCACTATCTTCCTCGCTCCTCGGTTATTCTTCCTCTTTTTTTTTCGCATTCTCTCCTCAGCCCCGCGAAACTAATTTAGCCTCGACGATTGCCCGCGAAAGAAGCAGTTGCGACAAATCTTTAAGCTCGCGTATCGAATCGTCGCCGCGCTCGCGCCCACGTTCGCGTAAACCGCCGAATTTAATGCGTCGGCAATGTATCGAATTTTAATCAAGCTCGCATGGACGCTTTCGAATTTTCGCATCTGGTCATGCCGTTAACTTCGTTAAATGCATCTGGCTGTGATGCATCTGAAACGTGCCGCGCGCACGACGGTTCGGTGCCTTTTATCATTCCGCAAATATGTGTATATGCAGGGTTGGAAAGTTACTTTATAAAAGTAACTCGTTACCGTTACCGTTATTTTTTCTAAAAAGTAACTCGTTACCGTTACTCGTTACTAATTTTAAAAAGTAACTCGTTACCGTTACAGTTATTAAAAACTAACGAGTCGTTACAATTTCCGTTACTTTTTTACAATACAAACTAATAAATTATTTGGCATAAGAAAAACTTTTAAAAAATTGTAAGCAAGATTTCATTCAAGGTTTATTACAAAATAAATGATTAAATTTTATCGAAATTCTTTATTAATTTTTAATAAAATTTGTTGCTCCATAGTATCATCATTTAAATGCCCTCTTTGTGGTGTTAATACAGAGCCACCGATGCTAAACATTCTTTCTACAGATG
This sequence comes from Polyergus mexicanus, assembly GCF_030449975.1. Classification (NCBI taxonomy): domain Eukaryota; kingdom Metazoa; phylum Arthropoda; class Insecta; order Hymenoptera; family Formicidae; genus Polyergus; species Polyergus mexicanus. The sequence continues at coordinate 5,091,683 of NW_027223344.1, forward strand.
CACTGCTTGGTAGAGCTGTATTATATTTAATAAAAAGTTTTTTAAGTTTTGGATAGTCGTTTAACATTTCTATATTACAATTATTTGATTTTAAAAACCGTTGCAATTCTTCTTGTTCAGATTCATTTTGCACCGTTTTTTGCTCAAAAATGAAAAAATCATCGTGATCGTCAGATTTTCCAGCTTTTGAAGAATTTTCAGTTGATCGGATTCCCAATAAATCCTCCAAGTAATTTTCAGCACGTTTTCTTCTTTCTCCGGTTAACCAGTTTAACTTAAATTTTGGATGTAAACATGCTGCTATTATTAATTCTTTAGTTTCAAATATCGTAAGAAATCTAAAATCAAATATAGTAAATTAAGCGACATTGTTTGTTTTATTGAAATTAATACTTTTGAATCAATAGTTTAAAATAAAATAATATTTTTCAATTAAATCCTTATTTAAAATTAAATAACATATGTATTAATCAAATTAATAAGTTACCTTTTATTTAAACCTTGCTGAATAGCTTCAACTAATCAATGGCAATCTATAAGGTCAGATTTATTGAGATTTTCTAATTTTCGTTGCAAGGTACTTAGAACTGGTAGTAAATGAGAGCTCTGCTTTTCCGAAAAGATAAAGCTCTCATTGGATATCGCGCGTCGCGTCATCGCACTGGTCTGCAAGAGCCATAAGTTGATCAATCACATTCAAGCATTTTTACAACATAATAAGAATGCTAATTGGTCGATTTGCTTACGGCTTTACGGTTAAGATAAAAATTTTATCACGCACAATAGCAAGAATAATATCTTAAATAAATCAAAAAATTTGAAAAAAGTAACGATAAAAGTAACTGTTAAATTCGTTACTCGTTACCGAAAAATGTAACGAAGTTACTTTTTCCGTTACAAATAAAATTTGTAACGCCATTACCGTTACAGTTACCGAAAAAAAGTAACTGTAACGGTAACGGCGTTACAAGTAACGCGTTACTTCCCAACCCTTCATGCTAAAATATATATTTAATAATCCTTCATCGATAAAATCATATCTCACAATACGGGAAAAAAAAAAGGATAGACTAATAATTCTAATTACATTAGATTTCGTTAGCATTGTTCAGCGTACATTTATGAGATTACGATTGTCATGTAAATTAATTTTAAATATAAAAATTTCTCTTATATTGAAAATGAAAAGAGGAATGTTTAACATAGTATTGAAGTGTAATTACAAACTTGCAATTTTTATTTTCAAACTAAAATAGATATATACTATAAAATTCTGATTGTAATAATCATGAATATATTTCTTTAATAATCTCCAAATGCAATTAAATTTACATAATTAACTCTAACATTGTCGTCGCTGCATTTTAATGATTTAACACATTATCTGCGTACATAAAATATCAATTATAATCGCAGTAATTTCAGGGAATTACGTAACGTCTCAGGTCATCGACATCAAGGGATTTTCTGTTGGAAAGAGTTATCTCGGGTGTACTGATAAGTGTTCTTTAATTACGCCATTCAAACATTTCATTGTAGCAATCGTTCGAGTTTACATTCTTATTTACTTTATTATTGTGAATTTTAAAATAAATTTTACTAAATAATCGGATAATGAGATAAAGTTCCTACAATTATGTCCATAAGAGATTTGGCCCAATGTAAAATGTTGGACAGAATATAATTATTAGAAATTCAAATTGATAAATCAATTTTAATTTTTTGCCAATCAATCATAATGGATGTTAAATAAATGCTGTATGTTAAATAGTTAATTTATTATTACTTATATTTCTTTAGCATTCTCAGGTCCTTTTTCAAATCCTTGTCTTGATTAAAAATATAATATCGCGACTACTCTTAAGGGGAAGAGGAAAAATGTTTGCTCGCCTAGTTTATATAATCAACAAATGATCGACACGTTACATTCGAAGCTCGTATAAAAGGAAAGTTCGATAGCTCGCGAATCACGCGTGCGATGTTTTCCATAACCATGGCTATGTAATCATCGTCAACGGACTGGGCATGCATCAACGGGAAGGATCGTTATGTAGTCCTCGAAGGAAGTGTATCGTACACGCGAAGGATTTCCTGCGAGGTGAACGAGGAGGAAACGCGCGCGTTCTCTCTGCTTATATAACCCGTCGCGTATATTCATAATCTTGATCTTTATCTAACTATACACAATAATCGTGTTGACTTGACAGAGCCGCGAGGGTAATAAACTTTATCTCTAATGAATCAGAGAATTCAAATAATGAAATATATAATTGGGAATAATATTTTGAATTAATTAAAAACAATGGCATATTAATTACTGGAAAATTATTGATAATCGAGTTTCTTTTTTAGAAACCTCTTTCGTATAAGTACATGAAAAATTATCTGAGATTAATTACTTGAAATTAATTTTATTCAAGTAATCTAACGCGCACATTTTATATTATGCGCGTTTATTATCCAGCATTTCTATTATATTAATTAAATAGCAAGAGGATGCATATGCAGGGTGTCCCATTTTAAAGGACCCACTCAAATATCTCAGAAACACTGCGTTAAATCGAAAAATGTTTCAAACAAAAGTTGTGTGGCTTCAAGGGGGCCGTAAGATGGTGACAATGATTTGACCTTGGAAAATCATTCGAAGGTCATGCGAAGGTCAACTTTAAAATCTTAAATGGAAACCCCCATTTTCTATTTAGCATTCTTGTAGGTGACATCGAGAGCTTTCCAAAACACTATAATAAAATATTTTTTCTCATTAAGTACATTTTGAGTTATTTTATTTTTTATATCAAAATATGTCAGATTATAAAATATAAAATAACTCAAAAAGCACTTAATAAAAAAATACTTTATTATAGTGTTTTGGAAAGCTCTCGATGTCACCTACAAGAATATTAAATAAAAAATGAGGGTTTCCATTGAAGATTTTAAAGTTGACCTTCGCATGACCTTCGAATGATTTTCCAAGGTCAAATCATTGTCACCATCTCACGGCCCCCTTGAAGCCACACAACTTTTGTTTGAAACATTTTTCGATTTAACGTAGTGTTTCTGAGATATTTGAGTGGATCCTTTAAAATGGGACACCCTGTATATCTAGGAAGATGCTGCGAATATATTTCACTTGGCAAATGTCGCGTTGCATCTCGACCAAGTAACGATCTAACGATTCTCGAATCGACCAATCTTTTTCCCTCGTGCCATCGATGATGGTATCCCCTCCTCCTCCGCCATTCGTTGGATTGGAGGGAGACCCCCGTTACACATATCACTCGTATCGGATAAAAATATACCGTGGGAGCGATGACTCGGGCGTAAAAATACATCGAAATGCAACCACGACCGGCGCGTGTATATTTACGCGTGTCTCGAACTGCGAACGAACGCTTCGACGAGCGCGCGATGTTCCGGCGCATGTGGGTGACTGACTAGATAGAGAAAAAGGGACAACGAGAGAAGAAACGAATTTGAGAATAAGAAAGAAGGAGCAAGAGAGAGAGAGAGAGAGAGAGAGAGAGAGAGAGAGAGATGGCCGTAAGCGAACACGTCGAATGAATGGAACGTAAGAGGATTTAAGGGTAGAAGACGCACCGCGAGAAGAACCGTAAGGACGACCCGATCGAGAGCGGAAATTTCCATCGGGACATTCGCGTGAGTTCCCCCCCTGAAATGAATTTCCGATGTGCTGAAAAATAATATGAGAACTTTCGGAAGGATGTTGAAGAGTCTCTTCGAGTGCGGTCTCCTTGGATTTTACATAGGAGAGCCATCGGCTCTTGTTTCTCGGTTCTTTAGACTTTTGAAATTGTATGATCGTTAAAATATGTATAAAAATTTTCTCCCCATATTTATACATACATTTTTTTATTTTAATCACATAGACAATGTTTCATATTCGTTGCAGAATTTAATCTTGTGTGCGCTAAAAAAAAAAAAACTTAGATTGTTTGGAATATTATTATTATTATTATATAAAAAAAAAAAAAAAAAAAAAAAAAAAAAAAAAATGCAGTAATATCAATGTAATAGAAGAATAGATAATATTCCAAAATCTTAAACATTTTTCTTGATCAATTCTGTAAGCATCTAACTAAAATTTCTATACCTAGTACAGTAAACAAATACAATTTTTTGCACACAAAAAGAGAAATATAATTGTTTTGTCGTTAATTTATTTTTAATGTACACAAATCGGTTTTATATGTTCATAATAATAAGCTTCTTTTCATGTACGAAAGATGCTCTCACTAATTTCAGGATACACTTTTTATATCGTTAAACAGGTCTTGACGGCTATTGCGAAAGTTTGTCAGTTTCTATGTAGAATGATCTCTCTCTCTCTCTCTCTGTCTTCCTCTTCTCTCCAAAAGAGATGCATTTCGAATGCACGATGGAGGATTTTTGCGAGGAATCGCATGCGCGTAAGAGGAAGAGGGAACTCGCGATGGTAAATACAGTAACCGACCGTGTTCGTTCGGCGTTAAAGCTTCCAGGGTCATTGACTGGTGGTTACACACCAGCGTCACGTAGCAACCATGGCGTCCACGGATGTGGTCGTCTTTGCGCGTGGGAGTTATTAAAAGCCGAACGAATCCGGCGAGAAAAAACAGTGGCGGTTAAAAAAGGAAGCAAAGGCGCGTTGCCGAAGTACGTTCTGTCACGGGTGTCACGGACATTTCTTTCTCGATGGCGAACGCGCCTTCTCTCGTCCAAAGAAGACCCGGAGGGGAATCCCAGAGTTTCCTCCGAAAAGACGCGCAAGCCGATACGACGACGCTTTCGTCTGAAACAGGATAATTGAGACGTCGTCTTCGCGAAAACTTTCGAGACATCTTGCCGTGTGATATTTCGACGTTTCGGAAACATTTCACATCAGCCGAGATATTTTACGATCCGTTTTTGTTATCGACACTAAATATTAATAAAAGATATATATATATATATATATACAGGGTTGAGAAGTAACGCGTTACTTGTAACGCCGTTACCGTTACAGTTACTTTTTTTCGGTAACTGTAACGGTAATGGCGTTACAAATTTTATTTGTAACGGAAAAAGTAACTTCGTTACATTTTTCGGTAACGAGTAACGAATTTAACAGTTACTTTTATCGTTACTTCTTTCAAATTTTTTGATTTATTTAAGATATTATTCTTGCTATTGTGCGTGATAAAATTTTTATCTTAACCGTAAAGCCGTAAGCAAATCGACCAATTAGCATTCTTATTATGTTGTAAAAATGCTTGAATGTGATTGATCAACTTATGGCTCTTGCAGACCAGTGCGATGACGCGACGCGCGATATCCAATGAGAGCTTTATCTTTTCGGAAAAGCAGAGCTCTCATTTACTACCAGTTCTAAGTACCTTGCAACGAAAATTAGAAAATCTCAATAAATCTGACCTTATAGATTGCCATTCATTAGTTGAAGCTATTCAGCAAGGTTTAAATAAAAGGTAACTTATTAATTTGATTAATACATATGTTATTTAATTTTAAATAAGGATTTAATTGAAAAATATTATTTTATTTTAAACTATTGATTCAAAAGTATTAATTTCAATAAAACAAACAATGTCGCTTAATTTACTATATTTGATTTTAGATTTCTTACGATATTTGAAACAAAAGAATTAATAATAGCAGCATGTTTACATCCAAAATTTAAGTTAAACTAGTTAATCGGAGAAAAAAGAAAACGTGCTGAAAATTACTTGGAGGATTTATTGGGAATCCGATCAACTGAAAATTCTTCAAAAGCTGGAAAATCTGACGATCACGATGATTTTTTCATTTTTGAGCAAAAAACGGTGCAAAATGAATCTGAACAAGAAGAATTGCAACGGTTTTTAAAATCAAATAATTGTAATATAGAAATGTTAAACGACTATCCAAAACTTAAAAAACTTTTTATTAAATATAATACAGCTCTACCAAGCAGTGCATCTGTAGAAAGAATGTTTAGCATCGGTGGCTCTGTATTAACACCACAAAGAGGGCATTTAAATGATGATACTATGGAGCAACAAATTTTATTAAAAATTAATAAAGAATTTCGATAAAATTTAATCATTTATTTTGTAATAAATCTTGAATGAAATCTTGCTTACAATTTTTTAAAAGTTTTTCTTATGCAAAATAATTTATTAGTTTGTATTGTAAAAAAGTAACGGAAATTGTAACGACTCGTTACTTTTTAGTAACTGTAACGGTAACGAGTTACTTTTTAGAAAAAATAACGGTAACGGTAACGAGTTACTTTTATAAAGTAACTTTCCCAACATTCCCAATTATTTTATATATATATATATATATATATATATATATATATATACATATATATATATATAATAATTTATAATTATAAAAATATATTTATAATGCCCGTAAAAAATGTATAATTTTATGTAAGAAAATATTACACGTGTTATACATATCGTTGACTATTCACGGGCGACTTTAATTATATTTGACAACTCGATGTAGTACATCAAACCGATAATGCGACGAATGATTTGTGGCGCACTAACCTAAACCTTGCAAAAGGAGAGGAATTTAATCTCGACCACGCTTTCCTTCCTGTCGGATAACAAGTACGAGAATTGACAATGGACCTTGCTGTTGCGCGCGGTCAACTGGTTGATAAAGACAAAAGAAAACAATTCTGCCAATAGCCGCGATAACGAGACGCTTTCAGCCCTTGCCCGATATCAAAGTATCTTATCAAAGTAAAACTTATAAATAAATTATCAAAATAAATTATCAATACAATTATAATAAAAAGCGATAAAAAACAATCAAAAAAGACTGTCAAAAAGAAGAAGATAGAGGAAAATAAAAAGGAAAAAGAATGCATTTTTATCGCAACCTCAATGATTATCTAAAAGAGAAAAGAGTATACAAGTTTTATTAAAAAAAAAAAAAAAAAGTACAGTGTATGAAAAAGATTCGTTTGAATTGGTTTAAAAATATCATACTCAAAAGATATAGTATATATAGACGATACTTTTGATACAAAACTGTCAAAGTGTATGAAATGAAAATAAAAAGCGGTTTAAAACAGTTAAAACTGTAGTAAAATAAAAGAGAAATTAATAGAGGTAAAAGGGATAAAGTTAATGAGCAAGTACTTTACAAAGCCAGTGGTCCCAAGCGCAATTAGTACAATATAATATAGCGCAATGTGTAGTTTATTTTTAAAAGCCCAGTTATATACGTATGTCAATGGGAGGAGACAGAAATGGTTGCAATCGAATAAAGACAAGGAGATAGAAAAACGAACGAGACAACTATACGTATGGAAAACGATTTAACGAAAAGATATTATGTAATACTAAATCTCTTTCAACATAATTACTGATACATTTAATTATTGTCACTTTCTATCATTATCATCTTACAACGGACATATATTTTAATATCATTATTATTTTATTTTTTTATTATACATATTATTATGTATTTTAAATATCATTATACAGGGTTTCCCATTTTAAAGGACCCACACAAATATCTCAGAAACACTGCGTTAAATCGAAAAATGTTTCAAACAAAAGTTGTGTGGCTTCAAGGGGGCCATAAGATGGTAACAATTATTTGACCTTGGAAAATCATTTGAAGGTCATGGGAAGGTCAACTTTAAAATCTTAAACGGAAACCCCCATTTTTTATTTAGTATTCTTGTAGGTGACATCGAGAGCTTTCCAAAACACTATAATAAAGTATTTTTTTATTAAGTGATTTTTGAGTTATTTTATATTTTATAATCTGACATACTTTGATATAAAAAATAAAATATTTCGTAAAATATTCAGTTTTCAATAATCTTACCGTAATACTTTTATGTACAGAATAACGAGACAAATCAATTAGTATATAAAAAAAAAAAATTATTTTTAAGAAAATTATTTACAACGTATTTTTTAAACAATTATTTGTTTTTTTTGGCACTAATTAACTTGTCTTATTAGTCTGTACATAGAAGTATTACGGTAAAATTGTCGAAAACTGAATATTTTACGAAATATTTAATTTTTTATATCAAAATATGTCAGATTAAAATATAAAATAACTCAAAAAGTACTTCATGAAAAAATACTTTATTATAGTGTTTTGGAAAGCTCTCGATGTCAGCTACAAGAATACTAAATAGAAAATGGGGGTTTCCATTTAAAATTTTAAAGTTGACCTTCACATGACCTTCAAATGATTTTTCAAGGTCAAATCATTGTCACCATCTTATGGCGCCCTTGAAGCCACACAACTTTTGTTTGAAACATTTTTCGATTTAACGCAGTGTTTCTGAGATATTTGAGTGGATCCTTTAAAATGGGACACCCTGTATGCTTCGACACATACCACGCTGCGTTGTCGCGCTTTCCCGCCATAATCATGGAAACGCAATACTGTTTCTCGTATGCTAATATTCACGAACGTAAATGCGAATAACGGGCACGGTTCCCAGGGCAAGGCGCGTTTCGAAGGTAAACGTAAGCGGTGAAAGGAAAGGGATACACCCAACGCGGGACACGTGCGTGTCACAGAATGCATCGCGACCGTGCGTAAATACAACAACGCACGTTGCGTACAGAGACGCGTTGTACGCGCTCCGTAAGTTGACCTCGGGCAACTTTCATCGCTGCGCCGGAACGCGCGCCGGGATACGCCGTTACACCCCGTTCGCTCTGTGCTCGTGCATTCTCGTTGAACGTAATTTATGCACGTTGCGTGCGATCATGGCCTCGTCGAGATCCGCGCGCGCTCGCATGGTCAGGTACACGGCGGGGGGAGGTTGGCTCCGGGGTCGGATCGTATAATCACGCTGGGAATTAAAGAAAAAAAAAAAAATAATGAAAGAGCAAATCTGAATTATAATACGTTGATACATATTATATTTTATATATATAACATATTAAAAAAAAAAAAATATATATATATATATATATATATATAGTGTCCCATTTTAAAGGACCCACTCAAATATCTCAGAAACATTGCGTTAAATCGAAAAATGTTTCAAACAAAAGTTATGTGGCTTCAAGGGGGCCATAAGATGGGGACAATGATTTGACCTTGGAAATTCATTTGAAGGTCATGCAAAGGTCAACTTTAAAATCTTAAATGGAAACCCCCATTTTTTATTTAGTATTCTTGTAGCTGACATCGAGAGCTTTCCAAAACACTACAATAAAGTATTTTTTCATTAAGTACTTTTTGAGTTATTTTATATTTTAATCTGACATATTTTGATATAAAAAATTCAATATCTCGTAAAATATTTAGTTTTTGATAATCTTACCGTAATACTTCTATGTACACAATAATGAGACAAATCAATCAGTATAAAAAAAAAAAAAAAAATGGTTTTTAAGAAAATTATTTTCAATGTATTTTTTTAAACAATTATTTGTTTTTTTTGGCACTAATTAATTTGTCTTATTATTCTGTACATAGAAGTATTACGGTAAAATTATTGAAAACTGAATATTTTACGAAATATTTTATTTTTTATATCAAAATATGTCAGATTAAAATATAAAATAACTCAAAAAGTACTTAATGAAAAAATACTTTATTGTAGTGTTTTGGAAAGCTCTCGATGTCAGCTACAAGAATACTAAATAAAAAATGGGGGTTTCCATTTAAGATTTTAAAATTGACCTTCACATGACTTTCAAATGATTTTCCAAAGTCAAATCATTGTCACCATCTTATGGCCCCCTTGAAGCCACACAACTTTTGTTTGAAACATTTTTCGATTTAACGCAGTATTTCTGAGATATTTGAGTGGGTCCTTTAAAATGGGACATTCTGTATATATATTTTTTAAATATTATATATACATATACACAATTTATAGATATATTTATTTATAGATATATTTTATGAAAAAGTTAAAATTGGTTTTTTTAACTGCATCAACCACCTTTGGAAGCGCAAATTTGAAAAAGATGATCTGAAAAATTATGACGTATATTTATTTTTGTATATTTATGATCATTCCGATTAAAATGCGTCAAGATAACTTGGCCGGCCCCTCATTAAATCGTGCACGAACACCCACGTTTAAATGCACCTTGCCCTTTCACAAGCGCGAGCGCGAATACGTCAACGCGGATTTTTCGCGATTTACAGAATCTTATACGAAAGCAACGCATGCGTCTTTAGCGAGAAATTTGATGGACGTTTAATATGTGCATTTATGACACGTTTCGTACAGTTCTTTCGTATTCGACAATTTGTGATGTTCTTCTCCTCATACAGCACATTTCATTTGTCAAGCTTGTCGACACATTAATCCAGCATCAACATGAGAATAAAGGGATTCATATTGTGCATCGAATATATTTGATAAAAAGATAAAGCATAAGAAGCCATAGAATTATCGAAAATCTACATTCACGTAGGTTCAGGAATTTTACAAAATTAAAACTGATTCTGGAACATCCCTTATATTTTTCTGCAGAAAGTTTTTTTTTAAAAATTTGTTAATGTGAAAAAATATGTTTGTAAAATATTGCATGTATTAATTTAAAAGACTAGTATAAATTATAGTTAATACATATGCTGGATTAAATTTTATTAACTTTATCTCAATTTATTTGGTACTAAATATTTCTTACTTTCATTATTATAAAATATAGCGAAATTATATAAGCAAGACGAGACGTAAGTTCGTGTATTTTCGAGTCGAGTCGAGATAGCAAGAGAATGCATCGTACAATATATGGCATCTTCGTTGGTATTAATTAAATAGTCGCAGGTATAATGGAAGCGAAACGACTCTAATATATTTATCAGTTATTACGATTTAAGATATACTCGGTGCAGGCGTATATTATATAATAACTAAATATTTCTTAGATAGCGAAGACGACGGTTAGATACGCGAAGAGGGAAGTCGATACCTAGCATAATAATCCTAGTTGAGATTTTTGAACTTTTAACGGAAGCAAGATGTATCCTCGAATGAAATTACAAAGATAAGACAAATTATTTTCGCGGGTTTTACCCGCTATTAATTATCTTAAATCAATAAATTTAATTTGCGAGACCAAATACACACGGCGTACACACATAAAAGTTTGCGAAACTTCCTTCGAAATATCGATTGTCGAGACTCTTTGACGAAAGTTTCTTAAGTAAAAGGTTATAGCTTTGTGAGTAAAGAAATCGTATCGACATTGCAACTTATATCTCGGACGCGAAATCTCCTACAAAATTTAATATTAATTTAATACAATATAAATATAATTTATATTATATATTTATATATAATAGATATATAATATATAGATAATATAAATTTAATATTATTAGGTGTACAACTTTGCTTCCACCGTTTTCCTATAGATGGCATTAGCGGTAAGTAGTGGTCGAAATACAATAAATAGATCATAGATGTCATGCAATAAACTTGGGCATCTGTCAACATAACCCCATAGAAACATTAGTCGATTTGTGTCTGCATCGTAAAGTTATTCTCGATTGAAAATGTCAGTTTACGAGCCAAATTCTCGTCATTTGCGGGAGGTTTTAATTTTCTGCTTCAATATGAAGAAATCTGCGGCTGAGGCTCATCGAATGTTCTCAAATACTTATGGCGAAGCCGCTATTAGTGAAAGAACGTGTCGCGAGTGGTTTCAACGCTTCAAGAACGGTGATTTTCACGTCGAAGACCGGCATAGCGGTGGAAGAGAGAAGGTTTTCGAAGATGCAGAATTGGAGGCATTATTTAATGAAGACTCGAGTCAAAGTCAAAAAGAATTGGCACGATCATTGGGAGTGGACAATACTTTGAATCATAAATGTATAACCGGTTTTTTACAATAAAGCCTCGAATCTCGGAAAAAAAACGGCGGAAGCAAAGTTGTACACTTAATAAATATCTATAAAAAATTTGTATATAATCCGCATTCTCATCTTTTAATTAAAAGAATTGTTTTCAATTCAATTCTTTTATAGAAAATAATTAGAGTTTATAAGTTATATAATAAAAAGGAGACATTTTAATGTAATTTTAAATGCAGAAAAGTTGTATGTCATTAGAAGTTTTCTTCATTAATGCTTTCCCGAACTTGTCGGAACTGCCAAACACGTGATCGATTGATATAGAGTAAAACTAGCGGACGAAGAAATTAACTCGCCAAGAACCGACTACAATTTAATGCAATTATCAAATGCAGGTAAAATGTCAATAACAAAGTTAAACGCCGTCTTGCAAAAAGATTTGCGCGAGAGTACAATTATATTTGCACGGAATGGACAATACTACAAATCGCATAACCAACAATGTCCTGTATACAGTTTTGATATAATTTTAATATTATTAGAAAGATATTTTTAGTTTAAACTATACAATATATAATATAATTGACGCCATTGGCTCGATGTATAGCTCATTGCAATACGTCGCTGCAATAAATAAAAAGATTTTGGTATCTCTATTAGAAATTATAAATGCCCGTGAGTATAAAATATTCAAGGTAAAAATATGTTTATAACAATTAATAAAAAAATTATATAAAGAAATTTTTATATATAGTTTATAATTTCTCATTTAACAGTCAACATTTAGATATATTAAAACATATGCGAACAGATATGCAAATGATTAGAAACTAAGGATATGAGATTGTTAGATTTCAATTTGAAAAAACTCTCCTAGTTTTACACTTTATCGTAACCCGATTGGCATTTCTATCAAAAGAACTGTCGCCGCGAATCTGGATTTATATCGAGAAATTCAGTATGCGCGAAATAAATCTCTCTCGTTTCTCGCGACTCTTCCTTTTCTTCATTTCTCGCGAAATGTCTCTCTCTCTCTCTCTCTCTTATTTTCGAATATATCCGATCTTAGACGTCGATATTTTTCTTCTCGCTTCGTCAAAAGCCGCGACGAGGATCATGGCTCTCGTGACGCGGAAGTCGAGCTTGCCGAAAAGAAGCGCGGAGCTCGCGCCGGTTCGTTCATCTGTCTCTTCCCACTTCTTCAGCGTTATCCTCTTTGTCGCTCGATCTCTGACAACTCTTTATCTTCTTTTCATTTTCTCCTCTCAGTTTCATATGAGAAATTCTTTTTATTTTTCTTAAAGATAATCAATTTTTATATTAAATATAAAAATTAAAGATATAAGAATCTAAAGTAGAGTACAAAAGAAAAAATTACGATAATAGAGACTGGCAGGAAATATCTTCTCATTGGCACGTGTCATGTCTAATTGCTCGAATTTAAGAAACAGTAATTCATTTATCCTCTTAGTATTTTTCACATATTTTTCTAATTTTTTTAGAAAGTATGTATTATTTGTTTGTTTTGTTTTTTTCGCCATTTTCTGCGACAAATCCTCATTTACATTTAGATTATAATCTTTTAACAATTTCGGATTCAAATCTGAATTTCGGGATACACACGCTATAGACGCGCGAAAATAATTTTCATGCTTTCGCGACGATTGGCGCGAGATATCAATTTTACTTTAACTCGATAGAGCGTTCTCTTTTAGCTAAATGTGCGATAAAAGATTTCCATCTTATTTCACTCTTCCTCGTGTGTGGGCAGTCACGTGCGTATATATATCGTGAATAGACCTCGCGTATAATCGCGCACGTACGTACAGACGGAGGAGGCGGGCCCGCAAGCTCGTCAACGACGAGCCAGGACGACGTCGTGTGACAGTAGGTCACTAGTGAAAGTGCCTAGGCGGTGAGATGATTGCAGTTGCACCGCGCCACTGCACAGCCGGGTAGTTTGGCGGGGTTGGCTATACGCTTCCTGGTGCGACTACCGAGACGCGGCACGGCACGGCACGGCGGCACCGTTTCCTCGCCGAATCTAATGACAGCCTCTAAATGCCCGCAATATTAGCCCGGCCGTCGGCCCCGGGGATTCTCTTCCTTAGATACCGCTGAGCGGTCACGACGAACGTATTCATTACGACCGTTCCTCTCTCTCTCTGTAATAGGCCGCCTGGCGAATAATTGCACGAGCAGGAAGTTGTTTTCGCGCTGTGCTGGGCCTTCTTCATTGGCTAATATTCCTTCGGACCTTGTTTCTTCTTTTTCGAGAATGAAAGAGAGAGAGAGAGAGAGAGAGAGAGAGAGAGAGAAAGATATATACGATCTGTAATTTGGAATTATAATCTTTATATATCCAGACAGCACAAAACATCCTCAGGATCATCCTGAATATGTCCAGGACCGTTCAGGACATTTGTAGGATGTTTTAATATATATTATTATAAATATATTTATAAAAATTTAATATGCATACATAATTATTTTTAGTTGTGTCGGCTATTTAATATAATTTAGAAATCTTAAGTATTATAATAAGTATTAATGTCCTATAAATGTCCACTGGATAACTGTAGGATGTCTGTAGGATATATCTGCCCTGTCTATTATATTGGATGTCTTTTGGATTTCCAGAGGACATATACATGTGCAATTAATTGTTAACGTTAATTTCGTTTAATATTAATAATTGAATTTGATGCGCACATTTTCATATATCCAAAATTATTATTTATTTAATATTTCATGAGAAATGTTACTGTTCGCAACATTCCAAAAACTTTACAAACAATAGTATTCAACCGCTAGTTCGTTTGTTTACCGCTATGCGACGCGCGAACTTGTATTTGAGATTTGGTCATGAGAATTATATAAAGCTTGCAAAGAGCAACTGACAGGAAATTACAAATGTAATTATTTTCTATCAGTTCAATTTCTGATGAAATCCCAACATAGGGAATTCAGATATTGGATTGTTTAGAAAATATTACACAACTCAAACCCGGGAGCCAAACCTAAAATATTCATGTACAGCACGAAAGCCTCAAATATTAAAGAACGGTGAACTATTTTTAATATTAGATTTTTAATATTGGCAGTAAATAACAAAACATAATTTTAATTTATATTGAAATTTTAAAATTTGCTCCTTGAAACATACGAAAAATATCCCTAACATATCCTATAAAAATCCTTAGGATGTTCCACAGGATCTCCCTGGATTCTCCAGAGGTTAATATATGGCTATCATTTATTCTTTCTCAGGACATCCAGAGGAAATCTGAGGATTACAATGGGATATCCTGAAGATATCCTACATGTATGTCCTGGATGCCCTTTGGACGTCTTAAGGACATCCTTGTGCTGTCTGGGTACCTTAACAACGACTTCGCCGAAGTTCCTTATGAAAGCGTTCTGGAGTAATGTTGGTTAAGTTCGATAATTTTTGTAATACAATACACCGTGATCATATTTTTAATGGAATAATATGTTTGTTTAATGGTAATTAGCATACAAATGCTTTTACAAATTATACGCGAAAAAGTGACATATAATTTTGCAAAATATTTGTGTTACACGTAGCTCATTTCTTTCTTTTTCAATAAATATTGTATATAAATTAAATAGAAGAATTTTTAAAAAATTAAAAATGGATAATTATTCAGAATCACGGCTCCACCTGTAAATGGGCTGCAAATTTTTTTACGGACTTTTTATGGTTAGAAGGAAATATAAAAAATCATTTTTAGTTGGGGGAGATCCGAAAAAAAGTTACAGACCAAAGTTATAATTTATTTATCAAACAAAAATGATGTGAGAGAAGACAGCACTTGTCAATACGATGATTCGAATTGAATCTCGCTTCGCGTGGAAAGTTATAAACCCATGTAGAATTTCACTACGCACAAAAAAAATAAAAAAATTATTATCTACATTATTCTCTAAGTATAAAAAGTTATCAAAACAATTTGTAAAAATAATTATAAAAATATATATGACGTAGAAACATATTTTTCACAGAAACACGTTACACTTGCGTATCTGAAATTTAATTTACCGTGATCGACATTATAGTGACAATCGACTTTTACGAACTTCTTTATTCCCTATAATCTCGGTTATATATTTCCTATCTAGATTAAAAGCTGTCAAACGCGATGAATGAGAAAATTTAAAACTACAACTGT
The DNA here is from genome assembly GCF_030449975.1 of Polyergus mexicanus. Taxonomy (NCBI): domain Eukaryota; kingdom Metazoa; phylum Arthropoda; class Insecta; order Hymenoptera; family Formicidae; genus Polyergus; species Polyergus mexicanus. The sequence continues at coordinate 5,107,672 of NW_027223344.1, forward strand.
TTACTTCTCATCGTTTCGATCGATTAATTTTACAACATGAATATTGAATATATCCCAATATATTATACCTTTCAAATTGTAAGATCTAATTTCTTACATTTATGAATTATATCATTATAATTGTAAAAAATAGAACCCGCTTTAGAAAATTCGACGCTTCTTAGAATATTTTTTTATTCAAAATCTTTGGAAGAATTTAGACAACTTACATATGAAGTATCTATAAATCGTAATATTTCCCTATTTATCGATGCGATTGAGTGATGCGGCAAATTAATATACAGGACAAAAAGCGAAACCAACGATGATAAAATATCGGCGCGCATCGAGACGCGTTGCGTTACGGCGAAAATCCGCTTGTAACGAGGAAGAACGTTGCGAGAGCGAGCGCTGAGATTTCACCGGCGCGCGGCGCGCGTTTCCTCGTTCCTAGAGCTCGGCTTCATAATTCATCCTCGTCTAAGGCTTCCTAATCCTCGCTCCCACAGGGAACTAGTTCGAAAATAGTTTCGCATTACGCGCCGTCCGACAGCGGGCACCGAAGACGGAGTCTCGGTACGGAGGAAATCGTCTCTTACTTATCCGAGGGGTCCCGCAAATTTCTACGAAGCTGTTGAGAATAGAGAGAGTCGTTAAATTTTCCACGAGGGTCCGGCGCATGAAAGTCGAAACATCCTCGCATTTTTTCTAATGTCAAAGGCATCGTTCCTTCCAGCCAATGACACTGTGAGAGCTTTCAAGTTTAAGCAATTAAAAAATATACCATAAAGTGAAAATAAATATGCGAGCAGACGAAGAGAACAAAAATTTAATCGTGTATTACGCTCTCTCATTTCTCTATTTATTTGTACATTTGGTTTTTATACCTTTCTCTTGCTACAAAAAAATTGACACACGAAAAATCTTCCACTGGACGATTTTCCTAGTCTCGCAGATCGTAAACTCAAGCGAGTGCCCGACTGTATTGCGATACACGGCAATATCGATAATGGATTTCCAAAGCGTAGTTATCTGACAAGAATCGAAAGAGCTATATATTGGGTGATTGCATAAGTTTTGGTGCCCGATTTAAATACAAACTTCAATAGATTATATTTTAGAGATAACACTTTTATTAATCAATTATATAGTCTCCATTCTTTTCTACAATGCTTTTCCAACGATCTATAAGCTTGTCGATTCCATTTTTGAAGAAAGAACTTGGTTTTTCTTGAAAAAAGTTTGTAAGGTGGTTTTCGACAGCTTCCTCGGAATTGAGATTCTTGCCATTTAAACTATTCTGCAAAGACCGGAACAGATAAAAATCTGAAGGCGCAATATCTGGAGAATATGGCGGGTGCTGCAGAATTTCCCATTGCGACTCCTGCAGTTTTTCTGCAGCTTATTCCTTTCAGTCAGGAGATGCGGCAGCCACGTATCAAGCTTGGAAATGTATCCAAGCTTTTTTAAATGACGAAAAGCGGTTGAATTATCGATGTTCAGCCTTTCAGCAATATCCTCAGTTGTAATCCTTGGGTTTCTTTCCACTAAGGCATGCACAATGTCATCATCAATGCCAGAAGGCCGTCCAGAGCGGGGGGTTGATCCTCCATGTTGAAATCACCATTTCGAAATCTGCCAAACCACTTTTTGACTGTTCGGAGAGCAGGAGCGCGGTCCAAATAAACGCTTTGAATATTTTTTTCTGCAATCCCAACACTCACGCCTTTCCGAAATTCATATAGCATTACATGCCGCAAATGCACCTTTCGTTCTCCATTTTTAATGATTTCTCTTATGCACAAATGGACTTATCTGAACAATGTCTGACGCAAAATTGACATAAGACAACGTCATCTATTCGGTGTAAGCAACAATTACCACACGAAAACAATAGAACTCCGCCATGCAGTAACTTAATGCCATCTATGAAAATCGGGCACGAACTTATGCAATCATCCAATATATATCGAGTAAACGTGATACGGGAATGACAATTGTAATAGTAATGAAGATAAAATTTGTTTATGTTATTGTTTACGTTAACGATTATCAAGTTTTTTTGTTTTATCAAAGCGGAATTTATCTTACAGCGTGCTTGTGTTTTCTCGAGAGGGAAAATTACAATAATAAGTTTTTCAAAAAACAAGAACTTTGTAACAAGAAAACGAAGCTGGAATTGACATAAAAAAAATTTGGCACATATGTTTCATATCGCACGGTATATTAAAAATTTTTCGTAAGAAAACGAGATATATTAATATGTAAATAAAAATAAAAGCGACTTATTTTCTCAAACGATCGAGTGTCGCTTTCGATATGACAGTATCTACTATATGGCAATGTAGTAGTGGATGCGTGTAAATGTGCATTACAAAAAAAAATGGAATGCAAGCGAGATCGCTTTTCAAAGAATACGAAAAATAAGTGAAAGGGAGAAGGAGGGATATTTCATTTCACCATGTCAGTGGGTTAATGGCGACGATAAATGAGAACGGAGGCAATAGGTCTGTCCTTAGAGAGGGATGTCGTCGATCGTGCAACCGGTTAAATATGTCTTTCCGTTTTCAATCGCGTACTACTATATACGATATGTCTGGTATTTCCCGTTTCCTTTTAATCCGCCGATGCTTTAACATCGCGCCCGCGATATTTTTCTCCCTTTTACCACCGCGCCTCGTCAGTTTCTTTTTTTTTTTATGTTCGTACGTTTGTAAACACGAGCAAATGAAAGCAACGGTGTGCATCGTAACGCAGACGCAAAAAAAAAGATAAAATATATCTAAATATAGATTTATTCTTCTACTTACGTTAAATATCTACTTACATAAATATATGTTAGAAACAGACTACATCTCGCGCCATAAAAACGCATCGCTTTTACACCTACCTTTTTTTGGCAGCTTTTACGTACCATTATAGAGAACTATTGTAATGTGTCTAATTGATATTTTAAAAATGGATTTTATAAAACAAATTCGATGTTTTTTTAATAAAAAAAATTAGATTTTTTAATAATTCATATATATAAAGTCTGAATTTATCTCTTTATATATATATATATATATAAAAAACTATTAATGAACATTTGGATAAAAAAAAAAAAAAAACACTCGGATGTAAAACTCGAGCAAAGAAAATTAAAAGTATAAAATCGGAATATTTAATAATGTTTAATCATTCTTTTCCCCCTTTTTTTCGTTGAGAGTGATCAATGCCATCCCCAAAACAAACAAAAAATAGATAAACGCGGCTGACGTCAGGAGCGTAGAAAATGCCGCGATACGCTTTTACAAGGGCGCGCAGACAGATATACGTGCATCTATAGAGCATAAAATGATATGACACGTGCGGAGTGTACACCTTTAGAGTGTCGGTAATCGTACATTTCCCCCGCCCCGCTCCGCCGCGCCCGACCGAATGCCGCTCGTAATGTCTGATCAATGTTGCATGAGCAACCAGTCTGCTACGTGTTCGCTGTATCCTTTGGTCCGAGGATCAAGGCATTCGACCGCGTATACAAGCATCTCCTTCTCGAAATTTTATCAATAATATCGGAAAAGCGCGCCTATTTTGAGAAAATCGCTCTGCGATTTTTGTATACGCGAACGTACATATTGAGTTAAGTGTATATATACAGGATGTCCCATTTTAAAAGACCCACTCAAATATCTCAGAAACATTACGTTAAATCGAAAAATGTTTCAAACAAAAGTTGTGTGGCTTCAAGGAGGCCATAAGATGGGGACAATGATTTGACCTTGGAAAATCATTTGAAGGTCATGGGAAGGTCAACTTTAAAATCTTAAACGGAAACCCCCATTTTTTATTTAGTATTCTTGTAGGTGACATCGAGAGCTTTCCAAAACACTATAATAAAGTATTTTTTTATTAAGTGCTTTTTGAGTTATTTTATATTTTATAATCTGACATATTTTGATATAAAAAATAAAATATTTCGTAAAATATTCAGTTTTCAATAATCTTACCGTAATTTTTTAATACTAATTGATTTGTCTCATTATTCTGTACATAGAAGTATTACGGTAAGATTATCAAAAACTAAATATTTTACGAGATATTGAATTTTTTATATCAAAATATGTCAGATTAAAATATAAAATAACTCAAAAAGTACTTAATGAAAAATTACTTTATTATAGTGTTTTGGAAAGCTCTCGATGTCAGCTACAAGAATACTAAATAAAAAATGGGGGTTTCCATTTAAGATTTTAAAGTTGACCTTCACATGACCTTCAAATGATTTTCCAAGATCAAATCATTGTCACCAACTTATGGCCCCCTTGAAGCCACACAACTTTTGTTTGAAACATTTTTCGATTTAACGCAGTGTTTCTGAGATATTTGAGTGGGTTCTTTAAAATGGGACACCCTATATATATAGGCTTACTCAATCTAGATCCATATTTCTATTGTCACATAAAACCGTGTAATATATATATATATTGTTATAAAAAAATTATTAGTTTTTCATTATTTTACAAAACATTGTAAAAATATATATACCATCTGACGAAATTTGTTTTTCTTTTTAAAGAAGAATAGTCGAAGATTCTCTTCGTAAATGAGATTCGCCATTTATATAACGGCATGTCTCGTACAATTATAAGAAATAATCGTATCATTATATCGCGCGATATCATGCGTCATCCCCATTCGAGCCGTTGTAAAATTTTCAAGTAACGAGAATTATATATATACAGATCTATTGCGGATAAAATGTGCGTAAGATACGTTTTTTTATTAGGTCGTAACGTTTCTACGTTTACAGATAGGGGCTCAATTGTACGTAACGGAACGTTTAGGTACAGATATAGGGGCTCAATTGTACATAATTTATAGTTGTCGGACTTTTAAATATGTATCTCGCCTGTGCACGAGCGACCAATAAGAGTTGACGATAAACGCGAGGATCGGGATTTAGAATTTCGAAAACGAAGCAGGATCCGTTCATCCGAATACGCAACGGTGCAACATAAGATAACAAGCTCGCCGATCTCGAGGAACGTGTCGGTGATTTTCGAGTGAATCGCACTCGGTACGATTGGCAACCTATCAAGAGTTTACATAATGAGGAATAAAAATAAATGCATAGTAAACGCGAAATAGTGTGTACGCGTGCATAGTGTGTATGTGCGTGTGAATACTGGACGCGGAAGCACATGTGCACATCGGAATTAGCGCATCGATCTCAAAGAGCCCTTATTATAGACGGGCGCGTTCTCGAAATAAGTCTCGCAGTCCAATAGAGAGAGAGAGAGAGAGAGAGAGAGAGAGAGAGAGAGAGAGAGAGAGAGAGAGAGAGAGAGGAAGATAGATAGCTAGATAGACGAGAGAAGTAGAAAGACAGGAAGAGGAAGACTTCTCTCGCGATCGGTCGAGGTTCGAGTTTTGACGTTAAGGAAATCGCTCGGGGAATAAGAAGCCCGCCTGTGCAGCGCGCGGTGCATCGTAAAGCGAAGCCGAAGGATAGTTGAGAAAGAGTGACAATCACAGAGAGAGAGAGAGAGAGAGAGAGAGAGAGAGAGAGAGAGAGAGAGAGAGAAGAAGAAGAAAGAAGAGCGGCGAAAAGAGGGGGAACGGGGGAGGGAGAGCGCGCAATGGGGCGCTTCTCGGTCGCCCTATCCCTTTCCTCATCTCCCTTGCTGGATGTTTGTTCATTTTTTTCTCCACTCCGCGCTTGTGTGCCCTCCGTCGCTCCCTGCCCTCCGTTCCTCTACCCTACCGGCCCACTCCTCTATTCCGAACGTGGACCACGTTCCCCTCATCCTGCTCTACCGTCGACCCTCCCGCCCTTCCGCTCCTTCCTTGGGCCGGAGTAAGGACGGGCATTGACCTCCACGCGGTGTACGGAGCGCTGCACCGAAATACATCGTTGTTGCTCGCACATGCGTCTCCCTCCTTCTATCCTGAATCTCTCTCTCTCTCTCTCTCTCTCTCTCTCTATCTTTCTTTCTCGGTCCTCGGCTCTCCTTCCGCCCGGTGGTGCGCCCTCGTCTCGTTCTCCTCATCTCCGGGGCGCATGGAAAAACCGCACGAAGGGCGTGAACGCACCGAAAAGGAGTCTCCCGTAATATAGCGCAGCCGTTCCTCCGACCGGAGAAGATTGGAGTGCTCGTATTCCGTTGATAACTCTCCTTTTCTTCCTTTAAGATCACACTCGTTGGAATGATATGCACATGTCGTACGGTCATTCTTCTCGCTATGCGATTAATCAACGCTTGAGAAATGTATTTGTGTGTTTGGTCCGTCCAGCAAAAGATTAGATCTATGTTTAGTTAATGGCGCTTTTTACACATTTTCCTAATCTTTTTCTCTCAAAGTCGAAATACATATTTCTTGATTTTAAGTTCAAATACACAAAGGATGCAAGAAACTACGACTAATCCGACAGTAACGACGAGAAGATGTGCGCATATAGCAGTAGTAATCGATTCTCTCGAACCAGGAAGCGAAAATTATGGCTCGAATCATTTACGAATACATCACGAGTCCGTACCGTGAACGATGATTTATGATAATTGCAAGAAATTTACCGCCGATGTTTCGCGATACAAAGCCGGAATCAGTCACGGCTACTGAACTCATCCAGGTGCATGCCGAGGGCTTCGTTCGCGAGGTGATCTTTAAGTGATATGACGCAAAACCTGTTTCACACGGAATAATTCGTAATTATCCTAACCTAACATTTTTGTAGCAAACATAAGCGAATCACATCTTTGTATCTCCTCGTCAAATCATAAATCAACATTTATCAATGTAGAGACAGCAGCTTTATTTCTTACGTAATCCGTATATTCATACAAAAATAAGAATTAAATAAATAATAAACAATAACATTGTTTATATACGAGTGCTGTAATTCCCAAGAAATAACGATATCCATGTACACGTGTAGCATTTAAAATTTCAATGTAATGTCAATTCATAACTTGTTATACTTGCTACGGCATTGTATTGACGTATTCTAAATATTGTTTAAATGTATGAGTGAAATCATTGTTATATCAAATTTAAAACAATATTCGTTATAAAAAGTTACACGTAAATGGCTTTCATTTTATCAATAGCGTCGACGACTTGTGTATAGAATAATTGTCATTCTCGCAGAAATTCTCCTCTTATGCCGACTCTGCACAAGAGCATCGTTAACTCGTCGCGAATTCACACTCGAATCGGCGACCTACGCCAACAGAGTCTTGCGCGCGAGGTGCAGCGACTACGATGACGACGACGACGACGACGACAAATTCGCCAGTGCCAGAGCAAGGAGAGAGAAAGGGAGAGAGAGAGAAAGAGAGAGAGAGAGAAGAACCGCTCGTTAAGCGGCACGTATCAGTCGCACGTATCGCGAGATAAAAAATTTAACCGTCCGGTCCGTTGTCCAGGGAGGCCCGTTGTCGAAATTGCGCTGCGAGACCGACCGGCGGAGTGCCGGCCGTAGAGCGGGGCACCATAAAGGGGGGGACGAGAGATGGGTAGGGGATGGGAGGAGGGTTGGGGCGGTGAACGCGCGACACAATCGCTGCATTATGGGCGCCGCGGCTGCCAAAAGGCTGGCCGGGTTCAACGACCTTCCGCGATGCACTCCGAAACTCCTTTCCTTCCGCCCCTTCGCTCTTCCCTCTCTACCACTCTGATGGCTGCCGATCGATAAAGCCTGACCGTGAAAACGCGACGAATGTGCACGCGGCGACGTCCAGTCGATTTTCAGGGACCCCCTCCCTGGCCCTATTCTATTTCTCTCTCTCTCTCTCTCTCTCTCTCTCCCCCTCCCTCTCTCTTTGGTTTCTGCGCCACTTGAACCAACAATGGTGATCCTCGTCCTGCGCATGGGTCCACCGCACCGGGTCCCTTTCTATGTTCTATCACGGGATTGTGCCCCCTCTCGCGCTGCATCGCGCGCGCGCGCACGTGCGCTCTGGGCACTCTCCGGAAGCGAGAGAACGACGGACTCGTGCATACCCGCTACACCTCGTAAATCTTCGGGCCCCGAAGACGTAATACGTCGCGCGATGACGCGACGTCGTTCGCGGAACACGCCGAAATCTCGTCTCATCGCGGACGGACAGGCGGATCGTCGTTCGGATGAGAGAATTTACCGAGGTATGTAGACATGAGATCGCGACAATGATTCCAGGAGGAAAAAATGCATGGACCAAAGCGACGATCAGGTAGATCGACAAGAGAGAGAGAGAGAGAGAGAGAGAGAGAGAGAGAGAGAGAGAGAGACAGGTCGAGGACCTGAACGATTATGAAATGGGCGAATAGTATTATACGTTGTGATGGCGTCTGGATGGACCGATAGACACACACAGCATCTGATACACACGCCGCATCATCGACATAGGTATAACAGTCAATAGCAGATGCATAAGTGAATAAGCGATTCAGGAATATTGAAAAAATAATTCTTTTCGGTTTCTTTTCTAAATGAAAATATTGTCTCTTTCAAATAAATAAATAAGACTAAAATTTGTTTAATATTCCGTTTACTTTAATAATAGAAGAAAAACGTTCTCGGAGATAATTAGTGAATATATTTAATAAATAATCACTTTAATTTTTAATATACTATACTATAATGTACTATAATCAGAAAACAATTCAGTAATAAAATGTGATAATAAATCTGAAGAAAATAAATCTGATATATGACAGATTGTAATACTCGTTACTTTTGACAAAGTTGTCAAAACAAGGTAATTTCTCTTTACCTCTTTCTCTAGAATCTCATACAAAATTTTTATCTTATAATTTCATACAAATTGTACGTAAAAAAATAATTTATTAGTTTTTTTTCCGAAATTCGAGGTTTTATTGTAAAAAACTGGTTAGGCGTTTTGAAATTGCTTGTTGAGTCACTCCCAATGATCGTGCCAATTCTTTTTGACTTTGACTCGAGTCTTCATTAAGTAATGCCTCCAATTCTGCATCTTCGAAAACCTTCTCTCTTCCACCGCTATGCCGGTCTTCGACGTGAAAATCACCGTTCTTGAAGCGTTGAAACCACTCGCGACACGTTCTTTCACCAATAGCGGCTTCGCCATAAGTATTTGAGAGCATTCGATGAGCCTCAGCCGCAGATTTCTTCATATTGAAGCAGAAAATTAAAACCTCCCGCAAATGACGAGAATTTGGCTCGTAAACTGACATTTTCAATCGAGAATAACTTTACGATGCAGACACAAATCGACTAATGTTTCTATGGGGTTATGTTGACAGATGCCCAAGTTTATTGCATGACATCTATGATCTATTTATTGTATTTCGACCACTACTTACCGCTAAAGCCATCTATAGGAAAACGGCGAAAGCAAAGTTGTACGCCTAATAGCATTTAATGGATATACTTGCACGGAGAAACTAATTTCAAAATTAAAGTAATAAATTACTTAATATAGATCGGCAGATTTACATTAACGCGAATTACACTGTGCTTTAAAGGGTAATTGAATTGTGCGGTTTGAGCGAAATGTGTCAGTCGGATCGTATACATGACGGTTCGCGTAAAACGTTTAATTATTTTCAGAGTAATATGAGGGAGGATCTTATGTAAAGCAAATGTTTCCAGAGACGCTGCGTTTCGAGTCCAATGCCTCCGACAGCGCACTTTATTGATCTCGATAACGCGTGGCTCAAAGTACACGCACGTGGGTTTCGTCGGCCGATATAGTGATAGAGGGAACCGCGTAGAATGAGTGAAAATATTTCGCTTCCATTAGAAAAGTACAAGGCAGTTTTATGCGCGACAGGTGGCACGTGGAATTATGTATGAATGGCAACGCAAGATCGACTTCTTTTTGGCAATCACGCAGGTGAATCGTGCCGAAAGGCACGCTCGTCGGTTTATAAAATATTAAAAGTCTACCATTGAACGTATACATCGGATAAGAAATGCGATATTCTTCTAGATTGATTAAACATTTTTTTTTTTCTTCCCCGTATTAAAAAGAGAAGTGAGTTTTGAGTTAATTTAACACGTTATTTTTTCATTATTTTATATTATCGAATATATTGAATATATTGGAAAAGAAACATGTGTTTTTATAACTTTGCGGTTACATTATGTAATTTATGACATAAGATCAAGAGATGGGTAATCAATATAATGCGATAATAACTATGTATGACACGATGATACTTTCGAATGATGAAATTAATATTCATTATTTTTCATCGATTTTATAAAGACTTATCCCATAATTATAGATACTTTAACAAATTCCATGACAATTTTTACAATCTTGCTATTAAACCAACTTTTCCTTTTTTTCTTTCCTCGTTATTAAATTCATGCGCTTTTACCTTAAATCAATGGGAAATACGGGATATTTTCATCCCTCTAGCGACAAAACCAGATTAACGCTCTCTCCCCACCCTTTATTCTCGCGCTCCTTCTTCCTCGTTAGATCCGTACAATACGAATAACGCCAAACAATCGCTCACGTTGTACAGATTGCTCTTGATGCACGGTACTTGCCGCTTTAAGCCTCTGCGGGAACGACGCGCGACGGGGGAGAAGAGAAAAAGAGTAGCCTTCCACAGGGGAGGGGGCGATGGGGAGGGGTAGAGAAACCTCGCACTGCGCCTCCATTTTTCTCGACACCCGCTGATAAACGAAAATAAAAGCCGCTGCCGTAGAATATCTATTTAGTTCCTTTCCGTTAAAACGATTCTCAATTTCGCTCTCGTTTGTCCGCGATCCTCCCGAGATATATGCGTGACGTATAATACCCTATTGTTGCACCTGACACTCAATCTCGGTCGATCCAGCATGCAGCATGCAGAACCATCCTGAATACCGATCGGCGGATCGAAGAGGCACGACAAGGACATCATCATCATCATCATCATCATCATCATCATCGTCGTCCTTGTCGTCGTCACGTGCATCTTATGGCATGCAGACACGTGGTAACGTATTATACGACATCCCGACGTGCCACATCTCGTTTAGAATTCGTTAGGAATATTGTTCTAGCCAGTCTGTCGGTATTTCTATATGCTGGCCTATGCGATATAGTCTAGGATAGGTTTACCAGCGCGTGCAGGAGACACGAGAAAAGGGAGGTGTTGGAGGAAGGAAAGAGAGCGAGAGAGAGAGAGAGAGAGAGAGAAAGATTCAGCTCCATCTGTCGGAGATGCATAGTTGTATTGGCGCTCTGTGCGCGCGTGTTGTGTGTATTCACAGCGTAGACAGGTCGTTGACCTCACAACGCGCAGCGCTCTGTGTGCTACACGTATTCCAAACTACACAAAACACACGACGATGACGCTTTACAGGCTGTTTCGAATTTAATCTGACGAGTCCGCGCGGGGGGGGGGGGATGTGTGCAATCAACGACCGATGAAGAAACTGTGGCAGCGAGCTGACTGCTTTCGCAAGAGAGGACAGAGAAAAAAAAGGGGATTCAAGACGATGTACTGACGACCGACGACAACGGGGGCGAGAATGGATGAGATAGATAGAGAGAGAGAGGGGAGAGAGAGAGATAGAGAGGGGGAGAGAAGCGAGACGATCGATCGGGGTACAAAGCGAACGTAAGATAGCGGGATTGGCCCTCGAGAAGAAGGAACAGTTCTCCTTGGCTGCTTCCGGTACGACCTCGTGGTACTGATCGTGACATTTCTTTTTCTCTACATATGAGAGTTATGTAATATCTGTTCTTGCCCTAGCCCTCCCCCCCCCCCCCCCAATACATGACAATAAATGACAAGTTATTCTTTTTTTTTATTGTTCTTCGGATTAAGTCGCGTCCTCTCCTTTAAAATGTAATTTAATATAATATACAAAACTTACCATTTCAAAATGCTTTCCGAGCGGGCTTTAGAATTTCAATTTCACGCCAAGTTATTTAATGTTGGATATTAAAAAGTCATTGCTAAGACATATCGAAGACATCAAAATTATCAATCTCACAAATTTCGTGTATGAAAGTGTAATCTAGAATGGAGCAAGCGACGTGGCTAATTAATCATGATTGCGAAATACCGCCGCGTGATGCAGTTTAAATTGAAATTCCATCCATGCCATTAGAACATTGAATACAGTCGCGATGAACGAAAATTATGATTTCTAATGCGACTCCGGAGAACGCAGAAGTACGTACGAGGTAATTGCTGTACTATAATCGCGAACACATGGCTGTCTCTCTGTACCCATGATGATGATGATGATGACGACAACGGATCGTCAACGATGAAATACATAGAGCAGAATACTGCCGCTTAAATACTTTCTATAATTAAATCGAAAACTGTATACTCGCATGCATGGTATATAAACGGCATTGTTTCTAACCTTACATTTGATTAAACATTTCAGTCACAGCGAAAGTTTTCATTAATTTTTTGTTTTCTTCCATTGCACTGTGAGATAAAGAGAGAAACATCTTTTATAAATTTATGTTAAAAAAGATTAATTTCAAATTCATCAAACAAAGTCTATCATTAATATATCTTCAATAATAAAGAGAGAAAGATATACATATGGCCTGAATATTATATAGACTGTTTCATGTATGTAAAATTCAGGGTTGGGAAGTAACGCGTTACTTGTAACGCCGTTACCGTTACAGTTACTTTTTTTCGGTAACTGTAACGGTAATGGCGTTACAAATTTTATTTGTAACGGAAAAAGTAACTTCGTTACATTTTTCGGTAACGAGTAACGAATTTAACAGTTACTTTTATCGTTACTTTTTTCAAATTTTTTGATTTATTTAAGATATTATTCTTGCTATTGTGCGTGATAAAATTTTTATCTTAACCGTAAAGCCGTAAGCAAATCGACCAATTAGCATTCTTATTATGTTGTAAAAATGCTTGAATGTGATTGATCAACTTATGGCTCTTGCAGACCAGTGCGATGACGCGACGCGCGATATCCAATGAGAGCTTTATCTTTTCGGAAAAGCAGAGCTCTCATTTACTACCAGTTCTAAGTACCTTGCAACGAAAATTAGAAAATCTCAATAAATCTGACCTTATAGATTGCCATTCATTAGTTGAAGCTATTCAGCAAGGTTTAAATAAAAGGTAACTTATTAATTTGATTAATACATATGTTATTTAATTTTAAATAAGGATTTAATTGAAAAATATTATTTTATTTTAAACTATTGATTCAAAAGTATTAATTTCAATAAAACAAACAATGTCGCTTAATTTACTATATTTGATTTTAGATTTCTTACGATATTTGAAACTAAAGAATTAATAATAGCAGCATGTTTACATCCAAAATTTAAGTTAAACTGGTTAACCGGAGAAAAAAGAAAACGTGCTGAAAATTACTTGGAGGATTTATTGGGAATCCGATCAACTGAAAATTCTTCAAAAGCTGGAAAATCGCGATGATTTTTTCATTTTTGAGCAAAAAACGGTGCAAAATGAATCTGAACAAGAAGAATTGCAACGGTTTTTAAAATCAAATAATTGTAATATAGAAATGTTAAACGACTATCGAAAATTTAAAAAACTTTTTATTAAATATAATACAGCTCTACCAAGCAGTGCATCTGTAGAAAGAATGTTTAGCATCGGTGGCTCTGTATTAACACCACAAAGAGGGCATTTAAATGATGATACTATGGAGCAACAAATTTTATTAAAAATTAATAAAGAATTTCGATAAAATTTAATCATTTATTTTGTAATAAACCTTGAATGAAATCTTGCTTATAATTTTTTAAAAGTTTTTCTTATGCAAAATAATTTATTAGTTTGTATTGTAAAAAAGTAACGGAAATTGTAACGACTCGTTACTTTTTAGTAACTGTAACGGTAACGAGTTACTTTTTAGAAAAAATAACGGTAACGGTAACGAGTTACTTTTATAAAGTAACTTTCCCAATCCTGGTAAAATTAATAAACTAATAAAACGCTATTGCGCCCTTATTTGACGAAATGTGAGCTACGCGCTGGTAAAATGATTTACGAAGCTTGACATAAATATTTTCAGATTCTCGCTATAAAAGCGAAATAAATTTCTAAACATCATTGTAAACGGCGAGACGAAGGGGAATAAATCTCTTTTACGACAACATATATCTGGATGCGCGTGAAAATATAGAGCCGCGTCGCTGCCTGCTCCGCTTCGTTAACCCGTCGAAATAGGAAATTTCGACGAAGCCGTGGTTTTATCGCGTCCTGGTTAATAATAGACCGTTGTCGCCGATACAGAGTCATAAGTTTCACGCGAGAAGAAACGACGACGGGGGATACCAGGGCAGCTGTTCCATCGCCGATCGGTGCGATGCGATAGCATATTGTATGTATAATATAACGCGCACCGGCAAACACGTGGAAACAGATGTACGCGTAATCGTGCGTGTGCGTTTAGAAATTTATCGTACCCTCGATGAGCATGGGACGCGAATGTAATAATTTCGTGTTTATATAAACAATAATTTATGTAACATGAAGGGGTCCGAGAGCGTGAAACTATTATTTCGTTGACCGCTTGCTGGCGGAAAAAAGATTAGCTGCTAAGTAATAGTAGCTAAAAACTGCGCGGTGGTAACTAGATTTCAATCGTGATATATAGACAACGAACATCTTAGCTGTGACACCTATTTTTTATTAGACGCAACAGCAAACCGTTTTGCTGCAGTTTAGAAATTTATTTTGCAAACCATGATTATTTTTTTTTCCATGCGTTTCTTTCAACTATCCCACCTCGCCTTAGCAGCGAATCTGATAAAGCTACTTGAATTAACATCCCGAAATTTAATTTTATGCCATTGATATATCCTGATGTAATGAGAGATAATATAATATGTTTCGACATTATTCTTGATAAAGAAAAATAATACTTTTACAAACGAACTTTGCGATAGTAATATTATTAAAATATACAATATTTGATTATCAAAAATATGAGTGAAAGATTCTATTTAAATTTTCTTTTCCATTGTAAAATCTATAATATACTTTACAATCGTATGTAAAGTAATCTATAGAGATTTATTTTAGAAAAAAATCTTGTCGACGTCGCGCGCGAAAGCCTTATCGATCGTAGAATTTTTAAAATTCGCCAACAAAATACGCGCGCGAGATAGGAAATACGTGTCAAAGGCCGTCCCTGACCGCTCGACGCTGGCGCATAGTGGCGTGTGGATAGCCGTTGGCGTGCATAGCGCAGAAATTGACGGGTAAGAAAGCCAGGCTAAATCATATCCTGTCATAATTGCTCGCAGTTTAACCTAATTCCTGCTTGCCGGCCCACGCGGCCACCTACCGGGCACTTTTGTTTCTCATGTCAGATTCAGATTCAAGAATATCGCGAGCCGAATAATCGTCTATCAGTGAATTGTACACGTGTCCAGTGAACCGCGCACACCATTGAAACTTTATTCATATATCACAGATTATAATTAATTAAATGCGAGAAAATTATCATCGTATTTTATAAAAAATACGATAAGAGAACTTTTGTCTAATCGCGATGATTATTCTGCATCTAATTCTAGAAATCTCGATTCAGGCAATAAATGTATTTCCAATTTCGTATTTTTCATAAGCGACTTCTGTAAGCGAGCGACGCTTCGGGAGAGCGAGGCTTTCTTAGTCCATCAAATCCCCTTATTCCGGTTGCGTTCTCGCGAGCTCTCGTCTAGCGCAGACAATCGGACGGCAGGACAAAGGCGCTGATTAAAAAAAAGGAGGGTTTAGTCCTAAGATGTATAGTTGTAGGATAGGTAGGTAGGTAGGTAGGTAGGTAGGTAGGTAGGTTGTTAGGTTGCCAAGCGACAAACCCTGCGTTGACCTACCCCATCGTTCGTCACAAATAACAACGTGTACATCAACCAGTGCGTCGTGTATATTGTCATGGATACTGCGTATCCCTGCAGTTGGCAAATGATAATCTGCTGTTATTAATTTTTTCATATTGGCACAAATATTTGGATACAGATATCTTTTTCTTATTTTACAGGCGGATAAATAGCACGCGAATTTATAAAATTTTCTTAATGCTGACGCGTGCTACGCATTTATTTTATAAATATTAATTTTTAATGCATTGCGTATGCGTGCAATATATTTTTCTATTATACGATTAATATAAGTGATATAAATTAATATAATTTTCTACCGCACGAAAAATTTTGTTCGATATTTTTAAAAATATCAAAAATAATGACACGCGTGCGTGCAGGCGCACAAAAAAATATTGTTTAATAGAACGATAAACATTAATTTTCTTTAATCTTTTCAAATATAATATACGAATATTAATCCGTCACTTTAATCGAAAAGCTTTTAAGGATTCTCGATAGAACTTCTATTTCGCGAGAAACGATTCCATACTTACACCGCGTATTGTGAGCGCTTGTCGAATCTATCTCTAGTCTATCGATAGTACCATCGCTTTTATATATGCTTTGTCGCAAAGCTTCTCGTCGACATTCGCGGCTTCGCAGCCATTAACGTACAATGTCGCCCGAGCAAGGCATGCGCTCGCCGTAAGGATCGCGAAATTCCGTTGCATTTGATACGATTACGTGCTCGGGGGGGGGGGGGAATGCAGTAAGAGAGCAGGGGATGCCCGCCTGCGGCGAACTATTGGGTTGAGTAAAAAGTCATTGTGTATTTTTTGTATGTTTTTCAAAGTCATTTATTTACATAAAGAACAAAGATCAATCAATGATATACAATATTTTCCGTTTTGTTCGATGAACTTTTGCCATGTTTCGGTGAGCTTCATAATTCCCCGTTCGTAGAAGGACTTGTCTTTATTAGCGAAAAACTGAACAAGGTGCTGATTTACCGCCTCAAATGATTTAACGTTATTCCACGCAAGGAGTTTTGAAGAGAGCGAAACAAGTGGAAGTCTGATGGCGCAAGGTCAGGCGAGTATGCTGGGTGGGGCAACACATTCCATCCAAGCTCCAATAATTTTTGACGGGTCGCCAAAGATGTGTGTACGGTCTCGCGTTGTCGTGATGGAACACAATTCCTTTACGATTGACGAGCTCCGGACGTTTCTGGATGACAGATTCGTTCAAACTGTCCAATTGCCGACAGTACACATCCGAATTGATTGTTCGGTTCCTTGGTAGAAGCTCAAAAAACACCACACCCTTCCAATCCCACCACACTGAGAGCATAACCTTCCTCTGATGAAGTTCTGCTTTTGAAGTCGTTTGAGGCGAATCATTACGTCGGGACCAAGACCGTTTGCGTTCCACATTGTTGTAAACAATCCACTTCTCATCACCAGTTATCATTCGTTTCAAAAAAGGATCGTTTTCTTCACGTTTCATGAGCATATCGCAGATGTTTATACGCGCCGTCAAATGAGCTTTTTTGAGTTCATGAGGAATCCAAATATCGAGCTTGCTTACGTATCCCAGCTTCTTTAGGTGGACGTGAACACTTTTTTGACTGATCTTCAATGTTTCTGCAATCTCTCGTGTCGTGTAACATGGGTTTGACTTGATCAAAGCGTTTATTTTGTCGTCATCAACCTCGGTGAGCCTCCTGACCGAGGAGCATCTTTGAGATCAAAATCACCAGCGCGGAATTTCTTGAACCAGTTTTGGCACTGACGTTCTTGTAGAGAATCGTCACCGTAAACTTTACGCAATTTTTCACAAGCTTGACGCGCGTTCTTCCCTTTACGGAAGTAAAACAGTAAAATATGGCGAAAATGCACAGTTTGGTCTTTCATCTTCAACTTGATGTAAAATCTCCAAAACTCAACCAAATCGCTCAATTTTTTTTTTTAGAATGAAACTTAAACCGTCAGCTGTTAAACGATATATGACAAACATATGTGTGAATGACTCTAGTACTGCCAAAACTGAACTAATGCCATCTGTTGCAAAAATACGCAATGACTTTTTACTCAACCCAATAGATCTCGTATGAGTCGAACGGTCAATTCGTTTGTCGAAAATCGTTCCTCCCCACCTCTCCCAGTTTCAAAGTCTTGCCGATGTATCCATCCGTCTCCACCCCCGCCATGCATTCGCCGATGCAATGCCACTCTCCCTCCCACCCCCTGTCTCCTCTCCCCGTCCCCGTTTCCTCAACCAGACACGTGGATATAGCTACGGTCGTATATCGTATAATGCAGCAGACTACCGGTCCGTCGATCGTAAACCGGGTGCAACGGCACCCTGAGTACCGCGACTCCCGCCGCGTCGCCTAGCGCAGCTCTCGACTCGGCAGCCGACGTCAATGATGGTTATCGGCACTAGATTATCCTGCCTATCCTGGCCCAGAAATTCTTAGACTCTATGAAAATAATTGAAAGTGCGTGTCCAAGTGATTTAAACGTAGATGAAATTATATCGACCTCGGCATTCCAAGGAGGGAGCCGGAGAGATTATTTTCCAGAAGGGAGAAGGCAGAATTTTTCGTTAAATTGTGCTTGATTTTCAAGTACGAGGAGAAAATTGAAGTAAAAGAAATAAGAATGATCTTCACATTGTGCTCTAGTCGATACTTTGATAATCAAATATTTTATTATATGAGTTATACATTTCCTGTATCTTTACATGCAACGTGTTTTTTTTTTTTTTTTTATTAATTTACAAATTCTAATAAATGTCATTCTTAATTCTTATGACGATTATAGTGTGCATAATTTTTCTTCTGTCTTGAAATAAGGATACGTGTATATTTAGATGTGAAGTTGCGTGAGAATATTATACAGGGTGTCCCATTTTAAAGGACCCACTCAAATATCTCAGAAACACTGCGTTAAATCGAAAAATGTTTCAAACAAAAGTTGTGTGGCTTCAAGGGGGCCATAAGATGGTGACAATGATTTGACCTTGGAAAATCATTGGAAGGTCATGTGAAGGTCAACTTTAAAATCTTAAACGGAAACCCCCATTTTTTATTTAGTATTCTTGTAGCTGACATCGAGAGCCTTTCCAAAACACTATAATAAAGTATTTTTTTATTAAGTACTTTTTGAGTTATTTTATACTTTAATCTGACATATTTTGATATAAAAAATTAAATATCTCGTAAAATATTTAGTTTTTGATAATCTTACCGTAATACTTCTATGTACAGAATAACGAGACAAATCAATTAATATAAAAAAAAAATTGTTTTTAAGAAAATTATTTACAATGTATTTTTTTAAACAATTATTTGTTTTTTTTTGGCACTAATTAATATTACTAATTAATTATAATTACTAGTCATGTGTTATTGATTGTTTTGTAATTTGAATATTTTCTATATAGAATAAAATTTAATAAATTGTTAAGATTGTAATCTAAATTATATTAGTTATGCAATTTTTTTACTCTGCCAGAATTATTTTTCATTTTGTAAGCAGTGGGTGAAGAAAAATTTTCTTTCTCTCTTACATTCCGTTTGACATAATTATCTGAGTTTATTGCCTAATTTTTATCAAACTTTACGCACACAAAAAGCTGTCAACAACGTGCTGTGTCATGCGACGATAGAGCAGAGTGTGACATAATCAGATACAGAGCACGATCAAACATATCTTAGTTTACATAGTAAGAGTAGTCGACTTTTCAATGTTGTATAGTGAGGAAAACGTGAGTTTCAATATTAACGTGGAAGCCGAGATTCAAGAATACAACATTATATTAATGAGAAAATAAAATAAAAAGTTCTATCAGATTAATAGTAATCAAATTAAAAGTATGTAATTTTATTCCAAAGAGATATTATATTGAAAATTACGGATAATGTACTTAAAGTATACGAAATTTGACAATTTGTGCGCGCGATTATGAAAAATACCTTAATTATAACATACATTCACACATTGGTTTCATAAAAGTATAATCGACAGATAAGAGAGGAAAAAAAAAAAATTGATATGTTTCGAAGAATATGCGGATTAGGTGGAATAGAAGGTATATTGGTCTGACTGTGCCCTCTATTCTCCCCTACGATGAATCCCGGCAATGATTAACACCTCGTAGCAAGAGGATATCCCGTGCGCGTTCGGGATCCTAATTAATTACCGTCTATCTCCTTCTCGTACGTACGATACAGCGGGTATGCGCCCCCGTATTGCACAACGAACGTTGACTGTGTACGTACATGTACGCTCAGTTTTGAGGGTCACGTTCACAGGCGCGTCGCGCAGCATCCCCCGTGACGCCGTCGCCGTCGATTTCGTGGTTGCGCGAGGTCCGGGCAGCGAGGGACGCGAGAGGGAAAGGGGTGAGAGCGAGGTAAGGGATTGAAGAGGAAAACGAGAGGGGAAGAGGGTGCGAGAAGGGGAGGAACGGGAGAGGGAGAGAGAGAGAGAGAGGAATGGAGGGGCAAAGGTTCGTCGAGTGGCCTGGGGCAGGGTGTCGGCGACGGAGGGGATGCAAGGGAGCGC
This sequence comes from Polyergus mexicanus, assembly GCF_030449975.1. Classification (NCBI taxonomy): domain Eukaryota; kingdom Metazoa; phylum Arthropoda; class Insecta; order Hymenoptera; family Formicidae; genus Polyergus; species Polyergus mexicanus. Next base: position 5,128,007 of record NW_027223344.1, read on the forward strand.
GGATGCACAGCTGAGCCGTCGTCGGTCGATGCAACTGCACGCGTACCCCTCCAAACGGTCGACGCTTGCATTCGCATCCCCTCCTCCTCTTTCGCGCGTCCTCTCTGTCTCTCTCTCTCTCTCTCTCTCCCTTCTTCCTCGCTCCGCAACCCCGCCCGTCTTGTTACCCCTCCGTTCTCGTTACCCCCGGTCAATGACCTCCGCGTGAGGTAACGCATCGCAACGTCGACTACTATCTCCCTCTCGATCTGTCCCATTCCCTCAATCTCCCACCTTGTGTCTTTCTCTCGCTCGCTCTTTCTCGCGCACTTCGCACCCGCGCCGCTCCCTCTCCCAGCGATACAGTTTGTTTACATCGGCGCGGGACTTTTAATCGCAATCGATTCGTCATAGTCCTCGACTCGCGCGAGCGCCCGCGAACAGGACGTTCGGTTAATTAACGTGGCCGCGAATTTCCCGAAAGACTCGTAGTAAGAGGAGAAGAAAAGGGAGGGCGCGCTCTGAGAAATTGAACGGCGGGACCGACGTTGGCGGAGGAGAAGAAGAAGAAGAAGAAGCTGTCGCCAGGGTCGCGGCGTAGTGTTGTCGAAGTTCTAGTTCGTGACCTGAGAGCAGGTTAGGTGCGCCCGCGTATATCCGCTCTCCTTCCCCCCCCCCCCCCCACCCTCATCTCGTTCTCTCCGACCGTCCAAGTTTCGACGGCCGCTTAAATTCTCTGTCAGTGCGGCTAACGAGATTAGGCGAATTAATACGGGATGATTAATTGGTCCGCGCATGATAACGGACCTACATCACCGCTGAATAATCGCGGAGGAAACTCGCGTGCATTTTAAGGCAGTGGTTTAGCGAACTGACCACGTTGATGGACTCTGCATTACGGTGAGTCTGTACCGCATCATTAATGATGTCTTAATCTCGACAGTAAAGGTAAGTAAAGGTGAGAAAGAAGAAAAAAGGAGGGGAGGTGAAAAAAAGGAGAAGTTGTTTAAAATAACGAACGATGTTATACATGGTGTCCCATTTTAAAGGACCCACTCAAATATCTCAGAAACACTGCGTTAAATCGAAAAATGTTTCAAACAAAAGTTGTGTGGCTTCAAGGGGGTCATAAGATGGTGACAATGATTTGACCTTGGAAAATCATTTGAAGGTCATGTGAAGGTCAACTTTAAAATCTTAAACGGAAACCCCCATTTTTTATTTAGTATTCTTGCAGCTGACATCGAGAGCCTTTCCAAAACACTATAATAAAGTATTTTTTTATTAAGTACTTTTTGAGTTATTTTATATTTTAATATGACATATTTTGATATAAAAAATAAAATATTTCGTAAAATATTCAGTTTTCGATCATTTTACCGTAATACTTCTATGTACAGAATAATAAGACAAATTAATTAGTGCCAAAAAAAACAAATAATTGTTTAAAAAAATACATTGTAAATAATTTTCTTAAAAACAATTTTTTTTTAATACTAATTGATTTGTCTCATTATTCTGTACATAAAAGTAAGATTTTCAAAAACTAAATATTTTACGAGATATTTAATTTTTTATATCAAAATATGTCAGATTAAAATATAAAATAACTCAAAAACTACTTAATAAAAAAATACTTTATTATAGTGTTTTGAAAAGGCTCTCGATGTCAGCTACAAGAATACTAAATAAAAAATGGGGGTTTCCATTTAAGATTTTAAAGTTGACCTACACATGACCTTCAAATGATTTTCCAAGGTCAAATCATTGTCACCATCTTATGGCCCCCTTGAAGCCACACAACTTTTGTTTGAAACATTTTTCGATTTAACGCAGTGTTTCTGAGATATTTGAGTGGGTCCTTTAAAATGGGACACCCTGTATATAAATATATGTATATGACAAAGCAAAAAACGGAATAAATATTATTTATACAAATATTTTACAGTATTTGAAATATATTATATGTTGGAACAGTCTTTTTTTTTTCAATGCGCGCGAGACGCACGTAACGAAAATCCACATTGTTTTTCATTAAAAATTAATAGATTGCTTTCTCTTTCTCTCTGTTTATCGCGATATATGGCTGATTATATGGTTCCTGGCCCCATCGTTAATGTTATCATCTATTTGGCTCAATAAATACATTGTTGAAAAATTGATCACGTTCAATGATTATTTATATTATAATTTGAATTTGTTTACATTACACGCATATTTCGCATTTTTTCGTGACAGCTCTTAGTTCAATTCTCAATTTGCCTCATCGAATTAAATGATCAAATGATCGCGATTCCGATTTGACACAAAGTGTATTTTAATTGTAGTATTTATCTCGGAAATTCATCTTGAAAATTAGATCGCGGCTGCTACAGTTGTGGTTGAAAGATCGATTTATCGCAAGGCGAGACGAAAAATGAAGCCTCGCGCCTCAAGGCCGACACATAGAAAGGTATCCTAAAAACGCTATTCATCAAAATAGCGGCGGCAAGTTCTCAACCTCGCCTTTGTGCCTTCCCCTTCTCCCACCGCGGTCTCTTCCTTTTTCCCCTCAGGATTCAAATAGTGGCTGAAATCGCCGGCTGTGGGAGAGGAGAAACGCGATTGATGTCGGTGGAAGTATTCTCTTGGGATACGTCAATTTAGGCACCCTTCTTGGTTCCTTGCCCTACTCTCTCTCCCTCGCGTTGACCCCTCCTCTCGGCTTCGCACTTCTTCCTCCAGGACTCTCACGGTCGAAACAATACAATGGTATTTTGTTTCATTTCGCGTACCATTTCTCTTCGCGCGAGAAAGAAGAGAATTGCGTGAAGGAGGAAAGATACAGATGAGCACAATTGTCTCAAAGCTTCAAGTATATTGAGGTGACGTATTTAATGCGTTATAAAAATTTCCAGGATTGCTAAATAATTTTCCTTGCTTGAATATAATTTTTTTTAAGGAATTAAAAAGACCTACACGTAAATAGCTGTTCTATTTTTGAAGTTTAAAAATATGATTATTTTCATTTTTTAAAGAAGGAGAGAGACTGCTTAACAATGTTTATTGGGCACGTAACTTCGAGTTTTAACGCGTTAAAAAGCGTTCGTACGGTCCCCTTATAATCCGCGATATCTTATAGTAGTACAAACAGTGAAGTGACGACGAATCGAGTCCGACAGCTTCGACGTCGACCGATAAGGCAACGAATAGAGCCGTTGGGTTATGTATCTCCTATCGCCTAAGGCGATAACGCGTGTTCGGAACGGACGAAGGCCAACGATTACGCTTCGTATTGGATTACGCTACGATTTAATATGGAGAGAGGGAGCAGATAAATGGCCGCGAGCGATCGCGTATCGCAGACCATAGTAACCGACCAAGCGGAAGAGATTGGAAATCTTAAGGGATGTTGATACTTGCCATGACTTGTCTAATCTCCCGACAATGCAATGTTGAAAACTTTTAATCGTTTTCAATAATATCTTTATGGATATCCTAAAAGAAATATATATGTATACGAGAAGCTTAGCTCTCTCTCAGAAATTTATTCGATATATATTGTTATATCTAATTATATATCGAGAGAAAAAAATACGAGAAAAAAACGACTATGTAGTATTGGAATAACTCTACTATCAAACGTCAGAGCACATTAAATAATCTCCATTATATATGAATCTAAATAGAAAATATGCAATTAAAATTAATGAAACTTGTTCTGGCCGATCTAAATACGAAGATCATCCGCTTTAAACTTGCCCCTCCCCCCCCCCTTAAAATTATGAAAATTTATTTTATATTATCCCAAAATTTATTATACCCCTTAATTAAAAACCATTGTACCCCTTAATTTGAGAGACTTTACTATAGAATGAAAAATATATAAGGATGCGGCGCGGGAACTTCCTTATTTAAAAAAATCATAAAACTAAAAGTATTAGAGATATCATTTTAATTCTTTTTTTTTTTTACATAAAGGTACATTTAAAGTTTTTTTTTTTAATTACTTCTTGAAAATGACATCCTGAAGGTGGCCTCCGTTCTAGTCAATACATTGGGAGAGTCGAAATCGGAAGTTTCGGTCCACTTCGTCCAGCATGTCTGCGTCGATGTTGGCAATAGCAGCACGAATATTGTTCTTCAGCTCATCCAGGGTTTTTGGACGATTGGACTTCCCCGAACGTCTTATCTCTTTGAGGGGTGATCTTGAGTGGCCAGCACGCTCGCCGGATTTAGCACCCTGTGATTATTTTTTATGGGGATATCTTAAATCCTTGGTGTATACCAATCGTTACAATTACCGCTAAATTATTCTTTCTATGATTAAAAAAACATATTAACGGGATGTTAGAGCACGTCGCATGATCAAAATCCCTTACTAAAATCAATGATTACTATCTGATAAAAAGTTTCGAAAAAATGCGAAAAAAATACAATATAATTATATAATTACTCTCCTTTCTTTCTTAATAATAAATTCTCATCTGAGATTATTGAAAGATTAGAGCACATTTAACGTTATTGGAAAAAAGGATATCGATATTATATTATTTATAATTGAAATTCGAGATTTGAAAATCGTTTCAGCTTTTTTCTCTACATATTCACTCGCAAATATGTACGATGTTACAAATGAATAATTATGACATCGAGAAATGAGACGGTTGAAATGGATATTAATCGATCTTTTAATTCCACTCGTTGGACCGACAGATCGACGAAAGAAAAAAAATGGGAGATGGCAAAGAGAAAAATTTCTGTCTAAACCGACGATCGTTGTCGGCTTTCGCCATGGAAAAAACAAGAGAGGAACCAATCTTCCTTCTTTACCTCCTCGTCCCTTCCTAAGTCTACCTCTCACATATGGTATATTCTATCCAAATCTCCTCCGCACCATGACCATCCGCAAGGTGTCCTCTTTTCTCACTCGTCGCTTTTCCGCGATCTCTTTCACCCTCCCTCTTTCACCTAACCTAACCTAACCTAACCTAACCTAACCTAACCTAACCTAACCTCCCACCTTATTTCTTCTCCGTTCCGCGAGATTTGTCGATTGACGAGTTCTGACGAGGAGAGGAGCGACTGGAACAAGGACAAACAGAAGAATACATATTCGGTGAGGGAGAAGGATTGCAGTAGGCAAGAGGCGACGGAAGGCCCGAGGAGGAAAGTCAGAGAGAGATAGATAAATGAGAACGCAAAGTCTACGATACGGCTGAAGGGGTTGAGAGACGAAGAACGCGTGAGAGAAGCGACGGCGGCGAAGGAGATGGTGGAAGAGGGCCGGCCTCGCGGTGTGCATTGAACCCAGGCCGGTATCGAGCCAAACGACCCAACCAACCACCCACCCACCCAACCCGACAGCCGCCCTTGTCTCGCTCCGCTCCGCGTATCCTCGTATGTAGGTAGGTGCACGGTGCACATCGAGAGTCGCGCATCGAGGCTGCTCCACACTCCGTGCACCGCGGAGCCTGTGATGTGTTGCTACCACCGCCGTTACACGAGAGCCCGGACCTGCCACAAGCAAAGTCGCAGTGCGCAGCCGGGGAGTGTTTACTATCGACGCGCATGCGCGTCGCGCGACCCGCAACCCCCTGAACCAGCGATTCATGTTCGCTCTCGCGAGGGTATAGTGGGGAGGGTAACATTGGAGGTGGTGATCGTGGCAGAGACCGTGGGGAAAGGGACGATGGGTACCAAAGGGGGGAGGGAGAGCGAGGACGAGAGGGAGAAAGAGAGAGAGAGAGAGAGAAGGAAGCGGAAAATGCTAGTGGCCGTTATATCGGATATGAGATAGAGAGGAGAAGGGCGAAGGTGCAACCACCGTGTCGGAGGCGTAGGGGAAGTGGGGGAAGGGGGGGGGAGAAGGGCGAGGGAAACAGTGCGCTAACCCACGTGGTGGGACCAGGCGGGCGAGTGCAATCGGAGAGACGTGCATTCCAGGTGGGGAATTCCCCTCGCCGACGTTTTTATAGCGCGTAACCTAAACCCTGCGTCGCCCGTCGACCGACGACGACTGCACACGGCCGCTCGTCCGCCCGCGGCGCGAGAGAAAGTGCAGCGGATGCGGCGACGATGTAGAGCCGGAGCGAGGGTCGAGCGGATTAATGATCGTTCGACGCGCTACGTACATCGGCGCGGCGCCACCATCGAATACACGAGTCACCAAAGGATCTCGTGAGATTTCTCCGTTCTCTCTGCATTTCGCGACATTTCGTTGTGCTTCGCGAGGTATATACCTACGTACGATCGAGATTTAAAGCGATTCCGAGTATTCCCGGATAAATCAACAATAAGAACGCGCGTTTAAAAGTAATAAAAAATGAGAAGGAATAATTTCATTCACTCTCTCCCTCTCCCCCCCCCCCTCTCTCTCTCTCTCTAATAATATGAATAATAATAATAAAATTATTCTTATTTAAAAAATTTTAACGTAGATTGTTCTATGTTTGATAAGAGAAATTCAAGGAATTATATTAATGAATTTTCAAAGTATTTAAAAAAGAGATAAAAAATTAATATATTTGAATTTTATGCTACATATTGTCTCTATAATTTATGAAACATATCTTATTTTTTATATACGGAAGGAGCAATATATTCGCGAATAAAATTGCTAGCAGATAATGATACTAGATAAGAGAAAATCACTGGAAAAATATTGTCGTACAAAAGAGACATAAAAAAAAAAAAAAAAAATAGAAATAGAAATAGAAATATTATAATTAATAGAAATATTTCCTTGTTATATCGCGATTGATTACGCAATCGAATATTTCGCGCGATCGCCGTCATTCGAGATAGCGAATCAAACAATGACAAATGAAAGCCATGATACGATGTTCGTAAGCGAGTTACGTAAGCGAGAATTTGCGTTGTCGCATCGCGACAAGCGAATATCGTTAAACGCGATGTATAAAAATTCCGATGACCAAGATAATACCGACGATTCTAACGATCGACACTTTTTTCAAAATCTAACGCAGTGTATAACGCTCGCGTTACGTACACAAGTGAATCGAGCAGTTCGATATACACATGTCAAACGAGTTTTCCTAGATTATAGATCTTAAAGGCCTACGTTCAAGGTAAAACTGGCTTGACTGCACCTTATCGTTTCTGCACATCGCTGCGTAATGCATGGTTCGCTTGTGCGACGGAGTGTGAAATCATTGACGAAAGCGCGAGATCGATATTACTTGGACCTCTGTATATATATAATACATAATTAAATAAATTATTAGACGATTAGACATTACGCTTCGGCATATGATATATAAAACCAGATTTCGCTGCAATAATTAAAAATATTTGTATATTATTTTTCTCGAAAATGTGATTTAATCTGTATATATTATATATATATATATATATATATATGTATTCCTGTATAATTTGGCAAATTAATTTTGAATTTAAGATAATAGCTGCTTACGCCATCTTGATTAACTGATTCATGAAATTGTAAGTTTTAAAAATTATTGGGCAAAACTGCAACCGCATATAAGAAGTTTGAAATGGAAATATCAGTAGTAAAATCTAGCAATGGTCAGACAGCGAGTTTGCGATGCAAATTTAATCTTATCGGAATGATTACAATTTAACATCACTGTGTTTTATTTCAAATTAAAGATATTTGCTTTGAAAATGTTGATTATTTCAGCGTAATGTAGCATATAATATTCCTGCGGAATATTCTATAATGTAAACAACGTAATGTAATGTAAATAAAGAAATGATGAGAACATGATCGCGATGAAAGATATTTGTAAATAATGAACGGCTATGAACATCGATTCGTGCGGTATAATTAATTAGGATTTAATTATCAAACAAATTATTCGGAGAAATCGTAGCTTCAGAATGACACTTTCAAAATTTCACCACAAAGCGGAATGCGATTCAAGTTAAAGAAATATCCTACGTCCCGAGATCATCGAATGTCTTTTTAATTGCAGATTTTTTTTAACCACAATTTAAAATCAAATCTTCTTTATAAGAGTGTCGAAGAGTATTTTGATTAGAAGCGAGGAGCTTATGACGTGTTAAACTTCACGAAAGAGAAAATATATTTTTCAATTAATTTCAAGCAAACTTTAATTTTAAAAGAATTTTAATTTATAAAGCTAGTTATATCAAAAAGATATGCTCAGTCTTAATTTTAAGAAATACGATATAAAATGCGCGATGACCTCCCTCGATATATACTTTCATTTAGAAAAAAAAAAAAATTCATCTCTAAATCGAATAAAAAGAAGTTGTTCGATTTGACGCGACAGTCTACATAACACGCTATTGTCCAATCGTGAGCGAGCGAAAAATCGCCAAAGAGCAATAGAGTTCGAGCCGCTAAAAACAAGGCGCGGTTACGTAACTCGCCGCGCGCGCAGTCCGACGACCTTCCTCTATGGAAAGGATGGATCTGAAATAGCAACGACCCGAATATGGGTCAGCATGCATTGTGGCGCGACTCTCCTCACGCGGAGCGCCGCGCCGCCGCGCCGCATCGGTGTAGAGGAGGAGACGGCTTTTACGCTCACGAAAATAGACACTTTATCGGACCGACTTCTCTCTAGCCAACTCCACTTGCAGGATTATAAACGTACCATTTGAATTGCTCCTCGTTACTGCAATGCCACTCCCTTTACACGCCCGATGATATATCGCACGAGTCTTTAGAAATGTAATCTCTCGTCGAATTGAGCAACTATAATCGACCCTCGAACGATGCTAATTCGGCATCATTATCTTATCGCGAAAAATCTGTTTCGATGTATCAATAAATTTCATATTTTTTAATGCGTATAGCGCATTTTATTGAAACATTTATCAATTGTGACATGAAAAATATCGAATATATCTACGATATTCTAACGGTGCAACAATGCGGCTATTTTAAATTAATACTTTATTTTTTTTTTTTTTTACATTATACATATATCTTAATTGAAACACATATCGGAATAAATATAACATTTCATTCTGCATTATTTCACGTTCATTGTTTCATTGTTTTCGTCATTACAAATGTGTATCTCAAAAGTAATTTTTCCAAAAATATATCGTTGCTTTTAATCTTTTGATTGAGAAATTTTAACCCCCATTTGTTATCTTTATAATTTATTTGCTTTGAAAAAATTAGAGAAAGAAGGCGTATTTCCTTATTTCAAATAAGTGAATTTAAGGGCTGGTATTCACGATACAAAACTTGATGAATGCCACCCTCGAGATCGAGAAGTATCGTAGATCTTATTCATCGGTATCTCGCATCTCTTTTTCGACCTTTAAGATCGTTTGTATAACGAAAGAAGTTTATTTATGGGCACAGTCCGCGAATAGAAAGGTTCTTAAAAGAACTCTAGTACTCGATGACGGGAGAGAGAGAGAGAGAGAGAGAGAGAGAGAGAGAGAGAGAGAGAGAGAGAGAGAGAGAGAGAGAGAGAGAGAGGGAGGGAGAAAGGGATAAAAGAAGAGGGCATAGAAATGAAAAGGTAAGAGAGAGAAGCAAGGAAAAAAGATGAAACGTGCAATATAGAATGACTAAAGTAGGTCATAAAATATTTTTATGCTTATTGCATTTATTCGAGTTTCATTCATTTGCATTAATAGATGCATTTTTATGCATTATTTAAAACATCACTTTATTGAGGGTAAAATATTTTTAGATAGAGGAGAGAGATCGCGCGCGGGTAAACAAATGTGCCTCTTCAGCATATCGGTAATATTAATCGTAATTGATCGTATTCGATCGTAATTAGAATATAATTCGCCTTGAAAAAAAATTATATTAATTTTTTTATATCAAAATTTAAATAAAAATTTATATTAAATATAAGAACAGATGTACAGATTGCAAGTAACACCTTATAAATTTTATTTCTGTAATCTGATATATGAACATATAAATAGGCACAATGTTAATTCGCAAAAACCATCTCGATTAATTATCTACTAAACGAAATTTCGTTCAAATAACGCTGACACTCCATTAGATGTTTCATCGAACGGACAACTTTTTCAAGCATTGGTCACGTATTAGGTGTACAACTTTGCTCCCGCCGTTTTTTCCCCGAAATTCGAGACTTTATTGTAAAAAACTGGTTATACATTTATGATTCAAAGTATTGTCCACTCCCGATGATCGTGCCAATTCTTTTTGACTTTGACTCGAGTCTTCATTAAGTAATGCCTCCAATTCTGCATCTTCGAAAACCTTCTCTCTTCCACCGCTATGCCGGTCTTCGACGTGAAAATCACCGTTCTTGAAGCGTTGAAACCACTCGCGACACGTTCTTTCACCAATAGCGGCTTCGCCATAAGTATTTGAGAGCATTCGATGAGCCTCAGCCGCACATTTCTTCATATTGAGGCAGAAAATTAAAACCTCCCGCAAATGACGAGAATTTGGCTCGTAAACTGACATTTTCAATCGAGAATAACTTTACGATGCAGACACAAATCGACTAATGTTTCTATGGGGTTATGTTGACAGATGCCCAAGTTTATCGCATGACATCTATGATCTATTTGTTTCGACCACTACTTACCGCTAAAGCCATCTATAGGAAAACGGCGGAAGCAAAGTTGTACACCTAATATTATTCACAAAGCCAGGATTTAGACGGCGCTAAAAGCGCAGTGCGGCGTAGCAGCTCGCTCGATGTTTAGCAAGTTTACCGCCGGTATTACAAATAAGCGCGGTAAGTTCCGTCTACGTGAAGGAAAAGACGGAAACAAGCAAACGAGAAACGCGACAGAATTATCCAAACGCGTAGTCCCTTCCCCTCCTTCCCTTTCCTCATCTTCTTACTTCCCGTTGATGACGCATCATCTATGACCCCCCCCCGCCCCCCCCCCCCCATTTAATTGTCTCGGCGATGTCTCATTCAAAAAAAGACATTCGAGAGAACGGCTCATAAATTATTGATGCACGACCTTTTCATCTGTCGCGCATTGTTCAAAGGGACCCTCGCACTTCCATGTCCGATTCGTCTCAATTTTACGACTTACATACTTTCTTTTCTCGAGAAAATTTCCATCCGAGATGAAAGTCCATGAACGGTCGGCGATTGCTCGGGTCGGATATCGCGTAGCGCTGTTAAGCTGCCACAGGTACAAAGTATTCGCGAAGTAGTAGTACTTCGCGGAATAAAGAGGCGAAAGTAAAAGGGGAGATGGCTTGACGAGAGATAACCGATGAGAGGAAGAACGAAAAAAAAAAAAAAAAATACGATGAGATGGTAGAGTGGTGTGTGATGTGCGATGGTGGTTGCTTGAGGTAGGTCGATCTATTTTTATGCGTGCGCGGCTTATTGCGTTTACCTCGATTAACGCATTAACCGTTACGTCCATCATCCGTGACCGGAACGATGTCGTTAACATTGCATCGCGTATATATACAGTGTCCTAGAACCCTCAATCTGATATTTACGGGATGGATTCTTTGGCGAATCGCTGAATCGCAATTCGATCTGTTTAATCGGAGGCACAAATAAGAGCGAAAATATTAAAATATTCTAATCAGCGCGGAAAAAAATTTATGCAATACCATAAAATCTGTAATTAGAGATGCAACGTTGGAGCAATTATGAATTTACATAATCAAAGAAAATCGCTAATCGTCGAGTTTCACGATTTAAGAAAATTCCCATTATTATTTCCCATTTAAAATAGTCTAGTGATTCTATCGAAACATCGATCGCACATACGTGCACATTATCATAGATGGTTCACTAACGATCAGCTACGAGTGATGGAGAGAAAATAACGTCGCGGCACGAATAGATAGAGAGTAAAGAAAACAGAAATAGATAGAGAAGGTAGACAGAGAAGGTAAAGAGTGCTGCATGAATGTCGATGCGAGGGACGCCAAGATGGAGGAGTATCGGAATATTGCGAAAGAGAAAAGGAGAAAAAAGATGGAGAATGGCGAGAGGAAGAAGGAGAGAAAGGGATATTGGGGTAGGTCGGAAAGCACGAAGAGAGCGCACCGCGCCTGACGTACGTACGTAAGCGAAGGGGTGAGGGAGGGAAAGAAGGGTAAAGAGGAGGAGGAGGAAGAAGAGGAGGAAATTGGACGGGGGAACGAGTGAGGGAACTCGCGGTGGAAAGAGGGAAAGAAAAAAACCGGGGAAAAGATGAGAAGAAGAAGGAAGAAGATTACGCGCGCGAAGAAGAGAGAGAGAGAGAGAGAGAGAGAGAGAGAGAGAGAGAGAGAGAGAGAGAGAGAGAGAGAGAGAGAGATACGCAAAGGGTGCGGGGCGGTGAGAAATGAAGAAGATGAAGAGGAGAGGCCGACCTCCGTGGAGGGTTGCGGCTTTCGCTTTGCCATACGATGAGGCCGGCGTTCCTCAACCTTTGCCCTAGAATGCCCCTAGTAATACGACACCTAGATACGCGATGCTTTCGAACCCGTTAATCGCACTGTTCGCGCTGTTTCGACACGGCCATACATCACGATGCGCCGAGAACTCTCGGCACCGTTGCAACGCGCACGATTTAAGACCTTTCGCGGATATTTATGTTATGCAAAGTCGTTTTGATGATGTTTCCGGGGTCGCGTCCCATTTCGACGAGAGATTCACGCTCGCTTTTAAGATACGTGGCTTACATACATACATAATGTCAATTTTCACGTATCATTTAGCCTGGATGTGAATTTTTATCGATAACTTGTGAATTATATCCGATGTATTTTGTTAAATCTGTGCTCACGTATACGAGTAGATTTAATCAGAAAAAATCAATTTTCGCGTATGTATCTCGCGTTTACGATATATACAGGGTGTCCCATTTTAAAGAACCCACTCAAATATCTCAGAAACACTGCGTTAAATCGAAAAATGTTTCAAACAAAAGTTGTGTGGCTTCAAGGAGGCCATAAGATGGTGACAATGATTTGACCTTAGAAAATCATTCGAAGGTCATGTGAAGGTCAACTTTAAAATCTTAAATGGAAACCCTCATTTTTTATTTAGTATTCTTGTAAGTGACATCGAGAGCTTTTCAAAACACTATAATAAAGTATTTTTTTATTAAGTACTTTTTGAGTTATTTTATATTTTAATCTGACATATTTTGATATAAAAAATTAAATATCTCGTAAAATATTTAGTTTTCGATAATCTTACCGTAATACTTTTATGTACAGAATAACGAGACAAATCAATTAGTATTAAAAAAAAATTGTTTTTAAGAAAATTATTTACAATGTATTTTTTTTAACAATTATTTGTTTTTCTTTGGCACTAATTAATTTGTCTTATTATTCTGTACATAGAAGTATTACGGTAAAATTATCGGAAAACTGAATATTTTACGAAATATTTAATTTTTTATATCAAAATATGTCAGATTAAAATATAAAATAACTCAAAAAGTACTTCATGAAAAAATACTTTATTGTAGTGTTTTGGAAAGCTCTCGATGTCAGCTACAAGAATACTAAATAAAAAATGAGGGTTTCTATTTAAGATTTTAAAGTTGACCTTCACATGACCTTCAAATGATTTTCCAAGGTCAAATCATTGTCACCATCTTATGGCCCCCTTGAAGCCACACAACTTTTGTTTGAAACATTTTTCGATTTAACGCAGCGTTTCTGAGATATTTGAGTGGGTCCTTTAAAATGGGACACCCTGTATATATGTAATACGAGGGTAAAACTCTTCTTTTTTTTCTTCAAGTATATTTCTTTAGAATTTTTCGCTAATTTTTATATTAGACTCGAATTCTTTTTTGACATTCTTTGGTGACAAGTCACTATATTTTGTTATATTTTTTTATTCTATAAAGCTGCTAAATTAGAAATTAATAATCTTATATAATTCTTGCTTACAATTAAAAAATTTCGAGTAATTAATTTTATTCAATATAAAATATCGATTAATCAAATATCACGCGATTAATTCAAAGCTAAAATGTAATAGTGTTGTCTGTCCAACGAAATGTGTGCAAAGTATCGCGAGATTAAATTTCGAATACACAATATTCATGATTTTACTCTCGAGAGTTTATTTCTCGCGCTTTTATTCGGCCCGCGTGTAAATCGTATTTTGTAAATTATTTTTTTCTCCCGAGTTTTATTTATTTAGTAGCGTTTATACGCCGCAAATTTTTAATCGAGACGTTATATTTAACACGATGTTACAATTTGCGTTAAACAATCCGCGAATTTCAAGTATTTCGCGCACGAGGATATTTATGGCCGCGTCAAACATAAACTTTCAGTACGTTTCCGGTGTTTGTTCGACCGACTGTTTTAATGATGTATGAATCAATTTGCGGCGAGATAACTTATTAATTAAAGATTACGTTGTGCGCTTATACAAAGATGACCTGGCGGCAAGAAACTATTTTTAAGAAAGAGAGAAATATTTTAAATCATTTAAGTTTTTTTATTTCCTTAATATATACATATATATATTCTCCTCTTCGTAATCTTTTTTTTTTTCAAAAACTTTTGCTTTAAAATCTTTGTCAAATAAATTCTTATCGATATGAAAATGTTAAATAAATAATAAAAAACTTATCTTGCAAAAAGATTGATATGATAAATGAACGTGTTTTTATTTTATTGTAAACTTGATATACTTTTTGGTAATTGATTCCACTTATTCTTCATGAATTCTACAATTGATGATCATGTTCTATTATTTGCAATTGTTTGCACGATAATGTATAAAATATTAAAGATGATCGTCACTCACACGAATAAACGTTATAAATTACAGTTGCGCGTGTGCGTTTTAAAACTGATTTTACACGATTTTTGAAAGAAATGTGTACATTTTTCACCGTAATATTCGGAATTTCATGAATATTTTAGATCGCGTAAAACTTTGTTTTGAAGATATAACAACGTAACGATCATCGATCGTTAAAATTTGCCTGATGCATGGAAGCTTTAAATGCTTGCTACTCAATCCTATTAGGAATTTTAAGACTTTGTTACTGATGTGATAAGGTCGCAAAGTCGATTTAGCTACATTTGCCAATTATAAGCCATTTACGTTGTAAATACCGAGATCGTGAATCCACGCGTTTAATTATAATTTTCGCAAAGTTTCTTTCCACGATGAGATCCTCAACGATTTCTTAGCACACCAGAATATTGCTTTAATTACGTACAACGAAGGAAAGTTTTAGAAAAGCAACGTACGTACTGGTGCTTAATTTTAATACAATTTTCATACGCTACAATACTTTTTTTTTTTTTAACATGCAGGATTTTAATGAATAAACAACTATGAGAAAAAAAATCGGGGACAACATCGGCATCTTATTAAAGAATATAAACGATCGTCCAAATTCTCAATCGTAACCCACTTTCGTAACACATCCTTCGAAGATTTTGGGGAATTTCGGTCGTATCGACATATCCATTTTATCTCACTCCGTGAATTTATTTAGCACGAACGTCGTATGGAAAATTCATGCCTTTTCAAAACTCGCGTTCAAAGTTACTCTCGATCGTTAGAAATAAACTCATTGATACATATTTTCGCGCGCATGACTTATGGATACCATTCGTTATAAAAAGTAAACAAAGAAATGATAAAGATATAAAATATAGATCTCACATCTTGACATATTTGGATCGATCCGTAAAACACGTAGTTCGTAAAAACAATTTCCGATTTTCGCCTTGGTAAAAAATAAACTGCCAAAATATTTCTACAGAATCTCCATCTCGGATCTGATTATCTTTCGTCGATTATAGGCGCCATATCGTTCCTATTATTACTATTGCCGATACCTATTCGTACGTCAAATGCTAATGTCACCGCGAATTAGTCCACGGTGCCCCTCCCATTGTGCCTTCATTGGCCCCCCCTAGCGGGTGGCAGTGCGCACCCCTTCCTCTCATCCCTCCCCCACTTGTCAACGATCCGCTCTTCCGTTTGTGGAGCATAATTAATATCGCAAACTGTGCACCGGATTGTCCTTCGACAATCCTCGGCTGGTTGCATAACGAAATGCGCCGAAGCGCATGTTTCTTGGCGAATCTCCGCGAATACGTGTCACATGGGCGATCGGTTTCACGTGCGCGCGTGCGTGTTGGATTTAAACTTAACCTAACCTAAACTTTGATCATTGATTCGGCGAGCCTTGGACACATCCTTCAAGCTGAAATCCAGTCCAATTACACGCTATTCGTTTTGTCATATTTTCATGAACAATATTTAATCAATATTTCTAGGATAATCTACCAAATTGTAACTGACAAGTGGATTTTCGTAAGAATTCATGACAATAAAAGTTGCGAAAAGAGTTAAATATAAATTATGATTACAATATCAGTGATATACTTTATTACCTTATATTCATATATTATATAGGTATTATTGTTATTATTAGTGACTTAACGGACAGTAAATCATATGAGGGAGTGTTAAGTCGAACGCGCGTCGCGTATGGATTATGCAAGGTGACGGTGCTGTTTCTTCAGAAACTACACGTGTTTACGACGCAAGAAATCGCGGCGTACTTAATAATAGGAATAAAAAATATAACTACACAGGCATCGTTGCAGTTTGAAGTGTTCTTGAAGTGAAAAGATAGAAATTTAGTAATACTAAGCAAACCTGCAGAAATGGCCGTAAAAGGTACTTTATACACACATCGAATTGTTAAATTGTTACAGAATATTAATTCACCGATGCGCAATGGCAGAATTGTTGTACACAAGGTTGATCTACAAAATGCAAATATATTCTAATTATGTATATACGTATAAAGCAAGGTGCTCAAAATAATTAATATTACAAAAAAATAATTATTGCGTGTAAAATGGATTTCGTCATCTCTTGTAAATAAATATTTAATATGAAAACAATTACATAATTTAAAAAAAAAAAAAAATCTTTTATATTATAAGCTTTTATGAAATGTGATAAATGAATATTTAATTTTTATATAAGAGTAATATAAATATATTCTAAATTTCTTAAACAAAATATTGAAATATATATATAATCATCAATTATTATATAAATATATTGTTAAAAATATTTAAAAAATTTTGAAATAAAAGATCTGTATAATATTTTATATGCATTATATTGCGTAATGTAAAATAAATCACTATTGCAGAAATAAACAATTAATTTTGCAATAAACAAATAAGTAAATTATAAATTCTGCTCATTGTATGAGGTCTCCTCCCTCTTTTCTTGCTCGTCCTTTGCTGCTCCTTCATGGTATTCACAAGATATTTGCAAAAAGACTGTTAATTGCGATCACGTGCGCATTAACCGCCAGAATACGACAATCGCGTGGCTTTTTCGATAGCAATCGCATGCAACACCTTATTATACTGACAGGAGAATAACAGAAAAACTACGTTATCCATTCGATAACTCCAGAATTGTGTGACAAAATTCGCGTTCCACTTATCGCGATACTATCATTGTTGTTAGGCTAGGTCAAGTATTTTATTAACTAACCTACCTTTTATTAACTTACCTAACCTAACCTAACAAGTAGCATATTCTTGCATTTTGATGCAATTCTATTATCTTGCGCTACATCGTAAATAAATAAATAAATATAAAAGATTAAGATTGAAGATATAAATATCTGCAGAATGTGATAGCGAAAAAATATATGATCGTTTTATTCTTGACTACTCGCACGATCTCGATCGAAATACGATTGCGATAAGTAGATAGAAAAAAAATCAAACGCGAGTATCACGTAGAAATTCTAATACTATACGCATTTATAATACGTGATTAATATAGAAGCAGGATTCGCTAAATTCTACCAATCAGATTTCTTTATGCCATTCACGAATCGCGTATAGTCTGGCGCTAATATTACAATTAACGATTACTGACCTGTGATTATCATCTCTTAATCAGCAATTAATTTGATTCGCGTAGTATTAAGTAGTACGGTATCAAGATATTGCATAATTTATTTTCAAATGTTCGATTATTGACGAAAGTTTGGAATATAAAATGGAACGATTCTGAATCATACGGCGTTATGACGCATTTAATTAATAAATCGAATTCGACATCGATGGTTTGTCAAAACATGTATTTTACGTGGTTTGTCTATCAAGAAGATTTGCGCGAGTAGTCAACAAAACACGTGACACATTTTCAGATATTATATATTCGAATATTTAATTTTAACTCTTATATTTATTTGCTTATATGATGTAACACTAGATAAAGAAAAGTCATCTTAAAATACAAGGGTGTATCATCTGTTAGCGATAATGATAGCATCGCAGCGAGTATATAATTTTTTCACGTTACTCTCCCGTCACAACATAATAAAGTACGCATCGCAATCAACATGGAAAAATGTCGTGTAAAGGATCGTGCGATTGTCGTATTCTTAGTATGTGCGCGATCGTAATTAATCGTATTTTAGTATCTTGTGAATACCCTGAAGAAGCGGGAAGAGACGAATAAGAGAAGAGAAGGAGACCCGGGGAGATACGTCGAGCAATGACGGAGCAACCATGGGATAAGCAGAATTTATATATATATATATATTATTTATAATTTAATACTTGCAAATTTAATTGCTCTTTTATCTCTACGATAGGTGATTTATTTTACGTTATGTGTATAATACAATTCATATAAAACATATTAGAGATTTTTATTAAAATTTTTAAAATATAATAAAATATTTATATGTATATATATTTTTTCAACTTTCTTGAGATTTTATAATTATTTAGATTTTTAAAATGAAAAATCAGATTTGTTTATTTCATAATTCATAAAAGATTAGTATCTTTAATTTTGTAAGTTTTTGAATTAAATATCTTTAAAGATGAAATTTAAAAAGTTCTATTGCGCGCAATAATAATTTTTTCAACTGTTAATCACTTTGGGCACTGTTTTTTTTTTATACATAATTTGGATATATTTGTGTCTTACAGATCAACGCTGTGTACCACTACAACTCCGTCGCTGCGTATCGTACTGGTGAGTTTTAATTTTTATACACATATCACATATATGGATACTTAATATTTTTTCTCTAAACTCCAACGAGTCAACTACTGTTGTTATTTGTTCGGAATATGTCAGGTGACGGTCTCAGTGTGTAAAAGGTAATATTTTAATTTTTCAAATTACTCTCTATCGCGACTTTCCGTCTACGATTACGATAAGTGTTTTATGAAAAATAAATTTTGGGTATTATTATATTTTACTTTTTATCATATAATTAATTTCTGTGTTTTCGCTCAACAAATCGTAACTGTGAAATTGCGAAATTTCAATCGATTCTATTTTAGACAACTGTACGCATCGAGCAGTTGAAGCGTGATAAACATTTTCCAGCGAGATGTTTCTAAAACTTGCAAAACGTGCACTTTTGGCAAAACATGCAAGAACGCAGACGCTTTTAAAACTTTTGCGCACCCGTCTTATCTCGAATTCATTGTTAAAAATGCTCGAAAAAATGTGTTAATAGTAATACAAACAAAAACCTCTCGAAAATATTTATAATATTCTACGTTAGAACAATAGATTTCAATTTCTCCTCTATTTACGGACGAACAATTCATTGCATTAAATTAATAATCTTATAAAAGATCTTTTAAATATTTATTACTATAAAAAATAATAAACTGTAATAAATAGCAAATAAGCACAATAAAGTATATAACTCTTGTACTTGTATATATAAAATAATTGCGTACAAATATACGCGCATAAAAATTTATTAGTAGTCGAGCAAAAATAGTATGTCAGACCAGTGATGCCAGAATTGAGACGCGAGCAACATGACTCCGTAGTGGAGGGGATACTCACACAAGCGTAAACCGTGTGCATGTAATGCGCAGAGCGCTCTGCGCATTACATGCACACGGTTTACGCTTGTGTGTGTATCCCCTCCACTACGGAGTCATGTTGCTCGCGTCTCAATTCTGGCATCACTGTGTCAGACTTGCGGGATAAAAAAATGCGCAAAATATATATATGATAAAAAATTATGATAAATAAATTGATAAAACTCATCAATGATTATGTCCTTCTTCTATTACACGACAATAAATTTACCGACATAACACCTGCGCGTTTTTCATAAAAATGCTAACGGTGATCATAATTTTTAATAAAGGAGCCTGACACAAAATTTCAAATAATTTATTCTGAGGGAAGATCATAAAACATCTTATCACTAATAAATATAAATATAGTAGCTAAACTAAAATTAATTTACTGTATAATATGACATGACATAACAAGCAAATAAGCTAGTTTTTGTTTTTTTAAATTATATTACAAGTGTAAACAACACATTATAAAACTGTAGAAAATGCACCTGAAAAAAGCTTTTTAACTTAAATTTAAATAAATCAGATACTTTAAAATACTTTTACATCATCTCTGTTTTGACATTTGTGTTTTGTCGGAAAAACAACACAAGCGACAACTTGCTTCGTACAATCGATTCTCTCGATAACAATCATAAAATTATTAGTTCGAAATAATAACAATATATTTTTTTATTTAATATTATATCGATATAAAACGATATTCATAACATAGAGAATTTTTATCGAGACTCTCTTTTACACCCCTTGCATAATACGAATCGTCTCGTGCTCGTTATTGTCGGCTGATCGAAATCCCGTGCAATAATCTTCAACGCAGAGATTAACTCGTAATTTTGTCCGCGTTATCGCAATCACGATAATCGTTCCCCGGATTTGAGAACCTAAGAATTTCTCTCCTCTCCTCGCAAAACGAATACAATCTCAAAAATCCATCTTTCGGCGACGACAAAAGAAACACGAGTTGCGCGCGGATGCTGCGAAGACGTATATTTCCCGCACAGCCGGTACCTTCTCTCGGATCCAAGGTCTGACCTCCCTCGGGCCGCTTCGAGAATCGCGCGGAAGGTTTTGACCTATGAGGGCATTAGGAAGTACCAGATGGCCAAGGGGGAAAGAGGAAGAGGGGGAGGGGGGTTGGGGGTGGAGAGAGCAGGAAAATGCGCGTGAAGTAATGTGCGTTGCGCGAGTGTGCGAGAGTGAGAGGGTCGCATGCGGTAAAGGCGAGCGAGTAAGGGAGGGAAAAGGATGGGGAAAGAGAGAGAGAGAGAGAGAGAGAGAGAGAGAGAGAGAGAGAGAGAGAGAGGCGCTATGTGACGACTGACCCAGTTACGCGGCGGAGGTAATGACCGATACTATACTACCTAGCCCTCCTCCTTCACCTCCTCCTCCTCCTCCTCCTCCTCCTTCTCCTCCTTCTCCTCCTTCTCCTTCTCACCCCTACTCCCTTCCACCTCCAGGCGGCAGTTCCGATCCCTCCTTGCGCGTCGTGGTGCTCGACTATATACTACGCGCGTGCATTACGTGTATACATATATGCATATATGCGCGTGCATGCGCGCATACATGATGAGAGGAGGAGAAAGACGGACATTGCAGGAGTGCCACGCACACGCGTACGCTCTCTCGAATAGCGATAGAGATACGATAAAGACTCACCAGAGATGAGATAAGTTGTCCGGATTCTACGGTAGTTGAGTTCTCCCTAAGTATGAAACGAAAGGGTCGTTGGCGAATGCTAACTTCGTAATCGGGGCTGCGAATGTCCGGGTTAAAGCCAGTTTAAAATCTAAAAATGACAATATCTTGGGTTGAGTAAAAAGTCATTGCGTATTTTTTGTATGTTTTTCAAAGTCATTTATTTATATAAAGAACAAAGATCAATCAATGATATATTTTCCGTTTTGTTTGATGACCTTTTGCCATCTTTCGGTGAGCTTCATAATTCCCCGTTCGTAGAAGGACCTGTCTTTATTAGCGAAAAACTGAACAAGGTGCTGATTTACCGCCTCAAATGATTTAACGTTATTCCACGCAAGGAGTTTTTAAGAGAGCGAAACAAGTGGAAATCTGATGGCGCAAGGTCAGGCGAGTATGCTGGGTGGGGCGACACATTCCATCCAAGCTCCAATAATTTTTGACGGGTCGCCAAAGATGTGTGTGGTCTCGCGTTGTTGTGATGGAACACAACTCCTTTACGATTAACGAGCTCCGGACGTTTCTGGATGACAGATTCGTTCAAACTGTCCAATTGCCGACAGTACACATCCGAATTGAATGTTCGGTTCCTTGGTAGGAGCTCAAAAAACACCACACCCTTCCAATCCCACCACACTGAGAGCATAACCTTCCTCTGATGAAGTTCTGCTTTTGAAGTCGTTTGAGGCGAATCATCACGTCGGGACCAAGACCGTTTGCGTTCCACATTGTTGTAAACAATCCACTTCTCATCACCAGTTATCATTCGTTTCAAAAAAGGATCGTTTTCTTCACGTTTCATGAGCATATCGCAGATGTTTATACGCGCCGTCAAATGAGCTTTTTTGAGTTCATGAGGAATCCAAATATCGAGCTTGCTTACGTATCCCAGCTTCTTTAGGTGGACGTGAACACTTTTTTGACTGATCTTCAATGTTTCTGCAATCTCTCGTGTCGTGTAACGTGGGTTTGACTTGATCAATGCCTTTATTTTGTCGTCATCAACCTCGGTGGGCCTCCTGACCGAGGAGCATCTTTGAGATCAAAATCACCAGCGCGGAATTTCTTGAACCAGTTTTGGCACTGACGTTCTTGTAGAGCATCGTCACCGTAAACTTTACGCAATTTTTCACAAGCTTGACGCACGTTCTTCCCTTTACGGAAGTAAAACAGTAAAATATGGCGAAAATGCACAGTTTGGTCTTCCATGTTCAACTTGTTGTAAAATCTCCAAAACTCAATCAAATCGCTCAATTTTTTTTTAGAATAAAGCTTAAACCGTCAGCTATTAAACGATATATGACAAACATATGTGTGAATGACTCTAGTACTGCCAAAACTGAACTAATGCCATCTGTTGCAAAAATACGCAATGACTTTTTACTCAACCCAATATTAATTATTATGGAAATAAGGCATTAAATAATATTATAAATTCAAATATTTTCCTTTCATGTTTATCTTGCGGAGATATTTTAGAACTTTATATCTCTTCGGTTTATTATTATTATTATTTTTTTTTTTTTATTGGTTTTAATATTACACGTACGATCGTAAAACCGGAGAGCCAATATTAGAACAATAAACGGTAAATAAAGTCCTGGATGATCAAGAGAATTCTGTTTTTGTTTTTGTTTTTCATATAATTATTTTTATTTTTAATATAACATTATACTATAATATTTCCCAGAGTTAATGTTTCGTTCACAGTATATCGTTAAAGGATATAATATCAGAAGAACGCTTATTTTATCATCCTTGAGCTTTATATAAGGATATAAATCATAAAAAATTGCTTATAAAAAAAGAAAACATTCTAATTATTCTGAGATCGAGATTATATACTCTGTGTTTCTATTATTAAACGCATAAAAAGCCTAGATATATCGTCTATCGGACACGTAACGAGCGCAAAGCTCGGAGCTTTGAGCGAGTTCGCACGAAGGGATCCTTGGCCAACGAGTGCCAAAGGGTCCTCCTCTCTCGTGCACAATGTGCACGCTCTACTTGCGATTCGATTGACGGAGAGAGCGAGCTTCTTCGTGCGAGCCCGTGGTGGAAGGCAGCGATGCGAGGACCGCCGATTGATAGAGAGTGGAGTTCTTTTTTTCACCATCATTTTACGGCGTCAGAGATTTTTTTCCTTGATCCGCGTTTATAATCGGCATTGCGTAACGTGAGATCGTATTAACTATCAATTGCGTGGTATCGTGATTGTTAATGCAGTCATAAACGTATCGACAATGAGTATTTGCCACATTGTTCAAGGAACGACTATTAAATATACATGAGGGACTGCCACATTGCATTGCATATAGTTATTAACGGCCGAGTTTTATTCGCATTTGATGAGCCTGCAGTTTCTCTAAAATTGTTATCTAAATGAGAATTTCACATAATTAAGCTTGTGTGCGTGTAGTTTACAAGGATTTATTATTATATGCAAAGAAATATTTATATAAAATTCTCTGTTCTAATAACTTAATATATTTTTAATACAATATATTATTGTAAGATATTAGAATAAATATTTAAATATATATAATTATTAAATATATATTATGATGATGTAAATACATATATCGTATAATACGCAATCGTAAGAGAATCTAAAAATCGATGTTTAAAACCTTTAGTTATCGACTGCAAGATGTTTCGCTTTCCTCTTATCGAGTAAGGTCGGAGGATATTACGCGATGATTCACAATTGCGCACAAGGCAAGGAGTCATTGCTCGTGCGCAAGGTGGACTCGTAAGAAGTAGAAGAAAAAAATGACAACCTTGTTGCCGCTGATTTACAACGTGTGACGGACGAGGAACTTGTGCTACGCGCGCACAAAGTCCTCGCGCAAGTTACTCGAGGAATAAAGTCTCGCCGTTGGTACGTAGGCATCCCGTTTGCGAAATATCCTGTACGACACGCAAACGCGACGCATTTTCAATCTAGAACCTGTATATGAATACAACGATGTTTATCACGTACATGAGATATTGTGTATAAAAAACTCATGAAATGAAAAACTAATTTTAACTGCCCTGAAGACAATTATATACTTTGAATTTTTATAATTAAAGAATATATAAATATATTAGGTGTACAACTTTGCTTCCGCCGTTTTCCTATAGATGGCATTAGCGGTAAGTAGTGGTCGAAATACAATAAATAGATCATAGATGTCATGCAATAAACTTGGGTATCTGTCAACATAACCCCATAGAAACATTAGTCGATTTGTGTCTGCATCATAAAGTTATTCTCGATTGAAAATGTCAGTTTACGAGCCAAATTCTCGTCATTTGCGGGAGGTTTTAATTTTCTGCTTTAATATGAAGAAATCTGCGGCTGAGGCTCATCGAATGTTCTCAAATACTTATGGTGAAGCCGCTATTAGTGAAAGAACGTGTCGTGAGTGGTTTCAACGCTTCAAGAACGGTGATTTTCACGTCGAAGACCGGCATAGCGGTGGAAGAGAGAAGGTTTTCGAAGATGCAGAATTGGAGGCATTACTTAATGAAGACTCGAGTCAAAGTCAAAAAGAATTGGCACTGTATAACCAGTTTTTTACAATAAAGCCTCGAATTTCGGAAAAAAAATGGCGGAAGCAAAGTTGTACACCTAATATATTGTTCATATATATTATATAATTGTTTTATATATTGAATAATATTTTTATTATTATTAAATAATATATAATTATACTCAAAAGTCTACATTGAAAGTTAAATTTGTATTAATTTAGAGATAATAATAATCTTTATTTAACTTCAGCTCTTAACGCCAAGAAGTGGACTTGGTTTACACAATACCTACAACTCACATACCTTTCTCATTCTCTCATACATACCCTTATAACTACCTTATATTCCTATTTTTTCTTATAACCTTCTCCTTCTTCCAAATTTTCCTTAATAACCTTCCTTTCGCATCATCTAACACATCGTTCCAAAATTTTTCCTCTACTTCATTCTCATTCTTACCTATTTCTATAAACCAACTTTTAGTTACATCACAATCTTTAAAATAATGACTTATACAATCTTTGCCTATACCGCAAAATACACAGGCATACGCTTCCTCCCCTAACCAATATTTATTTCTATCCTCCATGTTTCCGCACCTTAACCTTAATAAAGCCCTTACGCTGTCGCCTAAATTTCCTATATCCACATTTCCTTCCCTTAAATACATTGGCCCTTCCAACCTTATTTCCAAATCCTTGTATTTCTTATTATATCTAGCTTCCCTAATTTTATTATCCTCTAATTGTCTCTGCACTTCCCCGTCCCTATTTCTCAACTTCTCTCTAATATCAATTCCTTCCTCTCTTAAAATTTCTAATGCTTCGATACCCCATCCATTTCTATTATAATATTTTTCTCTCTCCCTACTATACATATCCCCCCCCCCCCTCTATTTACTTCTTTTTCCATCCAATACTTTTTTACCCATCTACTTTCTTCCATACCTCTTATCTTTTCCTCATATCTCCAAGACCTTATACCCCACTCTATCCTTAATTTGTTTAAACCTAATTCTCTCGACATTAAATACCTTGGCGTACGGAATTCTAACCTGAATAACCATCTTACGTAATCTAACATCACTCTTTCTAATTCCTTCTTTTTTCTTCCCAGCCCCATATTTCCACTCCGTAAGACATTACACTCTGCAGCAGATACCTAAATAACCCCCACCTTCTTGTAAAATCATCTCTACAAATCCTTTCCCCCAAACCCCATGTTTTATTGGCTGCCAACCCCTTCCTTTGTTATATAAATCCTTTATGTGTTCTTTATAATTTCCATTATTATATTAATTTAGAAATAAAAAAAAGACATTCTAAAAAAAAATTTCCGACAATTTATAAACGGGTTATCGAATAATAAAATTTCGAGGGATGACGATCAAGATGTTGCGCGACTTTTCCGCGCGTTGTTGCATTTATGATTATATATATATATAATATATTTTTCGTTCTAACTTTACTCGGAATAATGATAAACTGTCGTGCTAGAGCCGACCTGTTTACGCGACTGCAACTGCACGGTCGAAGTTTAACGAAGATCTGGGTCAGACGACGTTTGGAATCCTTGAATCGTATACGCTCGCGCGCGCACGCTCCCGCGATAGAAGAAAAAAGAAACAACGTTCTATAGCGAATAGGAGTTTCGTTTCAGGAGTCGTTGCCGGGGATAGCCTCGATGTATATGCATGCCATAACTCTGGCACTGAGGTCGGCGCCGTTTCTCGGCGACTTAAAGAAGGCAGACAAGGATTCCGCGCGTACTTGCCATTCGCTGTAGGTCACAGTCAAGTTGCGCTTTTCTTTACGTTAAAACCTTACGTAATTTTGCGGAATAAGTCGCGCTCCAAGTCGGAAATTCCGGTCGATGCACATTCGCGAATAAACAGGATAGGACAAAACAAACGTCATAAATAGACGCCATAAAGCAACGTTATTTGAATAATAATGAAGTTTTAGAATGCGCAATAGCTAGAAGGTGCTTACATATTTTCTGAATGTTTGGAATAGAATATATTCCACAATTGAAGTATATATTTAAGTAATATATATTTCTATTTTGATTAAGAAAGATCTCTTTCCTCTCTTTATATGTGTCAACTATTTTATGTATCATATATTTTGTAATAATCTAGAATAAAATAAAATGAAAATATTAATAATAAAAAATTAATAAAAATATTTGACGACCGCTATTAGTTTTATAAATCAGTTCTACATAAAAACATGGAGAGAGATTTAAATTTCTTTAAGTATATATATATATATATAGTGCTTTTTAGACATACTATAGATTCGAAGCAACATATTTCTAATTTCGCATAATGTGAAATGATTATCTTCTTTTCGCATAAAAAATTGTTAAGTAATTTGTTCAGCAAATAATTCCTCATAGAAGTAAACTTAAATTGCATGTATCGCCGTAGACTGTTATCAGCGTAGAAAAAGTACTTTAGATTTTTTTTTCTTCTTTTCCCGTAAACAGCAAGAATAATATTCGACAGAATGATGAAGTATTAGCAACTTCATTTTCATTTTCCTTTCGTGACAAGTAACGATTTAAAAATTTTTCCTATAACTGAAAAAATCATGCATGTAAAGACATCATTACATAACAATCCACTGTAAGGTTTCTAACACGAAGCCCGAGAGATTTTATCACCCGCCTGCTCTACATTGCAAGAAATATAATTCGGTACGGCGGATTACCCATTACGACATTCAGGCCGAATATTCTATGACAATTTCAAGCGAAGCAGTAACGCAATTATATTTGTGTTCGCTTTATCTCTAACCGAGAAATAATTGTCCACGTATATCTTATATATATTTTTGCACGTCGATTTAGACACATGTAGATGCAATGTGAGCATTGAGAGAAATAGTATGCGATACAATTGTTTTCATAAAACGGATTTTATATAAAATCCAACAATCATTTCGTTCTCGACAAATTACGAAAGTGTTTTGTCTTATCCGATTGTAAAAATCCTGACTTTCGATCGCAATCCTTGACTGAAGGTGCAAAGGGCAATCGAGCCATCGTGCGAGCATGATACTCAATAATAATCTCGTGGGAGACGTTTTGTGTGGCTTGTGCAACTAGCAGCAGCAGCATAATATGCAGCTGCGTTCTGCACTAGATCTTGAACACTTTCAATGACAAGGCGTAGACGACGAGGCGGTGACGGCGGCGGTCGAGCAAGGGAGAGGGACACAAATTATCCGACCGAGTCCGACATAGTCCTCCTACAGTAGTACGCGATAAGACGAAGTAGGCCAAGCAAAAATTCGCCGATACCTCGCAAAAGTGGGCGGAAAAATAGACGTATGAGCGCGATAGCGAAGTTTAATGCCAGCGGCGCTTTCTATGTCCGAATAGCTTACGCAACAAACTACGCATTGCGAGGAAAACGATTAATTCTTAATTATTTGTACGAATAAAACGATTGTGAGTCCTTACGGGTGTTATTACATATGTAAAATTTTATCACAGTAGCGACAATAGAAAAACAGAAAATATACAGGGTGTCCCAAATTTAAATGGCAAAACTTCAAGAGCGTATAGAGGACCGAAAAATTAAGACAGGAAGTCCTTTGCTCGTTTTTGCTCCATTTTAAAGAAAATCGCAAAAATTCAATCTCTCGATTGGCACCGAATAAACTTTCTCTGCTTCAAGATTCCTTACATATGTAAAGACTTGATATTATCCTTTACGATGCCAATCGATTCAAGAGAGAAATTAAGAGATCGAATCATAGATGCAGTGCACCAAATGTCACTAGAACAATGTCTATCTGCAATTAATGAGGTCAGTACTAGATGTAATGCTTGCATTGCTGCAAGAGGGCAACATTTCGAACAATATCTGCATTAAATAGATGATAACATAAATAAAGTGTAAATAAATAAGTAAAAAAACGAAAACTTGTTTTGTTTCTTTTTTTTTGTGATTTTCTCCAAAATGGAGCAAAAACGAGCAAACCTCTAAAGGACTTTCCGTCTTAGCTTATCGATACCCTACACGCTCCTGAAGTTTTGCCATTTAAATTGGGGACACCCTGTATATATCCAACTTTGTATATATATATATATATATATTTAAAAAAAAATTCATTGCATAAAAATTCATATTATTTTTTGCATTAATTTTTTTATTACGATGTTATTTTGTATAAATCACAATTTTTCAGTATTACACTATATAATTTGAATTTTTATATTATCATTTATTTAAATAATAAATTAAAATATTCAAATATCTGAATAAAATTAACGATAAATTTTAATATGAAAATTCTAGTCTTTATACAAACTTTTATTAATTTAAATTCATTTTTAATGTAAAAGTTCTAATCTACACAAACTTTTATTAATTTAAGTTCAACACACGCGCGCGCGCGCGCGTGTGTGTGTGTGTGTGTGTGTGTGTACGTAAATATTTAATATCGAAAATATCAATGAAACTATCCAATATGCATGTGCTTGCATGCATATTTATGTCAAAGTTTCCACAGCAATGTTATCTCTTCTACTTCGTGTATAGATAATATTTTACTTATTGCCGTTCTATGCGAATAGAAAATGGTACAATGACGTCAGATCATTTGAATCACACAGGCGACATTTTACAATAATTAAATAATTATTTATTCCCGAAAAAAATAGTCTCTAATATTGCGATATTGCAAGAAATAATAATAAATATTAAGCCGTGATTAAAATCAATATAATTGATGACTTTCCGAAATCGCATATGCGAAAGAATATATCTTCCATTAACAATCGCATTCGACATTAGCACTTTTATATCTATGATGATATGCATTTCGAAAAATTCATTGAAATCACCGAATTAAATCTTTATAGGAACCATAATTTGTACGAGTCCCATCGCGTCAAATCCTTCCGGCTGTCGATTACCGTCGGATGTTGCTGCATCGCTTGATCGGGCGCGACGATGCGGCAGCATCGAATCTATCACCGCGTTCGTCGTCGTGTTAACGCGCACAGTCGACGACGGGTTTCCGACAGTGATGCCAGAATTGAGACGCGAGCAACATGACTCCGTAGTGGAGGGGATACACACACAAGCGTAAACCGTGTGCATGTAATGCGCAGAGCGCTCTGCGCATTACATGCACACGGTTTACGCTTGTGTGTGTATCCCCTCCACTACGGAGTCATGTTGCTCGCGTCTCAATTCTGGCATCACTGGTTTCCGACCGGAGCGGCGGCTAGGCTTGCGTTCGGGTCGATGTATTCTCGGTTGTTTATTTAGGCCACGGGAGGTGAATCGTTCGCTCTCTTAACGCTGGCAAGCGGAACGCACGGCCGTGCGCACGTCTGTTGCAAAAAAACGCGTGTACGTACGCGACGGCGCGTATGAGAAAGAGTTGTCACGTACCGTCGAGCATCGTGTTCCGATATCGTAGAAAGATCAAAGAAAATCTATCTGTTTATAATAAATAATTTTATAAATAATTTTCTTACGTATGCGTATATTCATGTGTATATTATATATTTATTATATATATTTTTTATGTACTATCAGATATATTGTGTATCGTATTATACAGACTGTTCCTTTGGGAATCATTTTCCGTTGCGATCGGTTTTTCCTTGATGAAAGTACCGGAGAACAATTTATAACTTGTAAATAATTTTAATATTAAAAGGTTCTTCTGCGAATTAAATTTGAAGACATTCCGCAAATCACCGCAACAACGTAATAAATAGCAAATTGTAATAAAAGTGATGCAATATATTGAGTAATGAAAGCTCATTTAATTCTTTAATTTCATATTGATGTCTGATGTTCACGAATATATAATTAAAAAATATAAAATATAGATTGAGATATAGAATATAAAAAATCGAAAATTTACGATGATTAATGTTTCCCTGCATTAAAATCCAATATTTCTTGTCTCGAAAAATTGGTTTCGAACAATTCATAAAACGAAAAGTAATCTATTAAATCTATAATATTGAGTATAGAATATCGTTGCTGCATATCAAACTTAAGTAAATGTAGTTTTTCGCTCGTACTATTTCGATTTGTAATTCATAACGTAGATTATTTTATAACACAAGCTGCAGGTAGATTTTCAAAATCGGTTCACTTGCTTTCACAATCAGCAATAATTTCCAAATATAAATTACGCAAGACTTGCACGCGCAAAACGTAAATCGATTTATTCTCTTTTTATATCAGTATCATATCAATCGATTCCGGAATGTCGCCGTCTTCGCGTTACACTAAATACTACAAGGTAAAACGAGATCAAGACATCATGACAAGTACACGTTTATTCCACTCCCGCGATATAAAATATAAGAAATGCATAACTGATTGCAACATCTCGATGATGCAAGTTAGACAAAGTATGACAGCACCGGTGAATGGGTTCGATTATATGCATTATATGCATATGTATATAAAATAAAATATTTCGTAAAATATTCAGTTTTCGATAATTTTACCGTAATACTTCTATGTATAGAATAATAAGACAAATTAATTAGTGCCAAAAAAAAACAAATAATTGTTTAAAAAAATACATTGTAAATAATTTTCTTAAAAACAATTTTTTTTTA
Organism: Polyergus mexicanus; assembly: GCF_030449975.1. NCBI lineage: Eukaryota > Metazoa > Arthropoda > Insecta > Hymenoptera > Formicidae > Polyergus > Polyergus mexicanus. The sequence continues at coordinate 5,159,604 of NW_027223344.1, forward strand.
TACTAATTGATTTGTCTCATTATTCTGTACATAGAAGTATTACGGTAAGATTATCAAAAACTAAATATTTTACGAGATATTTAATGTTTTATATCAAAATATGTCAGATTAAAATATAAAATAACTCAAAAAGTACTTAATGAAGAAATACTTTATTACAGTGTTTTGGAAAGCTCTCGATGTCAGCTACAAGAATACTAAATAAAAAATGAGAGTTTCTATTTAAGATTTTAAAGTTGACCTTCACATGACCTTCAAATGATTTTCCAAGGTCAAATCATTGTCACCATCTTACAGCCCCCTTGAAGCCACACAACTTTTGTTTGAAACATTTTTTTAACATTTAACGCAGTGTTTCTGAGATATTTGAGTGGGTCCTTTAAAATGGAACACCCTGTATATATATATATATATATATATTGTATATCATGTAACAGCAAACATAATATATAAAAAAAAACATTACTATTATTATTATTATTTATATGTATATCATATACAACTATTAATACAAAAATATAAAGAGAGGAGAGAGAGAGAGAGAGAGAGAGAGAGAGAGAGAGAGAGAGAGAGAGAGAGAGAGAGAGATAGATTACTGATACCTTCTAATATTTTCCTGATAAAAACAATTATTTAAAAATAGTTGCAGGCTGCTATTTTCGTATTTATAAAAGTTATATTGAAATATTTTTGTCAATATGCACAATCATAATAAACGTGTATAAACATAACTATCACATTTAACAAAGCTACATTGAGAACAAACAATTCTCATAAAGACCAATCCAACTATTACATTTTTAAGTAAAACGGAAATTTGCAAACCAAAAACAAACTATTTCTTTATTCTTCTCTATTACATCTACATTTTTTTTTTCATATTTACGAAGAACTTCCACATTGTTTCGTTGAAATGGATAATCTCCCACCATATTGGTAACGCGATCGCGATGAATCAAGAAGCATACGCTATCGATATCTAGCTCCTGACCTTGTTAGAAATGAATTTATACAGATATACAATATACGTGTACGGTATTCGCTTGCCACGATACGGGTACAATGAAATATACTGTATATAACTATCATGACGTGTGCAATTTTTTATATATGTATATAAAAGAAAAGATTTTATATTCTTAAAATATAGTGAAACATTATAAATTTTAATAAGAATTCATGCTTATTTGTAATTCTGAAATAACAAAAATAAGTATTATATATTTTAATAACAAGTAAAATATATATAATTTGCGAATTTTTAAACATGTACTCGCGTGCTTCACTAAAAGAAAACTATAAAATTGTTTTACGATTAATTATTATTTTTATTTTTATATAGCAATAATAAGTTTATTATATTTTATTATATAATATATTAAAATTATATATATTAAAATTGTATATATATATATATATATAACTTTTCAATTTAAAAATTGTCTACAATGTGCCCTTATAGTAAATCTAAATCCTAAGGAACTTTTGACGGAACTCTAATTATATGTTCATTAATAATATCTTCAGGATATAGAAACGCTATCATTTTGTAATTCCTATAAATAATAACTGTTGATCTGAAAAATATTAACACGCTAAGAGAAAAACTCTCTTGTATATTAGGTGTACAACTTTGCTTCCGCCGTTTTTTTTCCGAAATTCGAGGCTTTATTGTAAAAAACTGGTTATACATTTTGAAATTGCTTGTTGAGTCACTCCCAATGATCGTGCCAATTATTTTTGACTTTGACTCGAGTCTTCATTAAGTAATGCCTCCAATTCTGCATCTTCGAAAACCTTCTCTCTTCCACCGCTATGCCGGTCTTCGACGTGAAAATCACCGTTCTCGAAGCGTTGAAACCACTCGCGACACGTTCTTTCACCAATAGCGGCTTCGCCATAAGTATTTGAGAGCATTCGATGAGCCTCAGCCGCAGATTTCTTCATATTGAAGCAAAAAATTAAAACCTCCCGCAAATGACGAGAATTTGGCTCGTAAACTGACATTTTCAATCGAGAATAACTTTATGATGCAGACACAAATCGACTAATGTTTCTATGGGGTTATGTTGACAGATGCCCTAGTTTATTGTATGACGTCTATGATCTATTTATTTCGACCACTACTTACCGCTAAAGCCATCTATAGGAAAACGGCGGAAGCGAAATTGTACACCTAATATATTGCTAAAATCTAACGTAAATATTTATTTCAATGATACAACAAAATGTAGCTTTTTTACTCCCGGAATGCTTTTAATTTATGTAGCAAAAAAACCAATATAAAAAAAAATAATGTTAAAATATAATAATAGATTAAAATGAGAAAGAAATATGGAGTTATTTTAATAAAATATATTTTCCGTAAAGATTTCATACAAGTAGTAGTTTATAGTTTAAATCGTTTTTGTTCTAAACATATCGTTGCGGCGCGAAATTTTATTTATAATTAATAAGAATTTTATTTTTAAAATTAATAAAAAAAAGAAAAAGAATCCAATTTCTAATTAAATTTGAAAATATTTAAAAAACTTACTATGATATATGCTCTAGATTAAACACTGAATGATAACTGCTGCTTCATGCAATTTTCCGCAAGTGGAACATAAAAATGTAATGTAAACAAACGTAACCACATCGGTGATTGAAATTGACTGAATAGTTTAATAATGCGATAGGTCCTACAGGTCGAGTTAAGTAAAAGTAAAGTTAAGTTAAGTAAAAGTATTTGCTGTGCGATACATTGCGTAAAATTAACGATATGCAATGATTGTGTAGTAAATTGTAAAAAAGTGTTTATTTCATTTGCGAATCTCAAATTCCTATCATAAATATCACACACACTTTAGTTACGGTAAATTTGCGATTTTATCAGATTATTTATCTTTTTTTTTTTAAATTAAAAGATATTTTATTTAAAAAACATTTCTTCTATCGCAATTAATGACAAGTTTCATTAAATTAGTTATGCTAAACAAAACGCAACCTTTTGCGAATGTTAAAAAATGTAAAAAAAATAATAATTCAATAATTGACAATACCTGAAAATAAGCTGTGTCAGATATGAAGAGCCATTTAAATAATCCGATCGAAATGTTGAACTCAAACAAGTGATTTTATCGAACAGCAAAACCTACGATTTTATTCCGATCGCAATTAATCATCCTTTCAAACGGCTTATCTAAGCGTTCAGCAAATATATTTCCTTTTAGTACAAAATTCATATAAATTATTTTATTATATCAAAATTTAAATTCAATCGTTAAATATTTCCATCGAGTCTTTAAGATGAAGAGCGCGATTTAATTTTTTTAATCGCCGACATGAAACTCTTCAAACGCGCTAATGTCAGTTTTGGAATTCCAAGTTAAATTCCAAGTCGCACAGTTGTTCCTAGTTAAGAGTCATCGGTCAAGGGTCATCGCAATTATTAATTAGCGAGCCTCGCGGCCAGAGGGCGTGCGACAGATGCAAATGAGAGTGGGCGGCATGCCGAGAAAAGGCCGTTGCGGCGGCGCGTCGAGAGATTGCGTCGCGATCGCGCTCGTCTGTATATTATTATTATTACCGGCGTGTTCGAATTGGCATTAACATTCACCGATACGTTCGCTCGTACACTCTCGCTCTCGCGCATAGCCGTCGACGTACACAGCGCGATCCGCGCCATTTTCGTAACGTGACTTTGTATCATGAACTTTTCGATGACGTTTGCGCAATCAGTCTGTTAATACGACATGTACGAGAATGTAAATGTGTCGGCGGATGCGTGAGCGTTCTCGTCTACAGTGAGATAAGAAGAGTCATTAGCAGCTGTTAATGGGTATTGAGAATCTATATGATGATACTCGATATACATGCGTAAAATATTTAAATCACAGTTTTATAAGATAATATAAATTGGATAGATGAATTTATTTTTCTACTTAAATTACGAATATTCTATAAGGTGCTGTCAAAAATTTTCTGGACTTATTCTATAAAAAAAAAATAACTCGAAACATCCACCACCGAGACTCTCGTAATAATACGTCAGGCTTTTGATGACGATGCTCTAGGCCGTACACAATGTTTTTAGTGATATGCACGCTTCAAAGAGAGCCGAACATTGGCCGAAGACGACAAGCACACAGAGCGGCCACGTGTCAGCACAACTCCCGAAAATATTGAAAAAATTGCAAACATTGCTCGTGAGGACCGTCGCCATTTAGTCCCTTGTGACTTCTTTTTGTTCCCAAAAATGAAACTGAAACTCAAAGAGCGACGTTTCGAAACGGTACAGGAGATCGAGATCGAGTCGCAGAGGGCGCTTCACACGCTACAACAAAAAAAATGTTCAGGGAAAATTTGAAGCGTGGCAAAAGCGCTGGGGTGGCTGTATAAAGTCACAAGGAGACTACTTCGAAAGGGATGGAGGCATATTATAAATAAGATAAGCCTAATATCTTTTATAGAGTATGTCTGGAAAATTTTCGATAATACCACGTATGTATGAATTACGAGTACATTTATTAATGAAGCTTTTTTACAGATATTAAAATATATAGGTCTAAATATAAAGTATATTAAATTATTAATTGACGAAGACAATAGCCGTAAATTGCTCATATTATTTGTCAATAAAAGTTAGTAAGAAAAAGAGAATATATTATAGATTTCGCTATAAATTTTTTTAATATCTCTATTTTATATAATTTTTCTCATTTAATTTAAATCTATTAAACGATCAATTCAATTGAAAGATGATTTTGATATAGTGTCTTTTCTCTCGAGAAACCCAACCGCTGTCTTTGTTCGGTGATTCAAATTCCGATCGTACCAGCTACTTTATTGTTGCATTGCAAAACTATCGATTCGGATGGTAGCTGGCACGAGATTGATTATGCAATTGACGAAACTATCAGCTTATCTATCAATCATAGATGCGCGCCGAGAAACTTTGGTCGATCACCTGAACGAAAGGTTCGGCAGGTAGAAAAAAAATTGATCGTAATGCATTAAATCCGGGTTAACGTGATGAAGACGCAGAAACGATGACAGAATCTATTCAAATTGAGCGAGACGGAATTTTCAAAAAAAATCTGGCATATCTTTTCGCATAACAAAGAATGTTACGATCATCTTATCAAATCAGTCATATGACAAGTTTGCGGATTGAAACTAATTTTCTCTTATTGTCTCGCGATACGTCAAAATCATCGTACGTTTATCACGAGGTATTCGTGACGGAATAATTTCGAGAATTTATCGATGATTGAAAAAAAGAAAAAGAAAAAAAAGAAACATTCTTCTCGGTAGGCTACGGTTGAACGGTGGTTACGTGATAGGTTCGCGGATTCCTGTTGCGCGACGGGCGGCAGTGGTAGCAGTCGGCAGTGGCCAGCCTATTAGAGTTATGCAACTAGTGAAACTATCCTGGTGGCGGCAGCGGCGGCGGCGCGTTGCCATCGGCGCGATGGGGGCCAGGTCGCCGCGCGCTCGCGCTCGCTCTCGAGGCCCCCGCGTAAGTTTATTGCCAAAGTTTTCGGACACAACGACCGCAGGTAACCCTGGACAAATATGGGGAATGGGCTAATGCGCATTCGCGTTGCCGAGCCCGCCGAGAACGCGCGTGTGTGTTTGTGTTGGACAAGGTATGAGATATATAAAATATATGTACGTATATGAACCTATACACAAGCGCACGGGATGTAATCTCATCGGCGGATTGCTGGCCCCCCCCTCCCCCCTCTTTTTCCGACCTCCTGCTGTCTTATAGATTTGTATTCTCATTCTCTTGGTGGTTGCTGTTTGTTTTTGTTGCGAAGACATATAGTATGTTCCAGATCATCGGCTTGATTAATCGTCGCAAGTTATTGAAGAAAGAAAAGCAGCCATATTGCGGTTATTACTATTCTACATGCTTTAATTAAACATCAAGATACTGTATAAGATACGATTTGATTAAAAAGTTTATTCGTCTCTTTTTTTTCGTAAATATAACTATTATATTTAAAAAAAAAGGGTGGAGAAAGAGAGATTAATCCGATAAATTTATCATTATCTAAATTATATTTTACGTGCAAAATTCCGTTGCTCGACAATAATCGCAAGATCTCTCAGATCGCGTGGCCTCGGATACCTAGATACAGAAATAGGCGGCTACTTTCACCGACACCCATTACAAGTCGTGGTACCTGTTTCGCCGCGTCTTTTCCACCCTCGCCCTTCCCTTTACGAAACTATCGCGTATTCTGAGCTGGCATCGTGAAAGTAGGTAGGAAAGTGTTATCGAGAAGAGGAAAAGAAGAAGGAGGAAGAATAGACCGCGACTGGAGCGTTAAATAATCGCTCTAATTGGGTTATCCACGAGGAAATGACCTACGGAGAGAGAGAGAGAGAGAGAGAGAGACTATCTCGTCGGGACTTTCTGTCTTGTCTTCGTGCCTCTTCATCACGGACGCCCCACCTTTTATCTAGTGAATCTGTCCGTTCATCTACCCCTCCCTTACATCACCGCTTATCCCTCACGCATCCTCCCGGCCACGTAACTCTGCCAGATCGGTCGATCTATCGTAATGACGTAGAGAAGAGTTTATTTGTACCGGACAGTGAAGCTCAACCATCATCGCCGGAGCTGTATTTTACTTTTTCTTTCAATTTGAACATATTTTAAAAATTAATTCTAATTGTTCTTGAGATTTTTTTCAATGATCTTTATAAATTCGTGAAACTTCTCTTTCCTTGAAAAATATTACGTTTTGCTGAAGAAAAATTTCGTTCGTTTAATGTGGACAAAAATTGCGATGGAGCTCAGATTCTCGTTTTTTTTTCCAAAATAGTAAAAAAAAAAATATAATAATTATGCAAAATCGTGCTGGATAATAAGATGGTACAATTACTTTCTGACATTTGCGTCTGCTGGTAGAATTCTGTAAACGGAGCAGACAGACTTCGCAGGCGAAATGTTAAATTTTTGCTATATGCGATTTTATTTGATATTTTGAGCGGATGATAACCGACCGCGCTGACAGATCGTTAACGGTGACACCAATTCATCGATAAGATTGAATCTGGATATTGTAATGACATTTTATAGAGATGCTGTAAAATATTTTGGGTACTTGGATATTTCGATGATTTAATTATTGCATGCGAACAATGTGATGTGAAATACTTTTTATTTTATTTTCTCGAGATTTATCACTTTTTAAAATATCCCTTTTAATACGTGTATCTTGATCTTTTGATATCTTGATTTTTTAAAAATATGATTGTATTTTTTCCCTCTATATTTTTTAAATAAAGTTTTTTATAATTAGTAAAGGTAAATAAATCAATGTTTCAATGTTTTACAAATAACGGCAAATCCACCGGCTTCTTTCAACCGATCGTTCAACCACTTTCGTTATGTAATCTGTATTCAGTCGAACGTACATTACGTAAAACAATATTGGGGGAGCCGCGTGCAATTTTACCGATTACCGTCAATTTTATTAATTACGATAAAATAATCGGAATAAAAAAAAAAAAAAGAAAAAAATACAGAATCACGGAATTCCGCGGTTTTCGGTTCATTACTCTAGTGAACTATAAAGTACTATTACTCTCATTTTTCTCATCCTTCGGTCAGTCGCGTTATTACCACTCACCGCGTTAAATAACCGCGTTTAATTGCATTTTATGCAACGGGAAGTGAAATGACCTGGCCATTTTAACTCTCCCGTGGGCGCTGTTTCGCGAATTCTATGAACGAGCGCGTCATGAATGAACGAATCGGAAGGAACGCTCGCGGAGTGACAAAAAGAGTAATTTCCGATAAGGACCACTCTCGTTTTCATCCAGTTGTGCTGGTGATAGGCGCTATAAACTTGCACTCCTACGGCTACGCCTACTCTATCTCGCTTGAATCATCGATCATGGAGAATGAATGATACTACCAAAATAAGCCAAAGACAAAGCTTCGTCATCGATTCGTCGCCATCGGTGAATTTATTTCATTTATTTATTGTATAGTTTAAACCACATTTATGTTTAATCGAGGATTAACATCACTGTCCCCCAAAGTGCTGAGAAACAAAAACTCGTGTATTGATATTTCAAGAATATTATAAAGTTCAAATTTTTTTAGATCTTTAAAGAGAATTGACAAAGATTAAATTGATGTAGATCTTTCCTGAAACTTTTATTTTTTGAGCATTTTTATGTTTTCAAAGAACATATAGTTTCTCCACCGTTTATTATTAAAACTCGTATTTTTATTTGTTATTTTTATTATCCGTATTATATATTTGCAGTTGTTATTCTGTTCGTATTATATTGACTTATTTATATAATAATCCGCAGTTAGAGTCTCACATAATGACGATGCGCAAGTTAAAAAAAAAAATATATTTTTACAAAAAAGATGGCTAATAAATAATATATATTGGATATTATAAAATAAAAAAGCAGTTATATAAAAAATTCTTCATTAAAAATACCTTTTTATAATATCAAACTTGTGATTAATACATAATCATTTAATAATCGTATTTCGATCAGACCCATATAAAAGAATTCACCCTTACTATTAAAAATAGAATTATATAACTCACTCTTTTTTCGCTTTAATTATATATTTAATGATGAACTAGATAAGCAGCAACGATTATTTATCAATGGATTTAGAGAAGCATAGATTGTATATTAAAAATTTAAAAATGTTTAACACATACTACACAAAAAAGAATGATATAATCCCTAAAAAAAACTTACCTCTTTAAAAAAGGTAAAAAAAAGGCGCCAAGTGCACGCGCCATGTGAAAAAGTGTTACACAAAAAATTGTTTTATTTTTAAATTATTATAAAAAACTGCTCTACACAAAATAATATCATTTTAACTCTATACAAAATAGTATCATTTTAATTGTACAAAATTTGAACCAAAAAAATTTTGTTTTACAAAATAGTCGTTTAAACTTCCTAGAAAAATAATGATATAAAAAAATTGCGCCAAATAAATAAAAATGTATGCTATAAAATTTTTTTTCGTTTATTATTATTTACATAAAAACATTTTAATTAAAAGAGAAACTGTTATACAGACTAGTTGTTTTAATTTTCTACAAAAATGATGATATCTCAAAAAATATTATTACAACTGAATAAAAAAATTTATGTTATAAAAGTAATTAATTTTATTATTTCTAATATTAAGAAAAATTATATGAATAAAAATTTGTTATAAAGTTAATTTATTTTACTATTTTCAATATTAAGAAAAATTATATTTAATAAATTGCAATATAATTAAAGTAGTATAGGATGTATAGCTAATTTTAAAAAATTAATAAAAAAATTAAAAATTTATACACAAAATTAAAAATTAAAAACTTGTGCAAAAATTAGAAATTAATACAAAATAAAAAAATAAAAAGAATTTTAGTTAAAAATCTTGGCGCTGCTAAGTTTCAAAATTAATAACTGCAATGTACAATATCTTAAAGTAACAAATAATTAATTTAATTACATTAATAACTGCAATATAAATGTACGAAGTACGTTAATATCATAATATCATTAGCGTATTATTTAGCAGCGCCAAGATTTTTAATTAAAATTTTTTTTATTTTTCTATTTTGTATTAATTTTTAATTTTTGCATAAGTTTTTAATTTTTAATTTTGTGTATATAATAATCCGCAGTTAGAGTCTCACGTAATGTTTTATATCAGGAAGAACTATTACGTTATTACGTGTGAGCTCAAAGATAAATATCTACATAGAAATAATACGATACAAAGTATGTCGAGAACAAGATTAATGACGACATTAACGATAGACCAATATTCGCGAAATGATAGAGATTTTCATTTTTCATTATACGACCCGATCGCGTAACAGCGCTTGATTGACTTGCATGTTCAGGAAGTGAGTCTGCTACTAAGTGAAAGTCGTTAGTCCGGAATATTAAACCAAGTAAAGATAGCTGTTATGTGCAACGGATGTACGTAGACAAACCATCGCATAAATAAATTTTCCATTAAATAAAATTTTCATAATTCTGAGTATCATATGCATCGTAATTCGTTTAAAAAAGTTTTGATTCTCTTATAAATTAATAATCTCTCTCTCTCTCTCTCTCTCTCTCTCTCTCTCTCTCTCTCTCTCTCTCTCTCTCTCTCTCTCTCTCTCTCCTTTTTCGCAAATTGCTTGTAATTCAGCAATAGCATAAAGGACCGTTGCATAATCATCGCCATTGGTCTTTGGCGAATAAATTACAATAACTCGTTATTAATATGTTAATGAAGAATATGAATCGATGTCAAAGTGCGCAAATTGGATAAATTATCAACGTTCTTGAGAAAAGCTGCCGCTCGTTCTAAACCAGATACACAATTGAAATTGCGCATATCAATAATCCGCTATTCGTAACAACGCGTATAATTATCCACTACGAAATAATATACATTGTTAATTAATATATGCTAATTAATTTTCTCGTACTGGATAATGTTTGCGAATAAGAGCTTAAATGCTGCTTTTATTTTATATCGATTATACAAGGTGTCCCATTTTAAAGGACCCACTCAAATATCTCAGAAACACTGCGTTGAATCGAAAAATGTTTCAAACAAAAGTTGTGCGGCTTCAAGGGGGCCGTAAGATGGCGACAATGATTTGACCTTGGAAAATCATTTGAAGGTCATGTGAAGGTCAACTTTAAAATCTTAAATGGAAACCCCCATTTTTTATTTAGCATTCTTGTAGCTGACATCGAGAGCTTTCCAAAACACTATAATAAAGTATTTTTTCATCAAGTACTTTTTGAGTTATTTTATATTTTATAATCTGACATATTTTGATATAAAAAATAAAATATTTCGTAAAATATTTAGTTTTCGATAATTTTACCGTGATACTTTTATGTACAGAATAATAAGACAAATTAATTAGTGCCAAAAAAAAAACAAATAATTGTTTAAAAAAATACATTGTAAATAATTTTCTTAAAAACAATTTTTTTTTATACTATATATATATATATTGTATATACATAAGAAATTAAAAAATTAATTACGCACACACACACACACACACACACACACACACACACACACACACACACACACACACACACACACTGTATTTATGGATAACTATTCCTTCATTGAAAATTATCGATTTGCAAATATCGGTCACATTTCAAATACTTGGTTAATAGACATGAGAGACACGAATCTTCCTTGGCGTTCTAGGAAAGTATCGATTTTCCGATTACGAAACCGGCGCGACGATGAGAACCTTCGCGGAAGAGAGAGCTATTGGTCGTCTGGCCTGCATGATACTTTCGTGCGAACGTAGACCCGCAGATATGCCGACAGTGATCGATTGCGTAAGCGCTAACAATAAGAAGAGCTAGGTAATTAATGCGTATCGTATTATTTCGCCCATTTAAGAACAATGGATAAGCTAGCTTTCAAAGCTAGCACATCCATTTTAAATCGCGGATTGTAAGTGATTCGATCACTAAAATTAACACCTAAATAGTATTTAATTTTAGTATATGTTTTATTTTAATTTGTCGCGGTAAAGTTGCTAGCTTAACGAGGATCATTCAAGAGTATTTGGGAATTTCCATCGTCGAGTTTGAATAACGAATTCGGACCTAAATCAGCTTCTGATCTCTCTATTTTCGATCTTTGCACGGATCAGTTACTCGCTTAATCCTTTTTTTATGTGAATCCCAAATCAATATCGTCCAATCAACAGCTCTAGTGCATAAAATAAAAGAAATCAATGGCGATAATGATGTCATATTTCGAAGCAATCGATATATTGTACTTTTTTAATTGAAAATTAAATAATTACGAGATAGACAGTATAGGATATTTTCGATTTCTAAAAATGTAGACGTGATATACAAATAATCGTCTGGTATTGATTTCTGTCTGTCATAAAAAGCTGAAATTTATTAATAAAAAGCTCAATGTTAAAAATATATATAAAAAGAGATGTTCATAATTTAATCATTCCAATTATTTATTATAGCATTATTCTAATATATTTTATTTAAAATAATTCAATTCGAAGAAGTTACAAAAATACTTATAATACGTTTTATATCAATTACCTGTTTTTCAAAAATTTTATGAAGCCTATCTTTAATTTTACTAGATTAGGAAACTAATCGAAATTTATTAGGTAAGGAAATTATCTTTAATTTTTTCAATACAAACAATACGGGTAGTTTTATATTGTATAATATCTGGATTAAAAAAAAAATGCGGAATCTAGAATTCCTCGTGGGCAGGACGAATGCTTAATATCGTCGCCGCAATTACATCTTTTTGCCACCAGTCACGCTCTGCTTAAGACGAAGACATCCCTATAAACGAGCGATCGGTTCGTTGGTACGACGACTGATCGTGAGAGAAAGTAAAGAGAGCGCTGGAGGAGAAAGAGAACTAGAAAGAGAATGCAGATAGAAGTGTAGCGGGGACAGAATGGTATAAGTTCTGTGTCCTCTGTAGATGGTGTAGGTAGTAGAGTTCAACTGGTGTGGGAGGGTTGGGATAGGAAGACGGGAGGTGAAAGAAGTAAGGCTTGAAGGGGGGGGGGGAGAGAGAGAGGGAGGCGGGGGCTGAAGCTCGTACAGGGGTTTATAGATAGCAGCGCATGGCCTAGAAACTGTGCCGCTCGGTGTTTTTGACCCTTCGCCTAGCTACCGCTTCTGGGCCATTGCAACACGACGTGTTCATGCCGCCGCGTTAAGTCGCATTCACACCATGCGAAAACGCGAACAGTCGATATTCTCACCTCGCACTTTCAACGTTCAATATTTCAAGTTGCATTTTTTTAATACGAAAAATATTACATTCTCTCACAAAATATAAAGCGATAATCATCAAAAAAGATTTTTTTTTTTTTTTTTTTTTTTTAAAGAAAAATTGTCACGAGAAATATTTCTCCGAAACATTATATTAATAGAGTTTGGATAAACACGCCACCCTGTATATCGTTAACAAACGTCTGGCCGCTTTTCATTGTGTCGTGCGTGAAATAATATAATGCATGAGATTTCGTGCGGTTTATCACGCCATCGCTGTACGTCAGAAACGCATCACCGTTGTCTGAGATTGTTACGATTACGCGACACACACAGGGGCAAACGGTGCCTAACGCTAACATGAATGTGTCAACCTGGAAAACTCGCCGCTGCTGTGTAACGTCCGACCTCCTTATCGACCATGGGTTCGACCTCGGCAGCGCGGTTATCGCTTCCGGGTCGTTGCTTCGTGACGGGTCATTTTAAGTATCGTTTATAAAGGATATTTGTCGCAACTATGTATCGCGATTCTACCAAGTCGTTTAATTGACTGACTATGAGACACTTTTAATTGAAGATCAACGCTGACACTTTTTAATCAAACAAAATTGAGAAAGATTGCAATTGAAGTTCTTTATTTATTTTACTTTTTTAAATATAATTTTATATTTTTATATGTATAAAAAACAAATTTTTTATGTTTAAATATAATTATTTTTTATATGATAAATATATATATATATATATTAAATAAAGAATAATTATAAAAAATATATTTTATATATTATCTATTAGGTGTACAACTTTGCTTCCGCCGTTTTCCTATAGATGGCTTTAGCGGTAAGTAGTGGTCGAAATAAATAGATCATAGACGTCATGCGATAAACTTGGGCATCTGTCAACATAACCCCATAGTCGATTTGTGTCTGCATCATAAAGTTATTCTCGATTGAAAATGTCAGTTTACGAGCCAAATTCTCGTCATTTGCGGGAGGTTTTAATTTTCTGCTTCAATATGAATCTGCAGCTGAGGCTCATCGAATGTTCTCAAATACTTATGGCGAAGCCGCTATTAGTGAAAGAACGTGTCGTGAGTGGTTTCAATGCTTCAAGAACGGTAATTTTCACATCGAAGACCGGCATAGCGGTGGAAGAGAGAAGACTTTCGAAGATGCAGAATTGGAGGCATTACTTAATGAAGACTCGAGTCAAAGTCAAAAAGAATTGGCACGATCATTGGGAACGGACAATACTTTGAATCATAAATGTATAACCAGTTTTTTACAATAAAGCCTCGAATTTCGGGGAAAAAAAAACGGCGGAAGCAAAGTTGTACACCTAATACTAGAAAATAATACACAAATAGAGCAATTGCGTGAGTGAAGATTCTGATAAAGTAACATTTCTTATCTCGGTTCGTAACACTATAGAGATAATTATAAACGAAGCTTTCCTCCTCAATATGAACTTCGCGATCAAAAGCGAAACGTACAGTTTCCAGATCTTTATCCTCGGTTCGTTTCGTATGCGGTAAAGCGGCATCATTCTCATTCGGCTAAGTCATAATCTAAACCTTCTCTGGAGCGGTACTTCCTCGATAAGCAATCTCTCACTTCGTTACACCGCCTGTAAGAATCTACGGTAAGAGCAAACGCCCGGCATCGAGATAGCGAAAGCCATTTATAGTTGGGGCGTAGATCTCGAGACTATACTTCCTCGTCGCGCCAGCTGATTTTCCGCATGAACGCTGATCGGGTCGAATGCCCGGGCTCTGTGCGCCGTCTAAAGGTGGGTATACACTTAGCGAACGAACACCGAACGAACAGCGAATGCAAACGTTCATTATTATCATTCAGTAGATATATACGCCAAAGCGAATGCGAACAGAACGTTCGATTCGCATTCGGCTCGATTCCCTTATGAAGCGGTACATCAAAGACAATTCGTGCGAGAAAAATGTTCAAAACGTTTCGCATTCGCTGTTCGTTCGTTAAGTGTATACCGACCTTAAAACGCAAGAGAAGATCGCCAGACGAACGAAAGCAAAATGGCTCATCCGGAAACGCTTACACGTTTATGCGCCTGTACGATTGACGTAAGAAACTTTCGCTCACCTCCGTTGCACTACCTTGCACTTGCATTTGTGCCTGTGCAATGCGCGAGACTCTCCCCGACGCGCGAAAGCGACAAATGACTTGTGTAAAGTTTGTCAAATTCAATCGCTTTGATCGGCAGATATTTGATGCGAAAAATCACGATCTTAAATCATATGCTCAAAACTCTAACGTCCAATTATACAGAGCATGAAATTGTATAAATAATTGGAAAATTGTTCAGAATAAATACCGTATAGATTGTTCAATACTAATTAATATGAACAATTTTTATACAAACAATTATAAATATAGTAGCAATATTTAATAGAGAGATTATTGATAAAAGTAATTTTCTTATAAATCTCTTTATCACGCATGCGTAATACATAAAATATTAGATATTTTACAAAATATATAATTTTAATATTACATCTATTTAAATATCTAAAAGATTTATTACATTATATTACATCTATATATATATATATATATATATATATATATATATATATATATATATATATATATATATACAGTGCTTCAGAACAACCTTCCATCCTTAAAATGACATATTCCTGATACGATTCTAAGACGATTTTTCCTTTACCAAAATTTGAATTGAAGCGTAATTTTTGAGTTATAAGCAAAAATAGTTAGCAAATCACGCGTCGAGTACAGAAGGCAGCCAGGAGCGGCGCAACGCGCCGCAGCTGACCGTCCGACGTGTGATTACCACGCATGAGTCGCTAACTATTTTATTTTATAACAAAATTATGCTTTAAATAAAATTTTGGTAAAGAAGAAAATGTCTTAGAATTACGCCAGGAATATGTATTGCGCCGCTCCTGCCTGCCTTCTGTACTCGACGCATGATTTGCTAACTATTTTTGCTTATAACTCAAAAATTACGCTTCAATTCAAATTTTGGTAAAGGAAAAATCGTCTTAGAATCATATCAGGAATACGTCATTTTAAGGATGGAAGGTTGTTCTGAAACAACCTGTATATATATATAATATGTGATGTATTATTAATATAGCAATAATTAATAATGATTTAAAAGTTGTAATTTATAATACAGTATATTTTAATAAAAAAGATTAATTATATCAATAATATTGCTGCTAAAATACCAATGACACATAAATACTATTGTTGTTATCTTCTCGGAAAAGCATCCCACCATCCTTGCTTTATTTTTTTTCTACAATCGTATTATCGCGCACAATATACGTTCCACATACGTGCAATGCAAATTATTCCTTCAATGACGACCCCGTATGCGTGTCACGCGTTTAGACACGCACGCGTGACTGTCCAACGGGAATAGCGGATTCTCTGAAGAGCGAAAGTGACGGTGAACGAAGGGTAACCGTTAAGCTTGATACGGCAATTCGCATCACAAATTTCTCATTAGGCACAACGTTATCCTGTAAAATTTATTTGACGTTTATAAGTGAATTTATAATCAATCTCTACATGCGTTTCTATTACAGGGACTTTCGAATATATAGTAATAAGTTTTAAAAAATCATACATTTTTCTGCTATAGATCCTTTGGAATCATAAAAGAAAATCATAAAATTATCAGCAAAAAGCCATTTTGCTCATTCAAAGAAGCGAAAAAAATTTACATTGATCTTTTATCGGAATTCTTGAAAGAAACGTATCGTCGAGTCAACGTAAAATAAAATTATTTACGATTCGTTTATCTGTTCGATCGAGTCCGTCTCTAAAAACCCGTTTATGAGATTGTTGAATGAAAATGACGAGGTGAGAACGAGCGAGGAACAGCGAAAGTGACGGCGTGAACCGCAAAGCACAACCGCTTACAGCACATGGCGACGCATCCTATGCTCTGCAGAGAGACTGACGTATTTACTTCTTACACAATGTGCCAAAACCATTGGACGTGTTTTGTCTTCCATAGATTCTTTGGCCAATTTGGGATAAAATTTTCTTCCATGAAAATATCAAATTGTTTATAATTTTCTAGTAATTTAGCGTTTAATACAAAAAGTTCCTGGGGAATTAAATTTTGATAGAAAAAATAGATGGTTTTAAATAGAGAATTTTAATTTGACATTTAATTATAAAAATATATAAGGTTAAAAATTGTGGGTTGGGGAAGTACGATTTGTGTTGAAACATGCTGTGATAGATCAAGTTTCAAGTGTTATATTTTTTAAATAAAAATATTATTTTTTTTAGCAATTTTTGCAAATGATTAAAAGATCAAATATACAAGAGTATATTTCTGCTTTTCAATAGAAAGTATTTCGCGAATTAAAACTTCAAAGGAATGTAAATAGATAAAGTTTGCTTCATCTAAACTTAAATAAACTTCATATTTTTTTCATACGCGGGATTTTAGTATGTGTGTGAAATTAGTCATTAAAAAAAAAATAATTTTCTTTTTAATATAATTTTTTTTCCATGAAAAATCAAATAAATTGAAATCGCTTGGAAGTTTTTGCTCCGCGAAGAAATTCGCCAAGAATAGCGTTTCATGACCATTGCAGTGAATCGTAACACCTTAATTGATGCCCAACAGGATCGGTTCCTTTGCCGGAGAGCGAATGAAGCCATTAGCGCTACCTCCTCGCTCTTTTTTTTTTCGACGCGCTCGCCTTCTTCTCCATCCGCGTCATGTGTCTTCTAGGTTTTGCACAAACAACACATACACGTCGTATGGTTGCGCGAACGCGAAATATGTCGGTCGCAGCTTTCTCTTTGCCCAGCGGTTCTCAAACTCGCTTCCTGCTTTTATATTCGCTGCGAACGAACGGCGGCCTTCCCCAAGAGAAACGGCTAATTCGCCGAATTATTGCCACGAATAATCAATTAAAATGATAATTTCTGCAAAGTTGATGTAAGATATTTTTGTTAATGACTTTTTATTGAATGGCTTCCCGTTGATTTCGAAATCGTAAATATTTATAGCAAAATCAGTGGCTCTATTAATAACGATCTCTAAAAAATATGGCAACTCTCAGGTATTACTATCTATCGCTTTGAAGAAGCAACGTGTGTAGCTTCCGGTCCGGCCGTTGCTGCAGCATCAGAAATGATCGCACATAAAACATCGTTTATGTTACGCGTCGGCCTATCTATCAAAGAGATCCGCCTGTTATAAAATCTAATTTTTTCACGTGTCATTAGCCGTTCAAATCCAAGAGAGATTTAATAATCGAGTAAAACTTTGCCTCGTTTGACTCTTCTGTGTGTATTGCAATAATGTCTATTCTCACTAGTTTTTTGACCATATTTTGTTAAGTTCATTTTAGGCAGAATTATAAATATATATGTATACGAATATGAACTAATCTGTACGTTCGCTTTCTATACATATGTTACATAAAAAAATATTTCACACGCACATACGTATTATATACACACGGAATATATATGTATACGTGAAATTTTCTATTACATATAGGTTCCCATACAGCACCGCAAGATTGCAACAACATTGCAGCAACATTTTTCTGCAAGATTGCAACATTGCAGAAACATTACGAAATGTTGCTGCAACGTCGTTATGATATTGCAGCAACAGTAAAAAGTCCGCCTACAGAAATATTGCAATGTAATATTGCAGCAACATAGCAATATAATATATATGCAATAATGCTTTATGTATATTTATCGACATAATATCTTTAACATATGAAAAAAATAATAAGAAATTAGGCATATAAGAATCAGGATTTAGTGTGTATATAGATTTTCTGTATTATAATAATAACGAAATTATAAATTGCAAATTTTTCGGCACACATTCGACTTCTTTCAGTGACAAAGAATATCTAAGAGAAATAAGAAAAAACTCAATTTGCAATTTTGTAAATTCACAATCTCTTTGTATCCGAAATATTCAGATATGCAAAAAGATTGTGGTGGATTTACGCATACAAGTTTTTTCACATCTCTCTATTGTCTTCATATAATCTCAAAATTTATTTATTAAAATCTGAAGTATCTTTTTTGCATGTTAAAAAATTATTATCAAATTTTTGATTTTATATAAGAATGGAAACTATTAAAAGAATTCTTAGTCCAATGTCTGAGTCCCCCTGTGTTGGGGTTATATCATACAGTTTAAACTAATAAAAATAGTTATTACATCTTTAATCTTTTTAGTCGCTCTTTGTAAACTTTATACAATCATCGTGACTAAAAATTAAATGCGGAATAGATAGCGCAATATGCGCCGCGTAGCGGTAAACGAATGAACTAGCGATTATCGAATACTTTCTTTGGAATATTTTTGGAATGTTGCTGTAACATTACTAAAGTTATATTGTAAAATAATGTCTTTGTAATATTTCTGCAACATTAAACTACAATATGCAATATTGCAATATTGCAGCAATGTTGTTGCAAGCTTTAGTGCTGTATGGGTTGAGTTTAATCTCATCTCCGCAACTAGACAAACAGATCGCATTTTCGATCATTCCGGTGTAATAATTATTCATTGCAAAAGAGGAGGGGGATTTCCAATCCTAGGAAAACGCGGAATGCAATGCGGCGATCGCTTCAGCGTTGCTGCGTTTACGTAACGATAGAGAAACATCATCGTTAGTCGCGGTATAACGTCGAGAGTGCGTTAACCCCGCGAGGCCGAACGCGGCTTTCTCCGCTGCGGCGCCTCCCTCTCTCTCTTTCTCGTCCCTCCGACAAAACTCCTTTCCTCTCTCATCGTTATACTCGATTAAATTCACCTTCTCTCTGCTGTGTCCCGTCGCCGCCATACAGTGCCTGCACTCTCTCTCTCTCTCTCTCTCTCTCTCTTTCTTGCCGTTTCTTCGCCGCTTTTTCCGCCACCTTCTATTTCGCAAGTTTTTATGGATTATAGAAGCTGATAAAAGAGAGCATTACCTAGATGCTAAATTGTCATCTCTTGTGTTCCGCACTAAAAGCACTTATATGAAATGATAATTCGTGCAAATATATGCAAAGTATAAAATTAATTATTAATTTATTATTTATTAATTGTTAACTTTAAATTTATATTCGATATCTTTCTTAAAAATCTTAAAATGCAAAGCAGATGCTTTATATTTTCGATTTTATTACATTTAACGAGTCACAGATATCTATAAAATAAAATTGTTTATGTTTAAAGAGATTATCAAAAGTTAAAAAAAGAAGGCAATCTTCACGGGAAATCGACTCTTGACTATAATTGACATTAAGTAAATTTAAAATATAGTAATAAAAAAGATCGTATATATTTTTTAGCACAATTTCCGCCTTTCTTTAAACCTTCATTGATTTTTCAATAATATTCCGGTATAAAATATTTCTAGTTTTCCTTTGAAAGATTTTTCCGGAATATTTTTCGGAAATTTGAAAATTTTCCCATACGCGTATCTATTTCGCGCAATGAACTCGCGCGTGTCCGCGCGCGTGCACGGTTCGTAATAAGTCGGGTATGTGGCGTTCGCGCGCGCGTGTATGCGTGCGTATCCGACGGATGAGGTAGAGAAGGAGCAGAGGCAAAGGGGGTGTCGACGCAGGGTCGTCGAAAGGGTGGGGGAAGGACGCCCTTGCCCTTGGCATTGCCGCTCGATACGAATAGTCAGGGTTGCCCAAAACGGTGTCGAGCCAATTTAAACGTACACGCGTAAGCCTCTCACGCTTGCGGACGCCCTCTGCCGGAAATGAGGGAAGGCATCAATTTCCGTGTTCACAGTCAAATCGCGACGTATGATTTTCTGCAAATGTGATAATCATATTTCCGCGGTTTTTTTTTTTTTTTTTTTTAAGCCGTATGTTCTTAAAATCTCGTATATTTTAAAATCGCTAAAGATTCTTTTCTTTTCATTAAAAATTGATTTTGAATTGATTTTCCCTTAGCAAAAATGTCACAAGAGACGTACGTGATTACAATTTTGGAGTAATTAATGTTGGGAAATAAAGAACGACGTGAAAATGAAATCTTTCGACGGAAAATAGATAACAAAATCATATTTTTCATTTAATTTAAATTTAAATTTAAATTAATTTTAATTTAATTAATTTTAATTATTTTTAATTTAAATTAGAATTTTAGAGAGTTTATTACATAGATATATTATATAAAATTCGACAAATATCAAATTGCCTCAGTTTTTTAAAAATTATCTCATCGTGTCAAAGATAAAATCTGTCTTTTTTTAAAGGCTATTTTAAAGATATATTTTTTATATATAATATTATTAACAAAAATATAAACAATTCACGCAAATATTTCTTATTATATATTAGTAATTTTTGCTTAAAAATACAAATGGTGCATTTGTTATTAATAAATAGAAGCAAATTAGAGAAGCAAGAGAAAAATATTATATATATACACAAAAATATATTTATGCGAATTTTCAGAGAAAAAGAGACAGAAGAAGAAAGATCAGATCTGAAATAAATTAGAATAATCTTCAAATCAGAATGCAATTAAATTCGGATTCATCTCAACAAAGATGCTAATTTTTGTCTTGGTGAATGATAAATTTTGTGCATTTAGATTATATCTTTAAATTATAATAACGAGAATTCTTCTAGAAAAAAAATATATCTTCTGCACATGATATACATTTTATATAATTTATATATTACAAGTTCTTTCATTTTTTCGCAATTTTCATTTATTTTTGTTTGATATATTCAAAATTCGATGCATGCGTGAACAGGAGTTACAAAAATATCATTATATTGAAAAAAAAAAACGACGCGAGAGAGAAAAAGATTTCTCTCATCTTTTTCTTTCTAGAATTTTTTCTAATTTTTCGACACTCAATTTTATTTCTAATCAGAATAGACTTGTATGGCGTTTTTTTTTAATGCTTTTTTTTATTCGTATTGATAAATAATAAGAGAAGGCAAAGTTAAAGAAGGGACTGACTGAGTGGTTTGAATAGGCTTCGATTTATTTTGCCGAAATCCCGTGCGTCGTATACGCATGCCCTCGCCCTTGCCCTTGGTCGATACTCATCTCCTCGACGAAGAACCTTTTTCCGGTGCGGCCACCACCCTCGTCGACTACCGACTCCGAGTGCTTGTTGGTGCCGCTTTTCCTTCGCGACCACCACGTGGCACGCAGCCACGTGGTGCGTTTCGCGTGGCGCGCAGGTGCGGACCCGGCTTGACGGAAAGCTAGCAAGTACGCCAGATGGCGAGAATACACCCTCTCAACTGGGGTCGACGACCTCCGCATGGAAAGTAGGCTAGGCGTGGCCTAATTGCGGAACCCCTCTTAATATTCAATAAGACCGCAGCAAATATTTTTATGATTTCACGCGAGGTGGTAATTAAAGGCGTTATCATCGGGAAGCAAGTAACAGTTGAAAAAGAAAAAAAAAGAAAATTTTGTATTTTGAATGAAAATTAAAAATTTAACGCACATGATGTATCCGTAAATGATCTAATAATAGTAATAATAATATTTATATGTATAACGAGCACATAAATATAGCGTGACTCTAAATATATAAGATGCTTATTTATATTAAATTCGACTTATGTGACGTGAAAAGAAATATTTCAACCGGTGATAATATCGATTGCCTGTGCAGACTGTTTCGTGTTCATAAAATTAAAATTATAGAAAATTATATGGTTATTTCGACACGATTAATCATATTAATATTCAAATATATAAATAATTATTACATGTATTAAGTTCACAAATAGCATCTTTAAAGTTTGGCTCTTCGATCGACTATTATTAGAAAGATTGACGGGCAGTTCCCCCAATACATTCTCGATAAAATAGGCTCTAATCAGGAACACAAAATCGTAAACCGCAATCAATCTTTCGTATCGCTTTCGTTTTATCTTCATCAGTAGGACCATAGCGACAAGAACTTATCCTCTACGGAGGCCAATGACCTTGATTGTTTCGCGGAAAGAAGGGACGAGATCCTTTCATTTGAGGAGACTTATGAATCAGGGAGTTGTTTAGGGTCGCCTTTTCGACATCCGGTATCGTTCACATCAAATTAATCATCGATTCAATTAACCACCGAATTACTTGATAGCATAAAGATTTATACTAATATGTTTCTTAATTTTTTTTAATCCTAAAGAAGGAAAAAAATTTAATACATATAATTTTTGGAAGAGCGCGCAAGGATTTGGTTTTTCAACCAAATAATAATAATAATAGTAATAAATTCTAACGGCTGATTTTTTGCTTCGTTAAACATTCGTAATAATGTTGTTTAGATGGCCCATCGTATTTTCTCTGTCCATTGTTTCCACGTTTCTCTGTATATTTACAATTGGAAGAAAATGCTAATACGAAACGTTTTAACCTCTGGCTCTCTTTGGGGCGACTTTCCCTTTAAGTAGCGAACGACGAATGGAGAACGATTCAATTTCACCGATACGACGTTAAATCGAATGCACTTAAGGCGAAACTCACGCCGGCCGATAAGGGGAAACAGTGTGACCCGAGAAATAACGACAATGTAAACGCAACCCGGTCGACTATCAGTTTCGTAAATATATTCAATATCACAAAAGACAAAATGTCCTCAAATTTTGCGAAACATTTGCTGATAATATTTCCTATGTTCTGTAAAGTAAATCTGAAACATCAGAAAATAAGAATTCACATTTTTTTTGCGCGCCAAGCTAATTTTGACAAGTGAATAATTCGAATTATTTATATTAAATATTTAGTATTGGTACACATAGTGTTTTGGAAAGCTCTCGATGTCAGCTACAAGAATACTAAATAAAAAATGGGGGTTTCCATTTAAGATTTTAAAGTTGACCTTCACATGACCTTCAAATGATTTTCCAAGGTCAAATCATTGTCACCATCTTATGGCCCCCTCGGAGCCACACAACTTTTGTTTGAAACATTTTTCGATTTAACGCAATGTTTTTGAGATATTTGAGTGGGTCCTTTAAAATGGGACACCCTGTATATGTCGGACTGATTTCGGAATTTAAAAAAAAAAAAGATAATAAACGCCTGAACATATGCCGTCAGGACAAGGCTACCGATTCGGATAATGTTTAACATTAAAATTACCACGAATTACGGTATTTTATGACGACATGTATACGCACCGAACGACAACATACGTGCATGCGCATGCGTATACCTGTCGCAATATCTTGATGGCTCCTTGATGACCTTAACCTTTCGTGGAGGGCGAGGTCGTATGAAGAAGCAACGAGTGAAAAAGTTGCTTTCTATAATTTCTAAGACACAATCCTCCTTTCCTTACTCACTTTGGCATTTCTCTTTTCTGTTTACGTTTCAAGTAAGCTTATACTCTACGTCTATGTGATCTATGAGATTTGCGTTTCGGTCCGCGGGGGTTGAGATTTATGATTTCTGGGCTATCAATGCTGACAAAGCGATCTCTCTCGTAAGTATAACAAGATCAAGTTTCTTCGCGAATACAATACCAATCGTTCCGAATTCTCGGTTTGAAAAAATAACTATAAATTCTATTGATGAATAATCGACTTATTCATCGATAATTGTATTAAAAAAGGCGGAAATCACATTTCCGTTAGAATTCATTTTCTTTGTACTAAAAAATCTAGTGGGGATGTGATAATTTTTTTCAATTATCTACCATTTAAAGTTAATCTTTTAATATACGTATAATAAATCTGCAGTAAAATCCTTGTTAAAGTTCATATATCATTGGCTGTGGAAAAAGCAAGCATTTCTCATGTATTTATATTTTTTAAATTTAATCTCGAAATTTTTCTCAATTTTCATTATTCATGATTTTAATTTTTAATATTTCCGTACAAAGATAGATATCTATTAGTGACGTAATAGTAGAAGAGGAACACATTACATACATACGCTTCGAGTACGCTCTATTTAAACAATTCTTTGCTACAACAAAATATATAAAAAATTGTTCCGAAAATCTCGAATTCCTCCAATAGCATTACTTTCCCTCAAAATCACTAATTTTTAATCATATCTGTTTCTCAATTTTCACGCACAATTCGCGGGCTTTATACATATATTATTATATTTATATAATCACAAGGATCAATGAATTTCGAAAAAGAGCAAAAAGAAAAAAGAAAAAAAAATTCTTAGATCTCCAGAAAAAGAGAGAAAGCGAAGTTTCCGCAAGATGATCGAATGAAAGAAGATAGCGAGAATTAGAATCGAGTGTATACGAAGGGTGAACGACCGAAGGCAGGGGCACTAGGCTGCTACCCTCTGCGACGAGAGAGAGGGATGTAGGACGGTCGAGAAAGAGAGGGCGTTAGAAAGAGGAGAGGGAAACAAGAAGGGGCGAGAGAAGAACGGGAGAGAGAGAGAGAGAGAGAGAACAACGACAGAGGGAGGCTTCGATAGAGGGAACACATTGAGTAACCCCTAGTTCCCCTTTCTCCCCATTCCCCTCTCCCTCCTTCCATCGTGTTCGCCGAAGAAGATCAATACAAGCCACGTGGTGTGGCAGTAACGCCACGGAGAATAGCCTAACCCTCGTGCATGCAACAAACCTAAACCATCAACCGTGAGACGGGGATTCTCTTCATCGGGGATAAATTCATCGATAATTTACTACCGGTGCGGTGCGAGAACCTTTTTTTCGCGGAAATTTCTTGAATTTATCATTCAACAAGGTTCCTTTGCGATTTTTATACGCGAAGAATTAAGAATTTGCTTAATTCTTGTCTTAATTCTAATTTAGAATTTTTCGTATCGTTAAACAATTATTACATAAACATTTGTAGATCATAGATATAATTTCTGCGAGCTTAGATTTTGATGTCACGCGCACGCCAATCACTATATCTTATCCATTAAAATTAATGGAAGATTTATTTTTTATCATATTAATAGCTCATTAAGATTAAGCTTACTGAAAATACAAATACAAATTTTGATTTTTAGAATTCTTAACAATTACGCGAAGTGTTTGTTCATAACACACGCCGGAATTTTAAAAGGATTTATAAAAATCGTATGTGTACTTAGATTCATGCCTTTATTACTTAAACAGAGAGAGAAAGAGAATTCCAGTTTGCGAATGATTTCGACATATAACACTTTGGTGATAAAATAATTGTAACGGTATTATTAAAATCCGTCTGGAGAGACCGTCTGCGATAAAAATTTCTCGATTTAAATAATCTTTAAATTTGTGCATTCTAGATGCACGTCTATTAACCATTATAAGATTAAAATAAATAGCTCAAAATTAATCCGTATCATTTAAATTAATAAGCGGCGTAAAGAAATTGGATTTTTGTCGACGCAGGATATTTAAGACTCGTTTGCCGAAGCGAGAGACCTGCTCGTATCACGAAGAACTCCGTTGGATGTGGATCCTATTTTTGGTCATCTATCGATCGTGTTACTCCGTACCTTGCTCGAGAGATTTACCCCGAGAGTTTAAACCCACTAGGCGGCTAGGGTATGGTCTTTATCTTTTTAGGACACCAAGTCATCGGCATATATAATCGGAAAAAGCAGATCTGCATCGATGATCTTTTAACCTCCGAAAGAGATGATGCAATTCTAATCGCGTCAATTCAATTTCGACATTATCGAATGAGGCGTGTCCGCGCAAGCGAAAATATGTCGTGTAATCGTCGCGATGAAATCGAAACGCGCGAATTGTGAGAAAAAATTACATAACTATACATTCTCAAATATAATAATATAGAAAGCTTGTATATGTATATTATTAAATTTTTAATATAATTTTTATCTAATTTTTCATATATTATATGGAGAAGAAGAATCAAATTGCTGAAAAATTGATATTACCTAACGACAATATCGAATTATACAATTAAGGATTATTTACGGAAGGCAAAATTTTTTTCATAAGATAGTAGCAATTTATGAGGTGTGTGCGCGCGCGCACGTGCCTAGAATGTCAAATTTTCAAATCTATAATGTAGTTTACATTATGGATGGAATTCACACGCGTCTTCGTTCGCTCGCTCTTTAACATCAGTGACTTCGACGTGCGTTCAATGTTACGAAAAAAAAAAAAAGGAACGTGTTTTTGGCACATTGTCTCTCGCGCTCTCGTGAAGCCGCAACCCTCGCGAGTTATGCGCTCGATGTTTCCCATACGACAAACACGTATACACATACAGAGACATAATGCTGAGAAGAGCACGGGACGGAGCAAAGGAAGAGAGGGTGTAAAGCCTACCCTTGTAGATCGCTTTGAAGGAGGGTTGCTATTACGGGTAGTTTCATACATCGTACACCCCTGACTTCGAGTCTAGGTCGGTCATTCACCTCATTGCCATCACCCGACATTACCCAGCAACCCCTACCGACGTCCCACCATCTTCCACCACTCTTCACTCCGCCGCCTCTCGCTCCACTACCTCCACCATCCCTACTTCATTCAATGACGTCACTGAGTCGCCCCTCCAGCGAGGGGCGAGTTCTCCCTCTTCTATTGTATGAGAGAAGTGGAATGGGACAAGTGGAGGGAGGGGGAGAACCAAAGACAATGGCGTAGAACACGAGGGGCGCAGCAATTTTAAAGTTCGCCAACATGAGATAAGTGGTTTAAATCGTAGATGATAAGCAAGATAAGAATGTGAATGAGCGAATTATGCGTAGGCTGAATAACTCGCAAGATCGATCAATGTTATTTTGCGGAAACTGAATTGTTGGAAACTGAACGGAGTGAAATAATTTCAGGGTACAATAATGATCATCAATGCGCAAAGTAAAAAATATTGAAATTTTTTTTCAGATAGTTCTATGTATTAGGTGTACAACTTTGCTTCCGCCGTTTTTTTCCCGAAATTCGAGGCTTTATTGTAAAAAACTGGTTATACATTTTGAAATTGCTTGTTGAGTCACTCCCAATGATCGTGCCAATTCTTTTTCACTTTGACTCGAGTCTTCATTAAGTAATGCCTCCAATTCTGCATCTTCGAAAATCTTCTCTCTTCCACCGCTATGCCGGTCTTCGACGTGAAAATCACCGTTCTTGAAGCGTTGAAACCATTCACGACACGTTCTTTCACTAATAGCGGCTTCGCCATAAGTATTTGAGACCATTCGATGAGCCTCAGCCGCAGATTTCTTCATATTGAAGCAGAAAATTAAAACCTCCCGCAAATGACGAGAATTTGGCTCGTAAACTGACATTTTCAATCGAGAATAACTTTATGATGCAGACACAAATCGACTAATGTTTCTATGGGGTTATGTTGACAGATGCCCAAGTTTATCGCATGACATCTATGATCTATTTATTTTGACCACTACTTACCGCTAAAGCCATCTATAGGAAAATGGCGAAAGCAAAGTTGTACACCTAATAGATCGTAAAAAAAGATCTAAATATTTGTTATATAATATATATATATATTTTATAATTCTTGAAATTATGTATATAATAAATAAAAAAGTAATTTTTTAAATATTATCTACAAATAAAATAAAACTCAATTTTTGTGTTTTTAAAAACCTACAACTTGAAATTGAAGACTGCTTTGATGGAAGGTTGAAATTCAAGTAGAGCTCAAAAATACAATACTATGTAATGTTATAAAGGCGGATTAGATTTAATATAACCATTGATATAGCACACTTTGAGAAATGCTCGGTTTAAAAGAGAGAGGAAAAGAGAGTGTTAATAGAATAATTACATCTCAAATAATATTGGATATATTAATATAAGATTATTATTTGTATTGATAGATAATATTATTTATTAGCTATTACTGAATAAATATTATCACTTGTATAACTGCTGCAGATTTACATAAAGTTCATAAAAATACCAAAGAAACGATTCTAATCGTTTCATTATGGCTGCGTCTTCTATGATAACTATACATCTAATCTATCGAGCTAAGATGACGTTGCGCCGATGCTCGCCTCATCATTAGCGCATTGATGATGGTTGACTCATAAACGGTGGGCAGCATGACTATTATCTGCAAGATGTCCATGATACGCGATATATCGGCCGACAACGAAGACACAAAGAGAAAGTTACTGGCCTCGCGGCCGGAGGCAAAAAGTTCTCAATGACGGCTATGTTGCTTCTTACATCTTTCATCTAAACACGAGATTTTGCTCGATGCTTGTCGTTCTACGATAAGCTTAAAAAGAAAATGTCCACTCGTTCTATCCTGAATTTTATATCCGATCGATCTGATATTTTATTCATTTTATTGATAAGAGAAATATACAGGGTGTCCCATTTTAAAAGACCCACTCAAATATCTCAGAAACACTGCGTTAAATCGAAAAATGTTTCAAACAAAAGTTGTGTGGCTTCAAGGGAGCCATAATACCGTAACAATGATTTGACCTTGGAAAATCATTTGAAGGTCATGTGAAGGTCAACTTTAAAATCTTAAACGGAAACCCCCATTTTTTATTTAGTATTCTTGTAGCTGACATCGAGAGCTTTCCAAAACACTATAATAAAGTATTTTTTTATTAAGTACTTTTTGAGTTATTTTATATTTTAATCTGACATATTTTGATATAAAAAATTAAATATCTCGTAAAATATTTAGTTTTCGATGATCTTATCGTAATACTTTTATGTACAGAATAAAAAAAAACAAATAATTGTTTAAAAAAATACATCGTAAATAATTTTTTTAAAAACTATTAATTTTTTATACTAGTTGATTTGTATCATTATTCTGTACATAAAAGTATTACGGTATGATTATTAAAAACTAACTATTTTATGAGATATTTAATTTTTTATATCAAAAGATGTCAGATTAAAATATAAAATAACTCAAAAAGTACTTAATAAAAAAATACTTTATTATAGTGTTTTGGAAAGCTCTCGAGGCAAGCTACAAGAATATTAAATAAAAAATGGGGGTTTCCATTTAAGATTTTAAAGTTGACCTTCACATGACCTTCAAATGATTTTCCAAGGTCAAATCATTGTCACCATCTTATGGCCCCCTTGAAGCCACATAACTTTTGTTTGAAACATTTTTCGAATTAACGCAGTGTTTCTGAGATATTTGAGTGGGTCCTTTAAAATGGGACACCCTGTAGAACTTTTTAAAATTCTACAGATATAGATGTATAGACATTTCATCAGAATATTATACTATATTGGCCAATTTGGAATTGTTACATTCCATTATTGAAATTTTTCTCCATCTTTATTTACTCGATTTTCGAGTAATTGATGATTAAAGATAATCGACTTCTGGCGAATTAAATCTTTGCTTAATTTAATTCTCAAATTAATGTAACGAAATTTTAATTTAGAACTTATTTACATAAAAATATAAAACTTTAAAAACGAAAGATGCGATACTTTTCTCTGATTTTTGCTAAAAAAAAAAGAAAAAAAAAGAAAAAAAAATCAGCCGCAAGAAAACGATTCTTTATCGTAAGCTATATTCAATTAAAAATACATTCCCTAGTTCTCTCAAACGCGTAATCTTTGTACATACACATAGAACATCCATATCTATCTGGCAGAGACATGCAGGTCAATTGAGAGCCACTGCTGGAGCAAGGCTGCATCGCGTAAAAGGTGAATGCATCGGCGCTTCCTACATTTACGCAATCGATCCTATGAGCGTACTTTGCACGTAGGAATCAACACGCTCACTCGACTCGTATCTATGCGCGAACGCGCGCGCCTGTGTTAGTTGCCGCGTGTGTTGTATATACCGCGGATATCGTGCGAACGAACGAACGAATGTAGAAATAATCGTTTCTCATGGACGGCACCGGCCCACTCTCATTCAAAGAATCGGAGACAATAAGCTTGAATGAAGGGATCTCGGCCGAGCTAACGTAAGATGCGTAAACCGTTAGGGGGAAAAAAAAAAAAAAAAAAAAAAATGTAATCGCGTATTGAAAAACGTAAATTGAATCGCGATACGCGGTCAAGATTTCCACTCTTCTTCGCCTCTGTGTTTAACTCTGAATGGCACGAAATGTAATACATCTAAATTATTATAATCTTGGCGTTATTAAATGCGCTCCCTCCCCCCACCCCTTTTTATAATAATAATTTTTTACCGGCATTGTAATTTTCATTTAATGTAACTTGACACGCGCGCATTTCGCATAGCATTTCGCGTAGCATTATTGAGTCGGTAAAAAAAAAAAAAAGGGAAGTTTTCTATAATTGCGTCATCGAGAGCCTTCTAAATACATAGTTTTATTTCTTCTTTTACACTTGACTGATCCTAGAATTTTTGATGATATTAAGTCTGCTTTATTCAAGCCAATATGACCTATTTTCATTTTTAAAAAAACGATAGATATATTAACTCTTAATATTTTTATTCCATGACTTTATCTATTTTTAGAATTAAAACTCTAAGATTTTTGAGATAATATGCAACTTGTTATCGTAAATCACTATAAACATTATAAATGTATTGATTTACAATTAGGATAGGAAAGAAAAGACCTGAAAAAGTTGATTAAATAAGAATAAAATTTGATTCTAGAAAAATAAAATCTCGGTATGAACGAATGCAGAGTATGGGATTGTGTGTATAATAATATATTTTTTGTTACTTGTATCCTGTTGAAAAAAAAAAAAAAATATCACTTGACCGATGTAGGTGGAAGAGGAAAGAGTAATTACCATGAATAAATATCCATTTTTAATTTTTATTTGTCATACAAATTATTAAACATAATTTAAAGCTACTACAGTCATTTAGTGAAACTATTAATTCTACCAATCATAAGCAACAAATAACAAAGAATTGTAGCCATTTCTCTCCTTCTCGCACTTGTTAGGCAAGCGCGTAAAAGTGACATCAATATTTTCGTTGATACATTATTTATATATTGGATGATTGCATAAGTTCGTGCCCGATTTTCATAGATGGCATTAAGTTACTGCATGGCGGAGTTCTATTGTTTTCGTGTGGTAATTGTTGCTTACACCGAATAGATGACGTTGTCTTATGTCAATTTAGCGTCAGACATTGTTCAGATAAGTCCATTTGTGCATAAGAGAAATCATTAAAAATGGAGAACGAAAGGTGCATTTGCGGCATGTAACGCTATATGAATTTCGGAAAGGCGTGAGTGTTGGGATTGCACAAAAAAATATTCAAAGCGTTTATTTGGATCGCGCTCCTGCTCTCCGAACAGTCAAAAAGTGGTTTGGCAGATTTCGAAATGATGATTTCAACATGGAGGATCAACCCCCCGCTCTGGACGGCCTTCTGGCATTGATGATGACATTGTGCATGCCTTAGTGGAAAGAAACCCAAGGATTACAACTGAGGATATTGCTGAGAGGCTGAACATCGATAATTCAACCGCTTTTCGTCATTTAAAAAAGCTTGAATACATTTCCAAGTTTGATACGTGGGTGCCGCGTCTCCCGACTGAAAGGAATAAGCTGCAGGAAAACTGCAGGAGTCGCAATGGGAAATTCTGCAGCACCCGCCATATTCTCCAGATATTGCGCCTTCAGATTTTTATCTGTTCCGGTCTTTGCAGAATAGTTTAAATGGCAAGAATCTCAATTCCGAGGAAGCTGTCGAAAACCACCTTACAAACTTTTTTCAAGAAAAACCAAGTTCTTTCTTCAAAAATGGAATCGACAAGCTTATAGATGGTTGGAAAAGCATTGTAGAAAAGAATGGAGACTATATAATTGATTAATAAAAGTGTTATCTCTAAAATATAATCTGTTGAAGTTTATATTTAAATCGGGCACGAACTTATGCAATCACCCAATATTTTTATCGGTATATTATCTACATATTTTTTCACTTCAAACTAGAAAAATTTTTACAAATTATATATGCATATAATTATAAACTGCCAGAACAAATCCAGCTGCAAATAAAAAGAAGCAATTTCTGATTAGTTGTATTCATGCGGTTCGACAAGATGAGCAAACTGATTTATTTCCAAAAATGACAGGAATGAGCTCGGCGATGTTTTTGTTTAGAAATTAAAATACTGAACTGCTAACAATGCGCCCACGTGCGGGATTAAAAGTTTCTGGTGAAAGCGCTGTTTACCAGGCGGTCGTTCGGCCGGCCGGGCCGGTAGTCAGCCCTTGACCTTCCCTCGGCCGAATTCCGACCGAAGGCGTCGAGGACTTGGTTTCGTAATGCGACAAAGCGCGATCCATTAAGGCGCAATTTTGCGACGAGCGCGCAATGTGGCGAGCGGTGAAAGGCATTAATATTCGTACGCGAAAAATATGCGCACGTTACGAGTGTACGAGATAAACTCGCGATGGCGACCCACACTCGCGGCGAAAACGAAAGGATTCTCCTTCTTCAGCTCTGTCCTTAGTTCTGTGCGCGCGCGATTCGCTTCCGCCACGATTACTCGCCTTACCGCCGCAGGTTGCTTTCGCGAGAGAGACTTTCCCCCATTGTTTAAAAAATCAAGCCACAAGTCGCGGGGCCGTCGTCATCGCCGCCGCCGAGGCCATTCAACTGTGCTAAACAGTTAAAGAGGTCATTCAACCCCGTCGCGCCGTACAGTGTGAAATTTATTTACTATATATGGAAGTTAAAAAAATATTTTCAATTTAATTATATTGTACATAAAAATTCTCTTTTCGAAATTTATTTATTTTAATTTATCATATAGTGATCAGAAATTTATATTGAGAGAGAAAAAATATATATATGAGATAAGACAAATTAATTAGTGCCAAAAAAAACAAATAATTGTTTAAAATAATACATTGTAAATAATTTTCTTAAAAACAATTTTTTTTATACTAATTGATTTGTCTCATTATTCTGTACATAGAAGTATTACGGTAAGATTATCGAAAACTAAATATTTTACGAGATATTTAATTTTTTATATCAAAGTATGTCAGATATAAAATATAAAATAACTCAAAAAGTACTTAATAAAAAAATACTTTATTATAGTGTTTTGGAAAGCTCTCGATGTCAGCTACAGGAATACTAAATAAAAAATGGGGGTTTCTATTTAAGATTTTAAAGTTGACCTTTACATGACCTTCAAATGATTTTCCAAGGTCAAATCATTGTCACCATCTTACGGCCCCCTCGAAGCCACACAACTTTTGTTTGAAACATTTTTCGATTTAATGCAATGTTTCTGAGATATTTGAGTGGGTCCTTTAAAATGGGACACCCTGTATATCAGAACGATAAGTGCAAAAAGATCAAAAATTTATATTTTTTTTAAATGCAATATTTTGTTTGCAATAATCGAGTGTATTTGTTACTTAATTTTTAGAAGTCTCTCTCTCTCTCTCTCTCTCTTATCATTTCACATTATTTTTCAAATAGCTCGAAACTGCGTTTTTCGAAAACCTGAGCCGCTCAAGATTCCTCGGAAAATATAGTCTCGTGATCTAGGACAAGATTAATGAACTTGCGGTCTATTCGTTTTCTTAAACTTTGAAACATACGGATTTGCTTATCCATTTCTTTATTTTTCACATTCATTCTCTCATCTCTCTCGTCCTTCGATGATATTTCTCTTTCTGTATTTACGTTTAAATTCAAGTTAATCCAAACAGGCGGTTTCTCCAATATGCAATGTACAATAACAGCAATATACAAACCATATTTATTACTGTCTGACGGAGAAACTGCCGTTCGTACTATTTGTGTGCGCGTCTTTATGTACACGCTTAGATACTGTTTCATATACGCATTCGCACTTCGTCTTAGGAAGTCCCTGAGAATGTGTTTATAATATAGACATAATTTTATCTATACAATCAGTAATGATTAAAAAGACTTGCAAAATATATATTGTATTTCATACGTTTTAATATGTCTTAATATGTTTATCCGTGACTGGTAAACGATTTTGTTGGAAGAATTTATCCATATAACATAATTAGTCAAATAATTTATATATTTTAGTAATTGTTTAAATCTTTTATCTTTTGATTTTAATTGCTTATGTTATTTTATTTTGCGTTGATTGAGAATAATCGATAATTTTCAAGTAAAGATTTGGAATAGTGGCGGAATATTTTTTAAATATTCTACCCAATTCTATTTTATATAATCTCGGAACAAATAAATAAATGAGAGATTAATTGTATTATAAACAATATTCGTTGGTTCTCCTATAAAACAAACGCATCTTTACATTTTCTTAAAACGCGAGTTCTCACGGCGAGCAACGACACGAATCGTTGTGATTCTAAGATGGTCCTTGATCGAATTGTCAATCTGTACACTCGAGTAAATCGATCGAACGCTTTATTTGTACGCTTTATTATCGACGAATAGCATTATACTGCGATTGCGTAAATCCCAGACAGCACAAAACATCCTCAGGATCATCCTGAATATGTCCGGGACGGTTCAGGACATTTGTAGGATGTTTTAAGATATTATTATAAATATATTTATAAAAGTTTAATATGCATACATAATTATTTTTAGTTTGTGTCGGCTATTTTATATAATTTAGAAATCTTAAGTATTATAATAAGTATCAATGTTCTATAAATATCCACTGGATAACCCCCGGATGTCTGTAGGATATATCTGCCCTGTCTATTATATTGGATGTCTTTTGGATTTCCAGAGGACATATACATGTGCAATTAATTGTTAACGTTAATTTCGTTTAATATTAATAATTGAATTTGATGCGCACATTTTCATATATCCAAAATTATTATTTATTTAATATTTCATGAGAAATGTTACTGTTCGCAACATTCAAAAAATTTTACAAACAATAGTATTCAACCGCTAGTTCGTTTGTTTACCGCTATGCGATACGCGAACTCGTATTTGAGATTTGGTCATGAGAATTATATAAAGCTTGCAAAGAGCAACTGACAGGAAATTACAAATGTAATTATTTTTTATCAGTTCAATTTCTGATGCAATCCCAACATAGGGAATTCAGATATTGGATTGTTTAGAAAATATTACACAACTCAAACCCGGGAGCCAAACCTAAAATATTCATGTACAGCACGAAAGCCTCAAATATTAAAGAACGGTGAACTATTTTTAATATTAGATTTTTAATATTGGCAGTAAATAACAAAACAAAATTTTAATTTATATTTAAATTTTAAAATTTGCTCCTTGAAACATACGAAAAATATCCCTAACATATCCTATAAAAATCCTTAAAATGTTCCACAGGATCTCCCCGGATTCTCCAGAGGTTAATATACGGCCATCATTTACTCTTCCTCAGGACATCCAGAGGAGATCTGAGGATTACAATGGGATATCCTGAGGATATCCTACATGTATGTCCTGGATGCCCTTTGGACGTCCTAAGAACATCCTTGTGCTATCTGGGATGTTAACTTTTACATCAAACAATATCGATACACGCTGCATTAAAGTGAAGGATGGTTCTAATTTAATATTTTTAACGCGTTCATTAATGTAATTAATTAGCTGGAATTAATACTATTATCGATTCTGTGTCGGTTCGTTACTAATTAGAATGTAAACTATATTTGTATATGTAAACTAACATATAATTATCATTAATCAAAATTGCAATAACAAATATTACCGACTTTATATAAATATTTGATGAAATTTTAAGATTGTATATACATCGAACAGAAGTTAGATAAAATAATTAAAACTTTGTTAGATTAAAACGAAATAAGTTTAGCGGATTTACATTTTATATTTAGATACTCTTCACAGAGAGAGAGAGAGAGAGAGAGAGAGAGAGAGAGAGAGAGAGAGAGAGAGTAAAATATGGTTATACATATGATTATTATATTTCAAATATAATTTTCCTTTTATTATTAATTCATTTTATCCGTGAATTCTACATAGAGAGAAAGTTTTCTTCCTGAACATAATATTGAAATATATTTCTTCAAATTTTAGTTTTATTTCCTGTAATTGCAATACACTTTTAATACCTCGCACATTAATGTTTACACATAATGTATACATGCTCGCATTTCTATTACTGAATTTAGAAATCGTTTGGGTTAAAAGTGCTACAGCACGACAAAAGAATGAAACAATTTAAACGATCGCTATCAACGAACTTGATTCTTACCCAGAAAATTTTTATAACGGATAAACGGAAAGACAACTTTTTGTTGCGCGTATGATCATGTTTATCATGTTTATATTAATTATATAAAATCAACATATATGATGTGTATGTGAAAATTTCTAGAAAGACATTATATGTATATGCTTTTTGACCAATTAGAAAATCGAATCGATTTATAATACTAATAAAATGATATTAAAAAAAAAAAAAAAAAAAAAACATTTTAACGATGGAATTTTATATAAGATATTCGAGCAACAAAAAATATCAAGCAATAAAAATAAATTATTAATACATATATAAATCTAAAAAGGAAGAAGCATTATTTTCTAGGGTTGCACGAGACCCAAGACAAGACAATATTCGCAAAAATATTGTATTGGTCTTGAAAATTTTAAATCTTGTCTCGGTCTTGAGAGGATTTTTGTATCAAAGATATTGTCTCGTCTTGTCTCGCCTTGATTTTTATTAACAGTTTTTATTTAACACTAAATTATTTGTCAGCTTGATAAAAAACAGAAAATAATAAGTATATCTGATTTCTTCTATTATCCGAAGCGCCGAGCACGATTTTCGTTTGTTCTTTATCGCGTATGCTCGCGTCTCGATTGTGCGGACGCAGTCTAAAAACGAAAACCAAGTTCTTCCGCTGAACATGCAAACATTTCCGAAAGTGATAATGAAAGTTCGGAAGTAAGTGCAGTTAAACAATGCGCATAGAAAACTTATTTTAAGTATGAAACAAGAAACAAAGAAAAAATTGGCGTATGTTTATTATGTCGAAAAGAAAATGTGACTAAAGAAATAAAAATGAAAAATAGTAACACTACTGGATTAAAAAAAAAAAAAAACATTTAGAGAAAGATCGTAAAAAAGCATATGAAGATTTATTTGGATTAAAAGCAATGAAAAATAAAATATTGTCAGAAAAACAAAAAACGATAGCTATATTTTTAAACATAAGTATTAAACTTTATAAATTAAGTAATATAAAGTAATTAATTTGCGCTATTTTTATGTCACATTAAAGTGTGTAATGATAATGATGCGCAGACTCTTTAAATTTAAAGTTTTTAAAGTTTTTAAATTTATAAATATTTTTATTTACTAACAATAAATAAAATCTTTTGTCTTTCTCGCCTATTTCCATATTAATTAAAATCTCCGTTCGGAGATCGGGAATAATTAGATAACTTTTTTTAAAAACCAAGACTTCTCGATAAGATCAAGAATCTTGATAATTTGTTTTGGCATTGTCTTGATAATTAATTTAAAATCTTGTCTTGGTATTTCGTGCAACCCTATTATTTTCGTCGTTTAAAACGCCAAATTGTATACGCATATATACAATACATATACATATCTCAACATATTTCGCAATCGCGAATATATAACATTAACTATTACGAGATGTATGTGTAAACAGGTTTTAACTTCGCGTTGATAATTTCTAATTCGATATGTTGCCGACGTCACGACATGGGTTGCGACGATGTCTGATAATCTCGGAATAATCGTCGCTCTATTCGGCTGTGTGAAAGGCGGAATCGCTGGAAAAGATTACTAACATTGAAAGCGCCGGTTTCTCCGACCGGCGACTTTGCACGACACATAACCTTTCATTTCCCTTGCACTCTCAATGAGTTATAATAATTATCTTGTATTTCCAGTATCACGCGCATGTAACGTGTTCTCGTTGCTCGTTATATAACAAGCGTTATCCGTTACATATTACTAATATCTCCGTTTAATCACTCCGCCATCAATTACACGAAACAGTACGCCGCCCCCGATATCTCCGATAATCGGCCTTATAATCTGTTTGAATGCGTAATCGAGAAAGACAGATTCATTATTATCAACATTTTGCTCGTCGACGATATCAAGTTTTCATTGTCGCTTCATATACCCGCTTTTAATTATGCATTGTCTCGCGTGGATGTATCGTAAAAAAAAACTGTGCATTCTTTTATGAAATTTGCATTCTTGCAAATTTGATTCCGATATTTCAACAATGATGTGCACGAATAATTTCATTTACACGATTAGAAAACTTGTCTTCGTAAACACATATATATTGATATGTATTCTCTCGCGCATTCCAATTATATTATAAATTGCCCTGCGATATATCTAATTATATAACTACATATGTGCATAACGTATGCGCATGGATATGTAATTCATAAGCGGACAAACAGGTTAAACCAAAGCCAATTCCAAACACTTTTACATTTTTATACAGGTAGCAATCAATTTTGAAAATAATCATTATGGCAATTAAAATTCGTAAATACTTTTATCCTGTCAATGCCTTTCTCTATTAGATAGTATGAAAATAACGCGACACGAGTTTTTTGTCATTTCTAAAGCGAAAATATATAGTAATTTTGTCTAAAAAAAAAAAAATCGCTTCTATTAACCCATTTTTTTTAAATATCAACATAGAAAGAAATTAATTGAAGAGCTTATTGCCCGTAAAAAAAAAAGATGAAAAAAAATGAAAAAAATTGTATCACGTTGTACAGATGAAACTTTTTCAATAGTTTTACTTTTCAAAATAACATTTTTTCAAATACAGATTGTATTCCGCATAATCTCAATTTTTTTTCAAAATACGAATTTTTAAGGCGACTTGTTATATGCATAAAAAAAAAAAAAACAAAAAAAAACAAAAAAATTCAATTGTTTAAAATTTTAAAACATATATTCGGACAAAGAGCAGCGCGGTCGATTTGGATTACCGTTGCACGATGAGGGATCGATTGATCGATCGATAGATCGATCGATCGATCGCGGCGAATCCCGAAGTCCGCCGCTTTAACAACCGTTGGACGTCCGTGTACGGGGTACCGCAAGCCCCACTGACTCACAGAACTACTTTCCCTTCTTCCTCGCCTGCTTCGGCCGCCGCCGCCGCCGCCGCCGTCGTGAGCGGAGACCCGTTATCCAAGCAACTCGTCGAGAGTGAAACGTCCGTATATACCGGAGAGCTCTGATGCCTTCCCACGAAACGACCGCCGCACGGTCTGATCGGACGAACTTTCTTCCACTTCCGCCTTCGCTGATAGACTTACGATGATATAAAACCTCGCACGATTCCAAATATATATATATATATATATATATATATATATCGGAATTTTATTAAGAGCGTTTGTTTAAATATTTTAATCCACCGTTCTTATTGAGTTTAATTTAATTTATTTAAATTTATTTATTTATTTAACTAAAATTAATTTGATTTAAATAGTAACGCGCGCGCGTGCAATAGCAATGGAAATAAATTCGTTGTTGCGATTAATTTGTTAAGATTATACATATCTATGATTATAAGTGATTCTTCTTTTCTCAATACTTTATAATATATTTAGACTGTGATCACAGATTTTTTTCACACACCAGCTAACCTAAGTAAAAAAAGGAAAGTTGTATAATCCCGAGTGTATAATTCCGTTGCGAGATAACGTCCGCGATTATGCGCCATCGTGGTCGTTGAACGAGGGCGAAAAAGAGGTTGGTTAAGAATTTTAAGAACGCATAATTGTGTGTGCTTTGTCCCGCCTAATATAAATGCTATTGTTAATCGCGGAATCGACTGACATACTTCCTATAACGAAATGACAAGGACAGAAACTAGCGGATTGTTAGACAATAATGAAAGTGTATCCGGCGGAAATAGATTGTTCGAACAAACAATAGTCGATCCGAATATGTGCCGAAATGACGAAGAGATCAGCCGAACGACCTAACCTGGTTACGAATATTTGTGCGCTGAAAGGTTATCTGGGCAAGATCGCGATCCGAAACAGTCCTCGCCTATTTGTGCGCACGACATTCCGTCGCGATCATGATTAAAATCGCGAACACGAGAATCGACGTCTCTGACTTGTCGCCCGACAAGTTGTTTTGATGAACAACGAGAAAATAATTTTCAATACAACACTTTATATGTAAAAACGTTTGTGAATGAGAAAAAAAAAATTATAATTAAATTAAATTATCAAAACGTGTAGTATGTCAAATATCTAATGCTTAAATATAATATTAAATATATATATATATATATATATATATATATATATATATATATATAATTGTTTAAAAAAAATAATTGTTTAAAAAAATACATTGTAAATAATTTTCTTAAAAACAATTTTTTTTTATACTAATTGATTTGTCTCATTATTCTGTACATAGAAGTATTGCGGTAAAATTATCGAAAACTGAATATTTTACGAAATATTTTATTTTTTTATATCAAAATATGTCAGATTAAAATATAAAATAACTCAAAAAGTACTTAATGAAAAATTACTTTATTATAGTGTTTTGGAAAGCTCTCGATGTCAGCTACAAGAATACTAAATAAAAAATGGGGGTTTCCGTTTAAGATTTTAAAGTTGACCTTTACATGACCTTCAAATGATTTTTCAAGGTCAAATCATTGTCACCATCTTATGGCCCCCTTGAAGCCACGCAACTTTGTTTGAAACATTTTTCGATTTAACGCAGTGTTTCTGAGATATTTGAGTGGATCTTTTAAAATGAGACACCCTGTATATATATATTGAAATATATTAGAGCAAATTAAATGTGCGAAAGAAGTATTACATGTAATTTAAATATTCGATTAAATCGATGTTGTCTAAGAATAAATATTTCTGACATTTATTTATTTATTTACTTTGTTCGAATGTATAAAAATTATTTTTCTCTCACAAATTTGTGCTTGCAATTATATCATATAATTCACAATTTATCTCTACGCGAAAATTTCAAGAAGAAAAGAGATATACACACAGTAGCGCTAAAAAATTATACAAGTGTAATAAATTCTCGCCTATGCTTCACCGTTTTGCAATAGTTAGGCTTATCTACAAGCGAATGTAATTACAATGTAATTGCAATGTAACTACGATAGAGCGAGAAAAAGAAAAGAAAAAGAGAAAAAAGCGCGGGTTATTTTTTGAGGTCATGGCAACGTCGCGAAAAATTTGTGCATGTATTTGTCCTTGCGACTTTACAGTCCAAGGAGTTATCCTGATAGCTGGCCTTCGTCGGCTCTCTTTTGTGACAGGACTATTCCTCCTACCGACAGGACTATCTTCCGCGGAAGACGCGAGAAAACAAGGACTTGATTTCATTCCGAAGGAGACTATGGATACGGCGTTCGCATGAATCCTTGAGAAAAGTTTTCTAAAGAAAAAAAGAAAAAAAAAGATATACATTGTAAATCTTATGCCGATCGATGACGACGTTTCATCGTGTCTCGCGTAAACTATTTCTTTCTTGACAACGACACATTATACGTAGTCGAGTTTGTAAAATTACGCATCCGATCGTTAATAAAGTTTTTCTTTGATCATTAACGCGGACTGATTTATCGCCAAATGACCTTCGCGGGAAACTTGTCGCTCGCTGCATTTTTTTCGCCGCTCATTCTTGTTCGTTAATATTAA
Source organism: Polyergus mexicanus (assembly GCF_030449975.1). Taxonomy (NCBI): domain Eukaryota; kingdom Metazoa; phylum Arthropoda; class Insecta; order Hymenoptera; family Formicidae; genus Polyergus; species Polyergus mexicanus. The sequence goes on from NW_027223344.1 coordinate 5,201,900, forward strand.
ACACTTAAGCAATCGCACAGAGATTTACTTTAGAATAAACACTATGTTTACTTCGTCACAATGTCAACGCCGGAGATGGAACCATATTATGAGAAAATTTATTATACAAAATCAAGTGTACAAGAATCAAATAATATTTGTACGAAATATCACTTTGAAATAATTATTATTAATTTAGTAGATTAGTATTAATGCGTTCGTTATATTTAAAAAAAATTAAATTTCAATTTATTTACAATATTATCTATAATATTTATCTATTAGGTGTACAACTTTGCTTCCGCCGTTTTCCTATAGATGGCTTTAGCGGTAAGTAGTGGTCGAAATAAATAGATCATAGATGTCATGCAATAAACTTGGGCATCTGTCAACATAACCTCATAGTCGATTTGTGTCTGCATCATAAAGTTATTCTCGATTGAAAATGTCAGTTTACGAGCCAAATTCTCGTCATTTGCGGGAGGTTTTAATTTTCTGCCTCAATATGAAGAAATCTGCGGCTGAGGCTCATCGAATGCTCTCAAATACTTATGGCGAAGCCGCTATTGGTGAAAGAACGTGTCGCGAGTGGTTTCAACGCTTCGAGAACGGTGATTTTCACGTCGAAGACCGGCATAGCCGGTGGAAGAGAGAAGGTTTTCGAAGATGCAGAATTGGAGGCATTACTTAATGAAGACTCGAGTCAAAGTCAAAAAGAATTGGCACGATTATTGGGAGTGACTTAACAAGCAATAACCAGTTTTTTACAATAAAGCCTCGAATTTCGGGGAAAAAAACGGCGGAAGCAAAGTTGTACACCTAATAGATTTCTATATTTATCTAGATTTCTATATTTTGAGTTATAAGATTATATATGTATAATTCCAATTGAAGAGAAAATAATCAAATTCAATTATACAAAATCTACTTACATTAAATACTACTCACTTTGTGCGCTGCAACCTTTGATTTCTAATTTGATTTCTATAATTGAATTCGTGGAAAAATCTCTCTCTCACCTTCCTTCTTTCTCAAATAATATTATTTAAATATCGGATTAATGAGAAATTTCGCGGAATTTCACATTGTCGTAAATATTTCATTGAATTTCGATGCATATTTTAAAGGTTATCCAAATTATTTTGTCTCCAAATTTTATCCTATTCCAAATAAATTTTATAGATTTATTGAAAGAATCCATGACTAAAATAGATTTTATATATTACAATAAGTGTTTCAAATGTGTATTAATATTCTCAATATGTTCATTGTAAGATTTCTGAGAAACGTTTGTATGATGCTTTTGTTGTTAGAGAAATCCGCGAAACGAGAGATATTACTATACAAAATTACATAATGCTAAACGCATCCACATATACGTGTTATTCTGCGCTGGCTCGTCTATCCTGGAACACTCATATCATTCCGTAAAGACGGTAGGAAACAAATCATCGCATCAGACGTTGAATGCCGAAATGATCGTGTAATACATATATGTATATATATATATATCGAGGTTTGAGATCTCGACGGATTATTTGGAGAACGAAGAACGCGCGAATATAATTTCAGTAACATTTTTGCGCAACGAGTTGATCGAAAGATGTCGTATATACGGCAGGACACGTGCCAAAAGCAAAATACGCGAAGATCACGCGTGGCCACGGGCGGAGCGAGGTGAAAGTTTTTCGATTATCGAACACATCGTGTCCTAGACTGTAAAAGAATAACAAGAATGCGTGCGGAGTCAGAAGAGTTGTCACACGGGTGTATTGCTCGTAAGCGTGTGGCTTTCTCTTTTGATTTCGAACACAACGGCTGAATCTTGTTTTCCTCAGAGGAATCATTTGTAGCACACAAGTCGAAAAATGGAAATATCGACAAACATAGTAATTCCACATTTATAATCACAAGAAAGGGCAAAAGAGTATTCGTATTTCCCAAACGCCTATTAACTCTTTATATCCTATTCTAAATATTAGGTGTACAACTTTGCTTCCACCGTTTTTTTTCCCGAAATTCGAGGCTTTATTGTAAAAAACTGGTTATTGCTTGTTAAATCACTCCCAATGATCGTGCCAATTCTTTTTGACTTTGACTCGAGTCTTCGTTAAGTAATGCCTCCAATTCTGCATCTTCGAAAACCTTCTCTCTTCCACCGCTATGCCGGTCTTCGACGTGAAAATCACCGTTCTCGAAGCGTTGAAACCACTCGCGACACGTTCTTTCACTAATAGCGGCTTCGCCATAAGTATTTGAGAGCATTCGATGAGCCTCAGCCGCAGATTTCTTCATATTGAAACAGAAAATTAAAACCTCCCGCAAATGAGGAGAATTTGGTTCGTAAACTGACATTTTCAATCGAGAATAACTTTACGATGCAAACACAAATCGACTATGGGGTTATGTTGACAGATGCCCAAGTTTATCGCATGACGTCTATGATCTATTTATTTCGACCACTACTTACCGCTAAAGCCATCTATAGGAAAACGGCGGAAGCAAAGTTGTACACCTGACATATAAATGATAATTTGCACATGTGTATAAAGTACGAGATTAATTTTAATAATCGTACAATGAGATAAATTAGAGAATACATTTTTGTCCGTAATAATCGATCTTTCTTCTTCGCAATATTTTTTGCCACAAAAAAATACTTTGAAACTACAACTCTACCAACAATGTGAATTTGTAACAATAAGAATAATCGATAATTTAATCCGATTTAGATGGTCGTGTTTACCATGAAAACATGATACCGTAATACATTCGGGCACATCGTAATATCGACAAGTTTCAAAGAGAAATGCCGTGTAGCGGAATATAATTTTTTACATATAAAATTAGAGAATACATACATATATACAATATATATATATATATGATATATACCAACCGCACGTTCTCTAGAGATATTTATAAAGATACAAAAACAAAGGCAATATGCAAAGTTTTATTGACGATAAATGTAATAAGGAGATGATACATATTCATGCGCGTAATTGCTGTTGCCATCGAAATATCAGATGAAATATATTAGCATCATAAATTGTTATCATATCGAGAGAGAAATACGGTGAATAAAATGATGTTCTCTGATTGCAGTAACGATGTCAACCGCGTAACAATTTTTCAGCTTATCCGTGAACATAAAGATATCTCATATTATTATTTTAAAATCTATTTAAGAACAATTTGCCAACATTTATCGAGATGGATTTATATAAATTGTAATGTATAAATATATAAAAATAATATAAAGTTATATTGAAATAGCTGTTACGATCATTATTAAGTAAATAAATAAACAAGATATTAAACAAGAGAATACATCAATGTTAAAATTAAACGAGACATCTGTTTTACGACTGATTGATGCGAGAAAAAAAAATATTCGAAGCTCATGAGACTTTTTCACAGTTAAATAAAGCCTTATCGGTTCGATAATCGAGGGAGCGTCGATCAGCTGACCGCGAAAATGGAGCATCATCCGCAATACCGAAGGTAGAAGGTCGCGACATAGAAAGACAATATTTGATGAACTAGAGTTCACAAATTGTACATGTCGATCAATTTCTTCGGAGAAAGAAATCTTATTACTCCGCCATACGTAATAACCAAATATCGCTAAATCAAAATTGATTTATAAATTCGAGATTTGTAAAACGAATTTAATAGCAAATGATTATTCGAAGATAATTCATTATTAATTTAATTAAAACACTTTAGTTGTCTCAAAATAAGAATTTTTTCTCCTATTTTCAGAAATTGAACGTTACTTAAAATATTAAGAGACATCATAGAGAGAGAAATGGCCCAGTATATTTTATTATCATTTTATCGTATCATTTGTCATGCGATCTTAGAATAAAATGCTCGCGAAGGATGCTCATCACACCCTGGATACCTGGCTTTTGCGTCATGATTACTCTTCACGCAATTGCGCTACTCGTGCGATAAAAAATCGCGACGGGAGCGTGGATTTCGGCTTCGCGGTGTGGATGGCGGCGCGGCTTGTTGCAGCAGCGGCGCAACGCGACGCGGCGTCAGAAGTTCCCCTACTGGAGAACGTGGAGCGCAGAGCGCGGCGGTTGCTGCCGTTTTACGCGCGCGAGGAGGGTTCTCTCTTCCACTTCCACGACTCCATCCACTGCACGGCGCGCCGCGGGTTCTCGCTCGTCGTCGGTGAGCGCGAGAGCGAGGCAGCGCCGGTGCCCGTGGCCGCTGTCCCAGTCGTCGCCCTACTTTGTCGAAGCCAACTCAGCTCGACACAACACTCGGCGATTTTACACCTCCTTCCGACACGACGGCGGTGACACACGTTGCATGCCCGCGCGCGTACACGCGCACACGTGTACGGACGACGCATCATCCCCGCGGCGACGCACGCACGCGGACAGATTTCAGTGGTGAACCCGGTAGTGCGGATAAAGGGACAATAATCGGCATCGATCGTGCAGAATTTCGATCCGTGGCCCGCCCTTCCTCCTTCAAGGATTGCGCGCGCTCGATCCCCACGTGTGCGTGCATCGAGAGGAATAGGGAGAGGGAGAGAGAGAGAAAGAGAGAGGAACCGGAAGCAGGACGGTCTCTCGCGACAGGCAGCAAGTTACGGTTCGCGTGTGCGTCTGTGTACGTACGTGTGTATGTGTCTGTGTGTGTGTGACCTACGACAACCTGCCACTCGGTTTCGGCGCGCCACCCGAGTGTGTGACGTTCGCACACGACCCGGCCGAATCCCTCGCTCCACTTTTTCCACCAGAGGTCACGGAGTGGTGCCGCGCGTCGATTCGAAAGGTCGGCGAGGCGAGGAGGCAAAGAGAAACGTCAAACTCTGTCGGAGGTGAAGAAGGTGGTGGTAGCGCGAGAAATCGAATCGCGCTCGGACAATTCCAGAATTATCGGCTGCGGACGTTGCCCCCGACACGTGACCATCGTCCCATGGCGTTCTAGCGTCACGAGGCCGATCGTGAAATTTGTATAAGATCGCGACGTAATCAGCTGGTCCATAAGATCGATTACGCGATCGGCGACGAGCGAAGCGAAGTCATCGATAGCCGAAGAGATAGTCACCGATACGCCGTCCTCGATACGCCATCCTCAGATTTCCAACTTTTAATTTGAGATCTTCGATAGATTGAGAGAACCAACCGATCGATCGATACGACTGCCAAGTCCTTGCAGAAAAACGCTCGCTGAGGAGAGAGAAAGTACTCGAACCGGAAGTGCCATCGAGCGAGAAAATTCAGCGCCGTGATTTTCTTTCTCCGTCTACTGTGTATCTCTTCTTCTCTCTTTCTCTTTCGCTACCATTTACGTAAACCTCGCCGCTTAGAACGCTACGCCATGTGCATTTAGAGTATCGCAGATCCAACTATCACGCGCGGACTAATTCCTCCGCGCATCGGTTAAACCGACGTCCGATGATGACGTTTAGACGCGCGCCAGCGTGTCAAACGTGAAACGATCCACCGCTACTCTGATCTCGAAACGAAAACACTGCCAATTATAAAAGCGAACAGGAGCACGTCGATGAAAAGCTCTTTTGCCTTGCCCGCCGCCGTGCATTTCTTCCTCCAAGCTCGACGACCACGGCCAAAGTCATACGCGGATCCTTTCCGGGTCGGGCATGCGCGTTTCCAAAACAACGAGCGAGATTAACGAAAGAAGAAATCGGAAGAGAGACCTCGACGGTGAAGCCGAACGACACAAAGCACTGCCCGCTTTAATTTAACGAGAGACACTGCCATTTTTAAAAGAAAGATTAAACAGAACTGACTTAAATCACGGCCGGATTCGCACTTATAAAAAAAAGAGAGAGAGAAAAAGACTATTTTGCGAAATCTCAAAATTCGCGGTTAAAATTATTGCGAAAATAAGTTACGATAAGTGGCGCTTTTGATATTATTTTCCTTTGATGTTCGATTTTGGAATCTCTCTATCATAGTTCGGTGACCGCGAGACTTTCTATTAAACGAAATAAATGAGAGAAAAAGGATATTATCTAACCGTCGCTCGACTGACTGCCATTTTGATTCACACACACACTTGTGGAGGAAAATTCGCGCGCGTACGAACACGTGCATTTGCATGAAATCTCGTGAAGAAAAAAAGGAGAAACTGGATCTGGCAATATACGACGATCGATGTATCAATTGAAATTTTCAACAAAGTGATCGATGAAATTAGTTTGAGATATTTTGTTATCTTAAATGTGAACAATTCTTGAAGAATATTTGTAATCAGAAGAGTTTTGAATGATTTACACAAAATGATTCACCAGACTAAAAAATCCTTACCTGATCTTAGGCGAGTGGTGATGATCATAGAGCAAGTGATTGTATAATATTCATTATTATGTACAGACGCATCACGTGGTAATCGCAATAACATTAACGCAATGAATTAAGTGTTATATAGACGAGTAGATTAGTTATTGATTTGACAGAGAAGAATGTGAACGATAGCTCTTCGTTGATCGATCGAAAATATACTCGCGTATTATTTCGAGATTTTATGACAATGATTTTTCCAATGTTATGGAGAAATTATATGATTCCGAGCGAGACGCTATTTGATATTAAAGACGAGAAAAAATATTGAGTGTTAATACAAAAAATTAATACAATCGAGAGTAAAAGTGATAAATCGTGGAAAATCATCTAAGAATAATCGATACGGTGAACGTTCATCGAAATCGCGATCGATAATTATTTTTCAGTCGCGAAGTGCGATGCAGAGGAACCAAAAAACGGAGAGAAGAGAGGAGAAGCATGATAAACGAACTATTGTTCGTTGCTATTTGGACAAAAGATAACACACTTACCGATAGCGCGAGCACCGTTCGTTCCACTGTCTTTCCTTCTGCAAAAAAAAAAAAATAAATAAATAAATAATTTATAGATCATTTATAGATCTCACGCGTAACACAGAGCCTACACGTCCAACGCAATTTTCGTTTAAGCTTTGATATTATATTCATATGTGTTCGCTTCAATTATAATATAAATATAATATTAATCGAACGAAAGAAGAATTCGCAGTGATCGAACAGTGTTTTCAACGATTCGTAAAACCGACTACGACGGTGAGGGTGGCACATGGTACCGGAAGTGTCGGACAAATGAGGAACAACAAGTGCGCGTGCAAGTGTTTGAGAAAACGGACCAGGGGCGGTGGAGACGCGTCTCCGATTAAAACGCCTGGTGGTTGGAGGAGGTGAAAATCTGTGTTGGTGTGCGCGCGTGGTATCGAGAAAAACGGTGAGAGAACCATCGGCTCTCGGATACCGGTGATAACAGTCGCGCGGTTTTGATACTGTCGCGAGGAATAACCACGTGGTTACTTGCCGACGATCCTTCCTCGTCGGTGCAGAGTTTTAGGAGGACCGCGCTCGCAGTTACGCTTTTCATACTTCGGATGCCTTTAGCGGAAAAAGATGTAAGTCGTAAGAAGTAAGATGATACAGTCACGCTCTATGTCTACAGGGTGCTGAAATGATTGATAATGATATCCTCTGCGTTGAGAATACTGAATATCTCAGTAGATCAAATTTAATATTTCGAATGCTATATATCGGGCGCACCTTCAGGGCTATAATATATTGGGTTGAGTAAAAAGTCATTGTGTATTTTTTGTATGTTTTTCAAAGTCATTTATTTATATAAAGAACAAAGATCAATCAATGATATACAATATTTTCCGTTTTGTTCGATGACCCTTTGCCATCTTTCGGTGAGCTTCATAATTCCCCGTTCGTAGAAAGACCTGTCTTTATTGGCGAAAAACTGAACAAGGTGCTGATTTACCGCCTCATCTGAATTTAACGTTATTCCACGCAAGGAGTTTTGAAGAGAGCGAAACAAGTGGAAGTCTGACGGCGCAAGGTCAGGCGAGTATGCTGGGTGGGGCAACACATCCCATCCAAGCTCCAATAATTTTTGACGGGTCGCCAAAGATGTGTGTGGTCTCGCGTTGTCGTGATGGAACACAACTCCTTTACGATTGACGAGCTCCGGACGTTTCTGGATGACAGATTCGTTCAAACTGTCCAATTGCCGACAGTACACATCCGAATTGAATGTTCGGTTCCTTGGTAGGAGCTCAAAAAACACCACACCCTTCTAATCCCAGCACACTGAGAGCATAACCTTCCTCTGATGAAGTTCTGCTTTTGAAGTCGTTTGAGGCGAATCATCACGTCGGGACCAAGACTGTTTGCGTTCCACATTGTTGTAAACAATCCACTTCTCATCACCAGTTATCATTCGTTTCAAAAAAGGATCGTTTTCTTCACGTTTCATGAGCATATCGCAGATGTTTATACGCGCTGTCAAATGAACTTTTTTGAGTTCATGAGGAATCCAAATATCGAGCTTGCTTACGTATCCCAGCTTCTTTAGGTGGACGTGAACACTTTTTTGACTGATCTTCAATGTTTCTGCAATCTCTCGTGTCGTGTAACGTGGGTTTGACTTGATCAATGCCTTTATTTTGTCGTCATCAACCTCGGTGGGCCTTCCTGACCGAGGAGCATCTTTGAGATCAAAATCACCAGCGCGGAATTTCTTGAACCAGTTTTGGCACTGACGTTGTAGAGTATCGTCACCGTAAACTTTACGCAATTTTTCACAAGCTTGACGCGCGTTCTTCCCTTTACAGAAGTAAAACAGTAAAATATGGCGAAAATGCACAGTTTGGTCTTCCATCTTCAACTTGATGTAAAATCTAAAAAACTCAACCAAATCGCTCAATTTTTTTTTTAGAATGAAGCTTAAACCGTCAGCTGTTAAACGATATATGACAAACATATGTGTGAATGACTCTAGTACTGCCAAAACTGAACTAATGCCATCTGTTGCAAAAATACGCAATGACTTTTTACTTAACCCAATACATCCAAAATCTAACCAATACACAAAAATTATATAAATTATCATTAGAGAACCAATTGAAACGAGGCAATGATCGTTTTGTAAAATAGCTTCATTCTCCGTGACAAATCTTGTAAAGTTAATCGGAATTCATGTTTAATGCGTTAATAATATTGCAATCATCATTACACAAATAATTAATCCGTATTATAAATATTTTGTGTGTTTCATGATTTATAATAAAGTATAATATACAAATATCATTTTACCTTATATTGAATATCGCGCTATAAAATAGTATTATTAATATTATTATTTTGCGAAGAAAATTGATAAAGAAACCTATATAATCTATAAATTATAGATATATTATATTAAAGTATAAAATAAAAGAGCGGCAGAAATATATATGCAAGATGTTCTAGAAATTTATAATTACCATAAACCCGCATCTTCAAAGAAAAAATGACATTCAATGAATTAACGACTCATGATCGCTTGTTAACATAGTTTTTTCGCGAATTGCGAATTAGAAAACTTGTCCGCTGTTCGTTGTACACCACGAGATACACATCAACATCTCATTATTTACCTGTCTTTTTTTTTTTTTTATACCGCCCAATATGAGAAAAGGGAATCCCAGAAAGTGTTACTTCTGGGAACCTATTTATCGCGTAAACAAGTCGCGTGTCATTGATGAGACGAGAGAACGCGCGCGCAAAATAAAATAAACATTAATGAGATGCAAATTACGGATGGTGTACGCATTCAACATCGAAAGGTCTAGGTCACCACCGATCATAATTTCTTCCGGCAGACCGAAATTTCTATGAATTAGTTTGACAAACCGATATGAAGGACGAGGTCCGTCTAAATATACTTCGCCTCGTCATGATCAGGAAGAGAGAAACGCCGCTCGTAGGTATGCGCACAAGGATGCTGATGCAAGCGTTGAAGACATGCGATAAATAGATCGAGAGAGAGAGAGAGAGAGAGAGAGAGTGAGTGAGAGGGGGGGGGGGAGAAGGGAGAGAGATCATTTTTTAATGAATTCTATTAACCTTGGCTATTAAGAGATCCGTAGCAATGCCATTTCTTTAATCATTGCAGTCATTATTCAATTCTTTCATATTAGAACTTATAAAAAAAAAAAATATATATCGATGAAATTTTTCTATTTAGAAATATATGACATTGCTTAAGATTGTTCTAGAGGTTGAAGGTAGAATAAAAATTATACATACATGATAGAAAATAAATATAATGAAGAATAGTGATAATATTGAATACTAAACACATATTCAAAAAAGTTAAAGATGATCGAATGACTTTGAAGTCAGACTGCGTAGATATTTTTGCATAAGCATTGATATTTAACCGCAAAATATTTATATTATATATTCGTTAAAATGCATTTCTTAACGTTGCACTTGCACTTCTCTATGTTTGCTAAACGCGATAAGGTAATGTTAGGCGTGTGAATAGCATTGAAATAAGCAGATTTCAAAATATAAATAAATAAATAAATATATACATATATATGTATATATTTCTTGTTGATATGTTTGGCACGATATATTCAAAAGAATAATTCAATAATATAGGCTATGGATATTTCTTGTTGCGAGAAATGCTTTTTTTAACGTACAGAGAGGGAGAGAGAGAGAGAGAGAGAGAGAGAGATCACTATTAATTTTAAATATAATAGCTGACACATTTAATCATATTGCTAGTCATGAATAATATTATTTTACATAACAAGCTTGTAAATATGTCAATAATTTTAAAGAAGAGTAACTTTTAGTACCAAAAGTACATCAAAGATTTACCTCATAAATTCTCTCTTTTATCTCCATTTGCAAATAGTAGTATTGAATTAAATAATTCGATGAATTTGATCTTCGTATAACATAAATTTTTTTTTTTTTTAACTTTTTATCCACTAGACTGACGGTTTTTTGACGTGATTATAAATAGGTGAGGAACTTGAAATAAGATAACTCATGTTTTTAACTACAATATATTTTTAGATACGATTTTAGATAATATAGATCGAGAAATTCTATAATTATGACAAGTATATGGTTCCAACATAGTATAATATGTTTATGGTGTTAATCAGAATGTTGGAACGACCGGTCATAATACCGTCGCATTAAATTGCACGGTTCGTGATAAGAGTGATGCGCCGAAACACGAGAGCCATGCACAATATTATGCAGACTCAAAGTTATTCTGGCGGATGAGCGCATGCAGCAGTCCATGGCGATTCTAATCCAGACCGACTTTGCTCTCGCGCGGTTTGTAATTTCTCATGGTGGTCATACACACACACACATACACACGCGCGCGCGCACATGATACGCACATATCGCATATAAATTGCACATATCGCGGAGACGCGTCTCTCTCTCTCTCTCTCTGATGCAAACGTGTAATATTTGTTGTTAAGGACCATAATAGAGGCCTTAATGCGAGACATGCGTAAAATTATAGCAAAGTGCAGGATGCGAAAATCTAAAATAAAAGACCCGATTAAAATTGCATCACAATCAACAAAGATATCTTAACGAAGAGTTGAAGATAACATATGAGTCTTTGATAATTAATCTTTTGACACAAAAAAAGAAAACTAAAATTGTATCTAACATAAAAGAAACATCCGTTTAAATTTTTCAACTTCTCCTCAGAATCAATCGCGTAATTTAAAATAATTTCGAATATATTAGGTGTACAACTTTACTTCCGCCGTTTTCCTATAGATGGCTTTAGCGGTAAGTAGTAGTCGAAATAAATAGATCATAGATGTCATGCAATAAACTTGGGCATCTGTCAACATAACCCCATAGAAACATTAGTCGATTTGTGTCTGTATCATAAAGTTATTCTCGATTGAAAATGTCAGTTTACGAGCCAAGTTCTCGTCATTTGCGGGAGGTTTTAATTTTCTGCTTCAATATGAAGAAATCTGCGACTGAGGCTCATCGAATGGTCTCAAATACTTATGGCGAAGCCGCTATTAGTGAAAGAACCTGTCGTGAATGGTTTCAACGCTTCAAGAACGGTGATTTTCACGTCGAAGACCGGCATAGCGGTGGAAGAGAGAAGGTTTTCGAAGATGCAGAATTGGAGGCATTACTTAATGAAGACTCGAGTCAAAGTCAAAAAGAATTGTCACGATCATTGGGAGTGACTCAACAAGCAATTTCAAAATGTATAACCAGTTTTTTACAATAAAGCCTCGAATTTCGGGAAAAAAAACAGCGGAAGCAAAGTTGTACACCTAATAATTTACCTATATATTTTTTCGTAGCGTAAGTTGCGATATATATATTTTTAACTGTCTCTTCCCCTTGATAAAAAAGAATATTTATAGAGTCACTCAAACAAACATACACAATAATGGTATAATATATATGCTGTGTTCATTGAACCGCTTATTCACCGCAAGATTGAATTGTATTTATAGATTTGTGTGTGTGTGTGTGTGTTGAGCTTATGTTTACAATAATATCGATGAGAGATTGAATCGAATTAAATTATGTTTGGCACCAACCTCACGACGCTTACAGCTGATCGATCATTAAGTTAAAGTCTATATGCCTAATTTAAGTATACAAATAACGCAATCTCGTTGGCTGCTACGACATACGCAATACGTACGATTAGCGCATCGAAACGCATCATTCCCGAATTTCATTATGCATGATATATGCATATATGCATGATATGCATATATTTTTATATCAACGAGAATGTATTGCATATTTATGACTTTATGCACAAATACTGAATCTGATTGCTACATGCAATTGAAAAAATTAATCGCAATCAATTTACAAAGGATAATCCCACCACGTGAGACTCGCGTAAAAGCAGCCAGTTATTTTGGCGGATAAGCACAGCCGTTAGTGATATTCCCGTACCTAGTTTAACCTTCTCTTGTTCATGCTAGGCATTCGCCCTCTCTCGATGACGGAGATTGAGATAGGTCGGGTATAAACGCGTATATGACGTTCTATGTATGTATATACGCGCATGCACTATTACCAACTGCTCTCCGCGTGGACTATACTGCTTATGTAACACGCGATACCGCACACGAGGGCAATTATTAACCATGGCCAAATCCCGTTCAGGACCTCGATGTGGATCGTCATCGGCGCCGTCACGAGAGTGACTCGTATCGCTTAGAAAATCTATCGTAGCCGTTTAATTGGCGATCGGCGAGACGTGACAACGATACAATAGATTCTACAATTCAATGTTCTCTACACGTTTGACGAATAATACAATAGTCCCTTTTATAAAATATAGAGAAGAATTAGAATTTAAAACAAAAAGAACTTAAAAGGTCTTAAATGACTTATTAGAGAGATAATCTTGAAATGATACAATTAATTAACTAATTTCTTACATACTGGAAATATATAATAAGCATGAGTTTAAATCAAAATTATATGAGATTGTACAATTTTAGTAAAGTTTAGATTAACGTAGATTTGATGTGTCCTTTCATCGATTCATAATTCTAATCTTGCATATTTCCACGTTTAGGTTTTATGCCATAAGAATACATTAAAATATAAGCTGCATATTTTCTCTTCTTTACTCTTTTTATACATGTGCAGAGTGCGCATTCGGGAAACTAAAATTTTACTTGCGAACTGTCTGACCTTTGATCTACTTAACGCTAGGAGCTAAAATTTCACCCAACTAGAAGAGAGAGAGAGAGAGAGAGAGAGAGAGAGAGAGAGAGAGAGAGAGAGAGAGAGAGAGAGAGAGAGAATGTATTTTATAATCAAACAGAGGAAATTTTCAAAACTAATAAAACGCTATAAAGCTAAAATAATTGTCCATAATTGAGTACCGTTTCTATGATGTGTTTTAAAGTGTGATTTGCAAGAAAATAAATTCTCGGAAAAGAATATAATTATATAAATATATCCATCGGATATAATAATTTAATTATATATAAATATATTTGTAATATTATCCTTTAATATCTATCTCTATAATATTATCATATTATCATATATGATTATCAAATAATAATCGATATGATAAAAATTTTAATAAAAATTCAATTATCGTTAAAATTATTCCAATTTTATATTTCGTAAGCAACAACAGCTAGCTTTTATTCATAATCTTCAGGAAAGAAATGGACAAAAATGGCGACGTAAAAAAAAGCACAGTTCAATATAAACTACTCGCAACAACGAAAAAGAACGAAGTCAAAGTAAAGTTTTTGTCCGCGGCGAAAGTATGTATCCGTATCGTATAGCTGCGGATAAAATAAACAGCCTGTCGCATTTATAAATTACCCCCCCCCCCCTACGGAAAAACTCATCACCCGCGCATGCGACAACATGGCTGACCGTCTTGGAAGAGCGGAGGTCCGATCTTGGAAACGCGACGCCGTCACCGCGAATTTTTACTTATTGTTAGCCTTAGTAATAATCGCGTGGCTGATTATAACCGGCTAGATCCCGACCTATGGAAGCTACGTGCGTAGAAAACAGATAACGACCCAGCGGACTCTTCTCCGCGTGCTTCGACCTATGCCAATCTAAAACTAAATATACACTCAACAGTAATCGCGACATGCGCGACATGCGGCAAGTATATGTACGAACGCATAACGATTCATGCCTAAGTTTTTACGATTTCTTGGAACAGTTAGCTTAGCGTCTAACTCTGACACGTGTATTTTTCTGATCTAGGTATTGTGTTTTTAATAAGCGGATATAGCTCCAAGATTAAATCACCCTTTAATAAATAATTAAGTTTATATCAAACTCGAGACTTAATTATATTTCTAATTTATATACGATCACAAATTTATATACGATCATTTTTTGTGATCTCGTATTTAATTAAAAATGTAAATGACAATTGCAGAGAGTGTTTGATAGTTTAAATATCTTATTAAGAGCAAATTAAACTATTAAATTAATTAGGTTAATTTAAAAAAATTTGTACAGAATAGAATTGCCTTGTGTTTATCAGAAGTAGCATTGATGGGCATCATTCAATTTCGAAAGCTTCCGTTTCGAAACGAGATATGGACGAATGTGACTATCGGTCGTCGTCTTGTTGGAAAAAAATCAAGATATAAACGACAGTGTTTGCCATCGATACATCGAGTATACATTGATATATCAAGAATACGCTATGATATCAAGAAAATGGCACAAATGATTCTAAGCAGAAAATACGTATAAGGAACAGTTTTATCATAAAGCAAAACGATATGTGAAACATTTTCTGGCCAATTATATATTCTTATTTAAATTATATATTTTTCAACAATTAATTCCAAACGAGATATTTTTGATTTACATTTAGAAATATATTTCTCGGCAAGTTTAGTCAGCAGCTTAAAAATGAAACTATCATAAACTGACATGAAATATTATTCTTAAAAATAATGTGAAAAATAAAGCAGAGCAAAAATGCTTAAAACAATTATAAGCAAGAATTCGTCAGCTTCTCTTGCAAAAAGAGATACAGTTTTTATGCAGTTTTTTATACGGTTATTTACAAAAAAGCAAATTAGCCGAATTGACGCTACTTTTAGGGGAAAAAAAAAAAATCTATCTCATACTTCATTTAACCTTAAAGGGTTATCACAATATAGGTCATTTCAAACATGTCAATATTTTAACAATACAATATCCCGATGGCTTTGATAAAAAAAAAGGTTTAAAATTTATTTTTTAACTTTTGTCGTACGTGATTATTTTCTAGAGAGATGTCAAAGAATATATATAAATTTAAAAAAATTTTTTTTCGAGTACCTTGAGATAGCTAAGATTGCGACATCGTGAAAAAAATATGTGATCAGGAACAGAGCAAGAAAATATGTGAGAAAACTAGAAAAATTAACTTTTCCATATTTCAGCTATTAATAAAACGTGAATGTAAAAAAAGATTATTCAATCATTTTTCGATCAATTTCTTAACGGTGCGACATTCCTCTTCTTGGACCAACAAAATCGTAAACGATCGGCAAAATCATAAATTACAACAAATGCCATCACGAGAATTCTTATGTCCCAATGACATCATTTGACCCTGACATGGGCAACAACGAGTACCGGTATCCGAATGCGAATACACATTTGTCGCAAAAAAAGAGAAAGAGAGAATGAGAGAGAGAGAGAGAGAGAGAGAGAAGCGCACTTTTGTAAGGTGCATGACACTGCTGATTCGTGACTCGATGCGTACCGAAAAGAATTAATGAGTCAGAAATGTATCACACGATGATCACATTATCGGCGAACGCGCGCTATTATGACCAGCTCTACATAAAGAGCGGTTCACAAGAGTATTTCAAGAGCAACTGCCTGACCCGTTATCGGATTGTGTGAATTTATTATTCAGACGGCATTTAAAGTGAAATCATTACCCAATACGGTCAACGTTAACTTTCCTTACGATCATTAGTCTCTTTCTTGAGCAAGATTTAAAAAAAGTAAAGAAACTTGCAAATTTTACAATTATTATTGATAAACTGATGGGATAAAGTTGTTGGTTTGAACAATAAATTAATTTACAAAATATACTAGATGTTCTCCTATTTTCTCTTATGTACATTTTTTGGATATCGATTTAAAATAAAATTTTCTTCCGTTAAATGTAGCTAAATATTATGTTTATAGTTACAATTTAAAATTCTATTAAAATTTCTGTTGGTATTAAAATGAAGCAAAAAATACAATTTCGTTATTTATTCATAGCATTAAAAATTATTTATAAAAATTGCTAAATTTTCAGTTACATGAAAATTCTGAAAGTATTCGTGCTAATGACCCCCTTCTGCCCAATGTATATCTAAAGAAAGTACAAAGAGCTTGAATTCAATACATTCAATCGTGTTGTTTCGATATTATTTTACATAGCCATATAAGGATCGAGTAAGATATTACAGTACTGTGACAATGCTATGTCAAAAGATTTCAGCAATGTAAGTCTCCTTGCATATATTATATAAAATTATTATTATTAGCGACAACATCCTGAAAAAGGCCATCGATTTGATCGATCATGATCAACCGAATCATAGGACTCGTGTTATAAAATTGATTGTTTATTGCAGATAATATATGATAAAATATTCAATATAATTTGCAATGTCGACTCTTTTTTTAAGATCGATTCTTATGGATATATTGTAACCTTATAGTTTCAAAGTGCTCTCGCGAGAAATCATCACCCTAGTGATATTAGCAACAATCATGCTCAATCGAGGAAGGTTATATGAAAATCGTGGTCTAAAAAATTGATAAATAAATGCATTTCAAACCGTCTTATTAATTCTTAAAATATCAGAAATATCTTAATATATCAAGATTATTTAGTCTTATGAAGCTTAGTTCATTTTCTTTTGTTTCTTATTTAAAAACAGAATTTTTTTTTAACAAGAGAAATGGCGAATTTAAAAGACTTCCTGCACATGTAGCATAAACATAATACAAGCAATTTACAAAACCGCAATCTGCATGTGCGGTACTTATAGAATAAACGCCGATTCATTTAGATTACATGAATCATTGTGCGTGTAAATCATGAGACAAAATATGCACACGATTCAACACGATTAATATCGCTGATGCACGCAAAACTTGTTGCGCTGGTCTTTTCTCGACTATATAAAATGTTACTTTTCGATTCCAACTATTTAATAACAAAAATATTTAACACATAATATATTTTAGAATAAAATATTATTTTGTATTATATATTACGCAATCAATTTTATGAGACTATAGCGCAC
Organism: Polyergus mexicanus; assembly: GCF_030449975.1. Taxonomy (NCBI): domain Eukaryota; kingdom Metazoa; phylum Arthropoda; class Insecta; order Hymenoptera; family Formicidae; genus Polyergus; species Polyergus mexicanus. Next base: position 5,219,537 of record NW_027223344.1, read on the forward strand.
GTATTTGTATTAGGTGTACAACTTTGCTTCCGCCGTTTTCCTATAGATGGCTTTAGCGGTAAGTAGTGGTCGAAATAAATAGATCATAGATGTCATGCAATAAACTTGGGCATCTGTCAACATAACCCCATAGAAACATTAGTCGATTTCTGTCTGCATCATATCATAAAGTTATTCTCGATTGAAAATGTCAGTTTACGAGCCAAATTCTCGTCAACGCTTCAAGAACGGTGATTTTCACGTCGAAGACCGGCATAGCGGTGGAAGAGAGAAGGTTTTCGAAGATGCAGAATTGGAGGCATTACTTAATGAAGACTCGAGTCAAAGTGAAGAAGAATTGGCACGATCATTGGGAGTGACTAAACAAGCAATTTCAAAATGTATAACCAGTTTTTTACAATAAAGCCTCGAATTTCGGAAAAAAAAAGGGCGGAAGCAAAGTTGTACACCTAATATTTTTGTTCAAGAATATAATATTAGGGATGCTATTTAAGCAACGTTCTGACGAACGTGTCTAGAGGCTAAGCAAACGAATTTTTTTCCGCGGGATCGATATATCACAACCGCGGTTTACTTCACCCAACAAGACAACGTAAAAATAGTGCGTCATTGATGGAAACAATGCGGAAAACATTATTGGCTCGAGTTTATCCGCGAAAACAAAGATTGCAGCCTCCTATTAGCGCGTCAACCTATCGACGGTTGTTTTTCATGGCTGGCCGCTTTGTTGACACACTGTTCTTCTGGCAATCGTGCCGCCGAATGTCAACGAGGTCCGTATATCAGCTGCGCTTAGGGTTGCCATAATAAAATTTTCAAAACTAGGACTTATAGCTCAAAAACCCATTTCGCTTGCAACCCTGGACGTATAGAAAAATGCGAATAGGTTAGCAAGTTGCTTATAACTTATAACAATAAATTAATAATTATTTTAGATCTCATTTTCATTAGTATCTCACGAATAAAAATAAGAAAATGGATGGTTGATAACTTCAATTGTATTGAAGTGATTGAATATGACGTGGTTAATTAATCTAAAAAGTAGAATATTTATGAATATTCTTAAACCCCGGACACATTCGAAAAAACCCCCCGGACGTCCCCGGACGCCCTAAAAAAGAGGAGGGTGTCCGGGGAAAAGAGGACGTACGGCAACCCTAGCTGCGCTCTTCTGAAAGCCGTGGATTTTGCACTCGCACACCTATTCGCGTTACGCAGACGCTATAATTTATAGTCAAGTTATAGAGTGCGCTTGTTCGAGTGAATTCTCGCGCTCAAAATTCTATGTAACAAATTTGCAGTATCGTATAAAATAAGAGCACTATTATATGGCGTGGCAACATCTGTATTCGCTTGACGAATTTGTATAAGATGAATATAGATTGTAAAATTCTATATCACATATAACATGTAGAATTTTTTCACGTCAATAATTTGCATTCTAAATGCAATAATGATTTTTCGCAGAACAAAATTTTTAATTTAGTCTGCTCTTTTTTTAGCTCCAACGCGATAATCATAATATTTTTTAACGAATAGCACTTGACGAGTAACTCGTATCAAAAATCCATATGCATATATACACGATACTATATAACTTTAATTTTTATCGTGGATTACGATAATCGAGAACATTCTCGGAAAGCGCGGAGGAGATAATAATCGGCGATTTTTCAGCGATTTCGTAGCCGCCGGCATTTATCGATCATGGTCGACACCGTGAAACGCCTTTCAATTTCTCGCGCGCGAGCTGCGAACGTCGTCGTAAGAGGACTCAAGTTCAGAGCTACACTGACGCAACTGCCGCTCGAGATATCGATGATCGAGGAAATTGCGAGAGTCAAAGGCTAGAAAGCTGCGGGATTTAACAACGATCCAGCTTCATTTATTGTGCCTTGCGCACTATACAGAATGTCTGATACGAATTCTTTTATTTATTTACAATCAATGTGGCTTTAATACGAGTATGTCAATAATCTCTTAATTATGAATCATCGAGCCGGATTTTGGGAATTAAACATTAAGGATGATAAATATAAAAATTCATCCTTTCTTCAAGTTTACGCGGTTATTTTAATAGAATTTCGATTCAAGGTTTAATTATCGCAACGATTAATCTTAAAAATGAAGAAGATACAGAGGAGATTTTACATATTTCTTTTCCGCATCTACCGAATATGTACTAAGAAATCAAATCATTTTTTATCTTTCTCTACGTACAAACCAGTCAAAGAATTTGCGGATGAAGTCTGCTGCGGAACATTTTGTATACGCGCGTGTGCATGCACATATACAAACATATACGTCGGCATACGGTGCATGCTTGCCGGTGTGATTGACATTACTAAGTATGCCATGGCCGACCGCTCACAGCCTGTGCTGGTACGAACGACTGCAGCACTGCCCACACTTCCACGAATCCAGCTCCATCCTTCTAGGACGCTTAGGAAAATTCTCGGAAAATCCTGTCCACAAGTTTCCGTTTGTTGATGAAAAATCGATTTCTCGCTGTATTGTCGATGTCAATAATGACAACTGTTTCGCGGAAATCTCGAACGAAATTTTGTATACAGTCTTCCCTAGGCATTTATTCGTCCATAAATTTCAATACTCGGATCGAAATTATAACTCTGATGATATGAGATTTGACGATGTGAGTATGTAATAATGACTTGTATGTTTATTTGTGACAATGAAAAAATAGTTGATGCGAGAGATTTTCAATATCAATCAAATATTGAAATCTCTCTCTTTAATATTCTATAATAAAAAAAAAATAATAATAATAAATTTAACATCAAAACGCGTTCTGAGATAGGTTTGAAAAAAGTAAAAGATATGGCGAATAATGAATAAAATTTCTAATTAATGCAGCGAAAAAGTAGATCTTGTTATACTTGTGACACAAGACAATCTAAGGACAAATAAAGAGTGTTATATAGATACGTTCAGAAAATCTTACAAGAATTAGACTAAACCCAGACAGCACAAGGATGTCCTTAGGACGTCCAAAGGGCATCCAGGATATACATGTAGGATATCCTCAGGATATCCCATTGTAATCCTCAGATATCCTCTGGATTTCCTGAGGAAGAGTAAATGATAGCCGTATATTAACCTCTGGATAATCCAGGGAGATTGTTGGGATTGCATCAGAAATTGAACTGATAGAAAATAATTACATTTGTAATTTCCTGTCAGTTGCTCTTTGCAAGCTTTATATAATTCTCATGACCAAATCTCAAATACGAGTTCGCGTGTCGCATAGCGGTAAATAAACGAACTAGCGGTTGAATACTATTGTTTGTAAAGTTTTTGGAATGTTGCGAACAGTAACATTTCTCATAAAATATTAAATAAATAATAATTTTGGATATATTAAAATATGCGCATCAAATTCAATTATTAATATTAAACGAAATTAATGTTAACAATTAATTGCACATGTATATGTCCTCTAGAAATCCAAAAGACATCCAATATAATAGACAGGGCAGATATATCCTACAGACATCAAGGGGTTATCCAGTGGACATTTATAGGACATTAATACTTATTATAATACTTAAGATTTCTAAATTATATTAAATAGCCGACACAACTAAAAATAATTATGTATGCATATTAAATTTTTATAAATATATTTATAATAATATCTTAAAACATCCTACAAATGTCCTGAACCGTCCTGGACATATTCAAGATGATCCTGAGGATGTTTTGTGCTATCTGGGAAAATAACTTACATCGACTAAAAGCCTGAGACCACTTAAATCAAAATGAGATATGATTGTTCAATCAAGAGGATAATTTCTTGAGAAATCTTTTTCAAATATTATAACAATAGACGACCGAAAAATATTCAACAGATTCTGCAAATTTGCGCGTTGAAGTTTCATAATATCATGCTGGAAACAGGTTTCGGCGAAAGTCCTTGAAAAATGATTATCTCCTCGTATAATTATTAGTTTTTCATATTTATGTAACAGGTAGCGTATGTACACACACAAAATACGTGCAGTACCCATCGAAATTTTACGTCGCTGTCTCTGTAAACTACCTATACTTTAGATTATCAACGAAATTTAATTACATTTTCAAAAATGCATTTTTATTAATAATAACGGAAAAATATATATTTTTGATGTCAAAGTAAAAATTCATCGATCTAAAATTTTACAGGCGATCTTTGATCTGACAATCATTATTTCGCTCTATGGAAAATTGAGATTGTTCATGAAAAATTAAATATTCATTAATTTCTTGGGTTTGAATTTTTTTTTTTTTGCCCAAATAAAAAAATGTTGCGGTTGCTCTCTGATCAGTTTGCATGTATAAAGATCTCCTTAGAAAATTTTGTTGGTCCATCTCATGATACCGTAGCCGGCATGTTCACACGAATTGCACAACAATAAAGAGACCCGTGTGTGACGTAATGTAACCCTGTTCGTCGAAGGACACAGTTTTCACCAAGTTCGATCTTCCTGTATGATGGTATCGTTTCGCCAAAAACCGGTATCTGCACGTTCGATGCAACGCGAGGAAGAGCAGTCGAAACGAAGAGAGAAGAAAAGAAGATTTAATAAAAAGATTATAAGAGAAATATATTTGAGAAAAATAAAAAGAGTATATGGAGATGAGAGAGAGAGAGAGAGAGAGAGAGAGAGAGAGAGAGAAAGATGAAATGTAGAATGACATTTTTTTAATTCTCATGATATATATTTAATATTTATATATGTTTATAAAATTAATGAAAAAAACATGCATTTTGGAAATTGTACAAATGCTAATTTATCGTCTAATATATTTTGCAATTTTCTAAGTAACTCGCAATATATATTAGAAAGAGAATTTATTAATTTATAAAATTTGATAATAAAAATCAATGTGCAAGGAGTAAGATTTCTCAGTGTCGGCGACGATGAGATAGCGCAAGGTCCTGTTCTCTCTCTCTCTCTCTCTCTCTCTCTCTCTTTTTCTCCTTTTACTTTCAAAGAAGTATTCGTCTGTCCGTTCATTTAGGTCGCTACCATTGCCTCCTGTCCCCCGCCTTCGCCGAGGGCAAGCCCGAAACTTTCATCGGAGACTTTCGTTACTTTCTTATCGGTTAAAAGTGAAACACCCGACTGTCCGGCTACATGTGTCTTCTCTTTCACTCCGTCTCGGAGTCGCAATGGACCATCTTCCGCGAGGATGAGAACACGCAGTGTACGGTCAATTATCGCATAAGAGTCGCGCCATCGAGAGTGAAATCGCAATACGAAAAAATTGATTCGAAAGTACCGCGAGCTCGTTATCCCCATATTTGGAATTTAATTCTTTATATTCAAGATTTAGTCCGTATATATAATTATGAATAAAACATGAAATATAGATATTCAAATAATATAAACACTATACCCAGACAGCACAAAACATCCTCAGGATCATCCTGAATATGTCCAGGATGGTTCAGGACATTTGTAGGATGTTTTAAGATATTATAAATATATTTATAAAAATTTAATATGCATACATAATTATTTTTAGTTGTGTCGGCTATTTAATATAATTTAGAAATCTTATGTATTATAATAAGTATTAATGTCCTATAAATGTCCACTGGATAACCCCTGGATGTCTGTAGGATATATCTGCCCTGTCTATTATATTGGATGTCTTTTGGATTTCCAGAGGACATATATATGTGCAATTAATTGTTAACATTAATTTCGTTTAATATTAATAATTGAATTTGATGCCCACATTTTCATATATCCAAAATTATTATTTATTTAATATTTCATGAAAAATGTTACTGTTTGCAACATTCCATAAACTTTACAAAAAATAGTATTCAACCGCTAGTTCGTTGGTTTACCGCTATGCGACACGCGAACTCGTCTTTGAGATTTGGTCATGAAAATTATATAAAGCTTGCAAAGAGCAACTGACAGGAAATTACAAATGTAATTATTTTCTATCAGTTCAATTTCTGATGCAATCCTAACATAGGGAATTCAGATATTGGATTGTTTAGAAAATATTACACTACTCAAACCCGGGAGCCAAACATAAAATATTCATGTATAGCACGAAAGCCTCAAATATTAAAGAACGGTGAACTATTTTTAATATTAGATTTTTAATATTGGCAGTAAATAACAAAATATAATTTTAATTTATATTTAAATTTTAAAATTTGCTCCTTGAAACATACGAAAAATATCCCTAACATATCCTATAAAAATCCTTAGGATGTTCCACAGGATCTCCCTGGATTCTCCAGAGGTTAATATACGGTTATCATTTACTCTTCCTCAGGACATCCAGAGGAGATCTGAGGATTACAATGGGATATCCTGAGGATATCCTACATGTATGTCCTGGATGCCCTTTGGACGTCCTAAGGACATCCTTGTGCTGTCTGGGATATTATTCATGTTATTCGAAGAAATAAATTAAAAAAATAAACTGTCGATTGCCGATTCAAAATATATATTATATATTGAAATTCTATGACTTTTATCTAAATTTTAATTAATTTCGAATGCATGGAAATTCATTTTATAGAACACGCATTCTATACCGAAAGATCACGATGAAATGAAAAGGGTGTTAGGATATAAGTATCTATATCGATCGATGATTTCGCGTAGAGTCATGATTGTAAAATTACCGGTTTTTCGGCATAACTTCATCTTCGCAGAAATTTTATCTCGTTTTACCATCCTTGACCTTCGTTCTTTTCAGATATTTTCAATAACGTATAAATTTGTCGTTCGGACTATGTTCTTTTCATTCATCATTTGACATAAAAAAAAAAAAACGATGATCGTTGTTGCATTTACTGTCTTCGTACAATCTTTGTTGAAATCAAGATTATACATTCGATTAAAAATCCTCTTAAACGATCGGCTTGATTCATCAAGCATCCCGAAAGAAGAGAAAGTCGCTTTTTATTCCCGCTTATTCTGTTAACGCCGTCGCCGTCTATATAGCGGAAAGAACTTTGATCATAAATTGATCCAATTCCCCATCAATCAATATTTTCATTCCTTTCATTGTCCTTATGAAAATAGGGAAAAATTCCCCTCGAGATCATCTCCCAAAGGATATGGATGGTCATCATTTCTCGCATCGCAAAGAGAACGCTCGAGAGAGTGAAAGTTCCTGACGTACACACGGACGCACGCGTGTCGGTTTTTTGGCATTGGGTGTTGGGATTGGAGGGCCTCGGTTGGTATCGAGGTCACCGGTGCCACCACTACCGAACCGCGACGGCGGATCCACGACTTTGGCGGATCGCATGGCCCGCGCGCTCTCGCGACCAGCTGCCCCAAAAAGTTTGGGCCACGCGACGCGTTCACATCGCTCTTCTTCGCGCGTTTTATCCTCTTCCGGGTCTGCGAAACCCCTCTTTACCGCGGCCACGGAAGTCCACGCGTCGTTACTCTTCGCGATCGTAATCGTAAATGGTCCCGCGAAGTGATCGTCTTTATTGGTTCAATAATCCGGGTCATAGTGCTCTCTGTCTCTTTTCATTTCTAACGATGGATAGTTAATTCCATCACGATTGGCTTATATCGGAATGTGTAAAAAATCGACGAATATGCGCAGAATATTACGAGATTGGTTATTTTGTTGAGTTCATCTGTGTAAACCCTTGAACGAGAAATTCGAGATGCCGCGTAAATTGTAAATTGGTGCGTGACCGTGATTGGAAAGTTGGCACGAGGCATCGTCTACCTAGGGAGTTCCTATAGTTCGCTCGACTTTGCTCTGAATTACCGCTGCGCGACAATATCATGTGCGCGAAGATGAGCGTTCTTCAGGGTCGACCCTCTTCCATGTGCGCGAAAATCAGTGTTCTCCAAGGTAGGATTATTTCTTGCTCCTGTAATCGCGATTCTGATTTATAAAAACGATTAAAACACAGTTGCCTCGTGAAGCATTGCTCGAGTTTCGCAAAATAAAAATAACAAAAATTGAAAACTGAGATTACTGAATATTTAATATATTACATATAAATGCGCATTTTCAACTAATCAAACGCAAGTGAATTTTTTTGAAGACAATTTCGCTGCGTTTTTATTTTATAAAAAGATACGGTGTATACGACGTATGATGAGTCTACACACGAAACATTGACGAATTTAATGTATTTCATGGGAATGTTGGAACGGGTAACATTTCCAGTAGCCATAAACTACATATCAGATTACATCACAAAACGCATTAGTGAAATAAAATTTTCTTTACGATGAAATTTGAATTATTAAACAAATTTGACCAAAATTACCGCAACTTCAATATCTGACATAAAATACGATTTTATCATATTATATTCACGGTATTATATTATATTTTTATATTCATATTTCGCAATACACACCAAATATGGAATATGCACGATTTAACTTGTACACATTCAATAAATCATAATACAATGGGATAATTTATTGTAAAAAAAAAGCAGATAAAAAATGTATTATAAAATAATTCTTTTTATTAATTGCATGGTTTTTTCGTGAAAAAAGAATTTTTAATGAAAGTAATACGTGTGTGTGAAAGTAACACGTGCGTATTTGAGTGAAAAAACAGACAAATATTCAGTCTGTCGATTGATCAATTCCTTGTAACAATGCCACAAAATTTTATGAACGTGAATCATTAATTAATGTATTTACAGTTTTAAAAAAACAATGAAAGTTAAAAAAAACGATAACAGTGTCCGATTTAATAACATGTGTCTTATTCGATATAACAAATGCATTCAGATATATAGAATAAGATAAATACATGTTTTCATATTCAAAATCTTATCTAGAAAACATCACATAATCAATTGATTTCGTGGTATTTTCATAATTTCAAAATTTATTCTATATTTTTTACTTCATTTTTTTTCACGAAATTATCTGACCAGTTGTCACGATTTATTGAATATTTTGTACAATAATTAGAATTATACAATGTTTATTTCAATCAATAATGTAAAAAGGATATCGTCTCCGATTGAAACTCGTTGAAGCGAATTTGGTAAAATGGATTACGGTGTTTTAGTTGCCCAGTGTCATTATATACAGTGATATGATGGATTTATAACATAAAAATAAACAATCATGTCTCTGTGCTTGAATCGCTTAATTATATTAGGTGTACAACTTTGCTTCCACCGTTTTCCTATAGATGGCTTTAGCGGTAAGTAGTGCATCTGTCAACATAACCCCATAGAAACATTAGTCGATTTGTGTCTGCATCGTAAAGTTATTCTCGATTGAAAATGTCAGTTTACGAGCCAAATTCTCGTCATTTGCGGGAGATTTTAATTTTCTGCTTCAATATGAAGAAATCTGCGACAGAGGCTCATCGAATGCTCTCAAATACTTATGGCGAAGCCGCTATTAGTGAAAGAACGTGTCGCGAGTGGTTTCAACGCTTCGAGAACGGTGATTTTCACGTCGAAGACCGGCATAGCGGTGGAAGAGAGAAGGTTTTCGAAGATGCAGAATTGGAGGCATTGCTTAATGAAGACTCGAGTCAAAGTGAAAAAGAATTGGCACGATCATTGGGAGTGGACAATACTTTGAATCATAAATGTATAACCAGTTTTTTACAATAAAGCCTCGAATTTCGGGAAAAAGAAACGGCGGAAGCAAAGTTGTACACCTAATATTTTTCATGACTCTCCTATCCAAAAAGCGATTTTCGCTACATATAGATGATCGCGATGCCATTCGCATCAGCAATCTTAAATTAATCTGCTTTGCGCGCGAAATTATATAAGTAGAGATCAGCGACTGTACAATAACGAGACAAGTGCCGTCGAGCTGGAATTAATTTTCGAGGTGCAACGAGGTGTCAGTTGGTCGGGTCAATAACATCGCGACACGATTTCACAATTGCACGCCTCGCTAATTGCAAATCACAATTGCGTCGGTCCGCGCCACTCGTGGCTGACGACGGAGTCGATGCGAAATGCGCGAAAAAGCGCTCTATGCCACCGCTGCTTCCGCGTTCGCTTCCGTCCAACAAAAAGGGACACGAGAACAGCCTAAACCGATATTCCGTCGCGGCATCGACGAAATATCGGTGCGTACTAATCGCGCGGATCCACATCGGAAATCTCATTTATTTCTCGTCTCGTCTCGCGTTTCGCGCTAAATCGAGAGTGTCCTCGTACGCGGCACGAAAATATCCCGCGGTTATTCCCCAACGGAGGACAGAAATGCAATATCTCCGAGCGCGACTCATTCTCTCTCTCTCTCTCTCGCATATAGTACATATCGAGAAACGATGTCCAATAAATATTAATCCCCGCGCCCGTTCGCCTGTGAGGGCCGATACGATTTTAATCGATCAACGCGAGATCCGCACGCGACATATTCCGAATCGGAGGAAACAAGGGAAATCAATCCGTTCTGGCTCAAAGCGTACCCATCTTTGTCGCCGCGATTTCTCCGATAGATTACACGCGATCGCTATCGCCAATATGTTGCGCAAGCGATTTCGCTGAGGTTGGTGGGAACTGGGAACGTCGTCTCGCGGACTTTTGCTCCAGATTGCGACAGAAAGCAACTACGAAGAGCGGATTTGGCTGAGAAAGATCGTTGAAATTTATGCATGGCCTCTTTTTGTTATTTCAAAGAGAGAAGGAAAAGATAAAAATGAGAATAATTAATTGTAACAATTACAAAAATCTTTCCTTTTTTGTTTTTAATTAGATCGTATAAGGTTATGTGCTTTTGCCAAAAGTTCAAAGAGGCAAAGGACAACTATGATTTCTTATTATAAATTTAGCTTAAGATCCCTATCATTTAGCATTACTGAATAATTTTACGCATCTATGTTACATGTAATGGTTAGAAATGTATAAAAAATGTTTACTTTACCATGAAAAATTTCAATATCTTTATGAGAATTCTATATCTTTCCAAGTTTTGTATCTCAATCATTAAAATATCACATTAAAAGTTAATAAAAAAAGAAATATAATTTTATCGTCTACTTTCTTTTAAATTTTAATTTATCACAAAACTCTCCCTTTTTTAATCATCAATTATTCGAAGATTATAAATCCCTCGACATTTTTATTTTAAGAAGAAATGATTCCAAAATGAAAAAATACATTGCGAAAGGAAGATTTGGCGATCTTATTGTTGAGATTTTCTGTACGTGTAAAAGAGAAATGTTATGTTTGTTCCTTCATTTATCGACAATCTTTCTTCGTTTTATCGAAACCAATAAATCCCGCAAGCAATCCGATCCTGAGGACTCCACTCTGTGATGTGTCGTAACGCGCGTGGCATCGCGAACTTCGTATGCACTTTCGACAAAAAGCCGCGATTTTTCACGAATGCCAACGAGGCTGTTTGTCGCTGTCGTTGTCGTTTCCTGCTTTGTCGTAACTACCGCCATTGACAGATGCGCCCCGCAGCGTGTTGCAATCCGTACATCGCGTCACTCCAACAAAATTGCGCTTTGTTCGCATGCCGTGAGTATACTCGACCATCGTCGTCGGGAAATAAATTATACCTTGATAGAGGAATGCGTCTCGAAGTCCTCGTACAAGCTAGAGCAACTTGTGTTTTTTTACTAAAACTTCGTACTTAATGAAGAATTCATCTTGCTTGATATTTTATAAGCATATGTATCAAGTTAAATAAATGCAGAAATGTTGAAAGAAACTTGGTTAAACATAATTTTATATTCAAGTATATTATATGCGCCGAATCGAAAAAATTTATATATATATATATATAACGCTATAATATTTTACATACTTCAAAATTGAAACATATATCGTTTCCCATACATAACGAAACATAGATTGAATTGCGCTGCAGCAATAGCAATACAAAATCTTCTCTACAATAAATTTAAGCATATTTCGCGTAAAAAGATATTCTAAACTGTATACGAAAAATAATATTATTTTATGAACACTTTGCTTTATACAAAATAAAACAATATACTTATCATATTTTTTTAATTAGTTTGAAAAAGATAATTATATTTATTAGCACTAAAATTTAATTACAATATTGAATATTGAATGATTTCAATAATTTTTTCAGTTTAACTTTAGTTATTAATTTAATTCAATCTGCAACTTAATTTTCATAATAATATTGTATTAATTTCCAAATTTTAATTTTGATATCTTTCATAATTTCAACTTTTATATGATATGAATAAAAAACCGCTTCTTCTAGAATATTTTTTTTAGAATTAGTGATCCTGATGACATTTTAATGTTCATTATAATACAAAAGCGCGTTGTCGTATCGACGAGTCAAAATTTCATGGTAGATTATCATCGCGCTACTCTTCAAATCTTAAATTCTTTACGCTTTAAAAAGGCTAGCGCAGAACAAAATTCGAAGAAAGTTGGAAAGCGACTAAGTGAATTAAACAGAGGCAAATAATCGCGCTGCTTCCGCGACTTCCGCAATATCGAATTGGCGAACCGTATCGTCCTCCGGTCGATTCGATCGACATTGATTTCTGTAGAGTTTGATCTGTTATCCCTTAAATGCTGAAGAAAAGTTGTTCGACATAATTGTATTTAAATAATATGTAAATATAATACTACCTAATTTTTATATATTATGCTTTTATTTAAAAAAAGTGATATATTACGAAAAAGTAACAAGTTTTAATTTATATGAAAATTTGCAGTTTTTTTTTATTTTTTTATTTTTATAGCAAAGGGCAATATTGTAAATAATCGATTACTATCGATCTTAATGCGTTACGAGATTAAGGATTGTATTAAGAAATGTTTTAAAATAAATTTTCGTTACGCGGTCTAACTATCGCGAAAGATAATTTACATGGAAAAAAATACTCTGTCACGATCGACGACGGTGGAAATCCGTTACGAAGAGCGCGACTTCCACTCATTACTGAAAAAAAAAAAGAAGAAGGAAACATTCTCCGGCGATGTTCCGTTAAATCACGCGCCGACGACGACGTCGTGAAGGAACGAGCGGAACGGATCTCGATCTTTTACCACGGCGCTCGCTCGCTCGTCGCGCTTATGACACAACACGGTAGAGCTTGCCGTAGGAAAAGTAAGGTAAGGCCAGTGTTATAATAGAAACTTTCACTACGGAGGTTCAATGTACCGAGTCGCCGACTCTCACTGGCCGTTCTCACTACTTGCCCGAGCATCCGACACACCGACATATACCGGGTGTCTCTGTGTCTCTCCACCGCGCATCGTTGTTCTCTTTGCTCCCTCCCTCTCGGAACAAATTAAGAGACAATATCTGTACTCTGTTGTTTCGCAGATGACGCTCCATTGTCGCGTAAACGTAAAGGAGAAATCGACGGACGACTCCCGCGCGCGCGTTTAACATGGATGGTCATGTTTAACCAGAATTTCTTCTTCCGCGGCGGAAGTAAGCGAAAATGGAACGTCATTGTCGCATTCATCTTTGTACCAACAACTCTCTTGCAAGGATAGCATTCTAACCGGACGGAGTAATTGGAGGTACCTGAGATAACGTGATACAGAGAATAGGTGCATCCCAGTGTAAATGACCAGTCTCTATGTTTATATATATATATATATATATTTTTATCTGTCATTGACTTTGTTGCATTTATTTCATGATGCACGTTCGCGGAAGCGCCGACACTTACTCGTCCATTTATCTGTCATCGAGAGAAAGAAAGCTAGATGAACAAGATTGGATTCTGACAGATCGAACAGCTGTTTCTACTTTGTGACTACGACATGAAATGATCAGGAATCTGACCCTTTAAGTAGTGAATTAAGTCGTCGATACGCTGACGATATTGATGGCATGTGAAATGACTATAAGCGTGGCGAAAGAAAATATTTATTTAATATTTTCAAGTTATGTAAATAAAGTTTGCGAGAATAAAATTACCTAAAATAAATTATCCCTCGTTTTCTTATCGCTTTAAAAATGAATATCAAGAGAGAGAATAAAAAAAATATTCAAAAAAATATTCAAAAAAATTTAAGCAATCTTCTACTTACATATCACATACAGACATACGTTTTCTTTTTTTCTCTCTTTGCCTATTGTTTGATTATATTCATATTTGTTTAATCAGCATACAAGTTGCTGACAAATTATATATTTTGCGTATTAAACGTTGTCGATAAAATCGCTTAATCAATTAAAAGTTACGTATTGCATCAACTAAGTAAAATGAAGTTCAAATCGACAAGCGTCATAACTCAGTGTGTTTTATCTTAGATATCATTTTAATCTTATGTTAACAAACATATATGCCAATATTGATATCGCATACTAGGTCGTATTCATTGCACGAATTATCGTTAATGTTTTAACTTCATTCAAAAACGGCATACGATTTACAACTCTTTTCCGCTGATAAGCAATTTTAAGATATGCTAAAAGACAAGACATTATCGTATATTCATATAGTCTGCTTAGATAAGTACTAATTTATCTTTTCACATAACGGTGTCCTACAAGAACAGATAAGATTATATTCACTTGACTATAGACTATATTCACCTTCCATGGTAATTCAAATATTTTTAGGTACAATACACAACATAATGTAAAAACAAGAAAAAGAATTAATAATACAAATGAAATATATATTAACATAACACCCCTAATAAAAAAATTAAATAAAATACAGAAAAATTATCAATATTTTGATATTACACAAAAATATGCAATATTAACACTTTCAACCAGTTTTAAATATTTTTCTAGAAAAAATACTGCTATGTAATATAATAATAAAATATTTAAAAAATCAAAGCCCAAAAATTTTTGACTTCCAGGAAAAAAAAATTAGCTGCCGTAGCTAAAAACTGCGTGTGGTAACTAGATTTCATTCGTAATATATGGACAGAGAATCTTAGCTGTGACATCTATTCATTAGGTGCAACAGCAAACCGTTTTGCTGCAGTTTAGAAATTTATTTTGCAAACCATGATGAGCTATGGTAGCGAAAAATTTTGTTTTCCGTGCGTGTAGGAACTATTAGCGATTCTCCGATGAGAACCGCGACAGAAGAATGAAAAAAAAAAAGAGAAAGAAAAAGAGAGACTACCATAGTCTAACATAAGAGATATGGAAAAACGAATACGGGCACGAAAGTAGGAGAGTTATAGACCTACGATGTCATGGCGTGGGAGAGTCACTTTCACCGTCCGTAATCCCCATAACGGTAAAATCTATGCGGTATAGAAAATCAGATGTTTCATTCCACGAACAAAATTGGCGCAAATGAAATCAGCACACAAATTCTTTGACAATTTTATATTGTCATGAGATTTTTTTGATCGAGTATCGGTTTTCATTTAGAAAATATAATCTTTATACTCTTATATTTCTAGCTGTATATGTCTTTTTATATATTGAATATTTTAAACCTAAAAAGTAACTTAATACATGTATTTATGATTTATTGAGAATTTTATAAGATTATAAAAATGTTATAAGACTATGAGAATTTTTATAAGATAGACGCTACTTTGTACGTTATTAACATAATTATGTAACTTTATAATAATATTTCATTTTCAATAAATTAGTCGAATTATTGCCATACGACGTTCTTAACGGTTTATGTGAAATAGAAAGTTGCAATCTTTTGATTGAAGAATATATAAGCATATAGGATGAACTAGCACGACGTGAAAGGTGTTAATAAACATAAGCTTCCTGTAAGACATGACATAAAAGCCAGCTTCATGTCCTTTTCCTATTTATGGTCACATTATCACGAATAGCTCAAAAATTATATGTATATATTCTTTCATGAAAGTATGTCTATAAATATAAATTTATTGAAAATGTATTTTTTTTCAGAAAAACTTCAAATTATTTTAAAAACGTTATTAGTTGCCTGTAAAATATATCTGTCTCCTCCCTCCTCTGCAAAATATATTTTTAATTAATGTTTTTGTTAAAATAATTCGAGAATGCTTTCTTGATTATTTTCTCCCAACGATAGGTTAAAAATAAAGGTTTTATTCGGTTTTAACATTCTCGAAAAGTTACGTACAGTTTTATTCTGTAGTATTTATACTAATATATCTATTAATCATGAACGTAATCATTTTTTTTAAATGCTACTTTTTGCACACATACGAAGTCCATTAGAATGCCTAGAGTTATGAATCTACAGACACTAAAGAAAACGATCGTAAATGTATACTATCGCACAATAAATGTATACATACCCAGACAGCACAAGAATGTCCTTAGGACGTCCAAAGGGCATCCAGGACATACATGCAGGATATCCTCAGGATATCCCATTTTAATCCTAGGATCTCCTCTGGATGTCCTGAGGAAGAATAAATGATAGCCGTATACTAACCTCTAGAGAATCCAGGGAGATCCTGTGGAACATCCTAAGGATTTTTATAGGATATGTTATGGATATTTTTCGTATGTTTCAAAAAAAGAGCAAATTTTAAAATTTAAATATAAATTAAAATTATGTTTTGTTATTTACTGCCAATACTAAAAATCTAAGATTAAAAATAGTTCACGTTCTTTAATATTTGAGGCTTTCGTGCTGTATATGAATATTTTAGGTTTGGCTTCCGGATTTGAGTCGTGTAATATTTTCTAAACAATCCAATATCTGAATTCCCTATGTTGAGATTGCATCAGAAATTGAACTGATAGAAAATAATTACATTTATAATTTCCTGTCAGTTGCTCTTTGCAAGCTTTATATAATTCTCATGACCAAATCTCAAATACAAGTTCGCGCGTCGCATAGCGGTAAACAAACGAACTAGCGGTTGAATACTATTTTTTGTAAAGTTTTTGGAATGTTGCGGACAGTCACATTTCTCATGAAATATTAAATAAATAATAATTTTGGATATATTAAAATGTGCGCATCAAATTCAATTATTAATATTGAACGAAATTAATGTTAACAATTAATTGCACATGTATATGTCCTCTGGAAATCCAAAAGACGTCCAATATAATAGACAGGGCAGATATATCCTACAGACATCCAGGGGTTATCCAGTGGACATTTATAGGACATTAATATTTATTATAATACCTAAGATTTCTAAATTATATTAAATAGCCGATACAACTAAAAATAATTATGTATGAATATTAAATTTTTATAAATATATTTATGATAATATCTTAAAACATCCTACAAATGTCCTGAATCGTCCTGGACGTATTCAGGATGATCCTGAGCATGTTTCGTGCTATCTGGGTATAGAACATACATAAAGCAAACACCACGATGTGAACTACTACTAGCGTGAAACTCGAAAAAGCTCGCTCGAGATAGACGAGCTTGCGTGGCTTTGAGCCCGATGGCCGCACTCTTGCACTCGCAGTAGCCATGCGAGAGCGCGCGCGCACACACACACACGCACAAAAGCTAGAGTGTCACGTCGACCGACCTCTCGCAAGAGGAGACCGTCGTAGGTTAGTGCATTGGTTGCACTTTCCATCTCAGTGTGTGCATGTGTGTACTTACAGTCACGATGCGGTGGCGGACGTTCTCTCGCGTGCGCGCGCGCGAGCGCCCGCGGCGGTCGTATGCATGCATTGGTTACGCAAGAATAGCGGCGTATGTGAGACTGCTGACCCACATACGGCAGGGAGCAAGGACCCCTCGCTGGTACGACTCGTATACTCGACCGAGCAAGTCTGATACGTGTGTGTATGTGTGTGTGCGCGTCGCGAGGTGCGCGCGCGCGCGCGAATGTGCACATGCGTACGTCACATCGCAGCAGCGTGGAGATGCGCTTTTGCTCTAGTCTAACGTGTGCGCGTGCCATCTAGTATCGCATGCATGTACCGACGCACACACTCGCCCGCACGATTGATTAAGCACCATTCACACCACTTACGCGACTGGCCGTTCCTTGATGACGGAGATGTGAAATTCATCCCAGATAGCAAGGATAATCATTTTCATGTAATTTGACATCAAAGTAACGTCAAAATGACTATTTTCGTTACTTAGGATATTTATCTTTTTTATTGATTTTGTTGTCTATCGATCCTACCTTCATTCATTTCTAAAATAAAATATCACTTTATTATGTATAGCACTATATTTTAATATTTTTCAATTTCGCAACTTTATTAGTTTTTTTATTTCTAGATAAGTACTTGTGCAATACAAGAAAAAAAGATGTATTTAATCAAAATCGATTGATAGCGCAAAAATGTGTATAGTAAAAGCGTATAAATATAAATAAACAATACATTTAAACTTGTATATATTCTAAATATTTGTGGGAATAAAATAATTGATAGTTAAAAAAAAGATGAAAGAATGTGTTAATTTGCCACACATTCAGATTTTTTGTCATAAAACTACGTTATTTTTTTTACACCCGCATTCAGAATCTAATTAGCCTTTCTTTTTCGTTTTAATAACAGAGAGCTTATTGAAGAAACGTTTAAATTTTTTATAACTTTTAATTATTTTTTTTAATTATCTCATAATCTTTAATTTATAACATCTCTTATAAATGTAATTATATCCAAACTAATTGTAATGATATTTCATCTAACCATAAAAATTATCATATTTTTTTAAATGATACTTGCAAAATTATCTCCGTCAAATTATTACATAGATTGCTACACATGAAAAAAGCAAAAGAACTGTCATAAGTACAAAGAAATAATCTATGAATAACAGTAGCAGCAAGCTAGCAGGTGATTTGCTGGACGATATTAATTAAACATGGAACTTGCTTGTAAGTATAGCTACGTACTTCTTGCAGCTAGACTATTACTAGCTGAAGGCGCGTAGGAGTAACTACAAGAAGTTCTACGGCACGCTAGAATAAACAACTTTCGAAATGGAGATAGACAATGTTGCAGAATATTAATGTCGCTCGGATTAGTTGAACGAAGTTGTGCGCTGAAAACAAACGGAAGACCTCGCGCCGAGTATATCTGCCGTGATGAACTTCCCTTCCTTGCATCTTTATCGTAAACAAATATAACTGTTTCGCAATATAAATATTTTGATACTGTTATAAGAATTATAAGAAATACAATTAAGAAATTTCTTTTACCTATACATACGATATCAAGTACTGGATGGCCCATTTTAATCCATCCAGTCGAATATCTCAAAAACCAAGCTCGGAAGAGAAAAATGTTTCAAACAAAAGTTGTGTGGCTTCAAGTGGGGCCATAAGATGGTGACAATGATTTGACCTTGGAAAATCATTTGAAGGTCATGTGAAGATCAACTTTAAGATCTTAAATAGAAACCCCCATTTTTTATTTAGTATTCTTGTAGCTGACATCGAGATCTTTCCAAAACACTATATTAAAGTATTTTTTTATTAAGTACTTTTTGAGTTATTTTACATTTTAATCTGACATATTTTGATATAAAAAATAAAATATTTCGTAAAATATTCAGTTTTCGCTAATTTTACCGTAATACTTCTATGTACAGAATAATAAGACAAATTAATTAGTGCCAAAAAAAAACAAATAATTGTTTAAAAAAATACATTGTAATTAATTTTCTTAAAAACAATTTTTTTTTATACTAATTGATTTGTCTCATTATTCTGTACATAGAAGTATTACGGTAAGATTATCGAAAACTAAATATTTTACGAGATATTTAATTTTTTATATCAAAATATGTCAGATTAAAATATAAAATTATTCAAAAAGTACTTAATAAAAAAATACTTTAATATAGTGTTTTGGAAAGCTCTCGATGTCAGCTACAAGAATACTAAATAAAAAATGGGGGTTTCCATTTAAGATTTTAAAGTTGACCTTCACATGACCTTCAAATGATTTTCCAAGGTCAAATCATTGTCACCATCTTATAACCCCCTTGAAGCCACACAACTTTTGTTTGAAACATTTTTCTCTTCCGGGCTTGGTTTTTGAGATATTCGACTGGATGGATTAAAATGGGCCACCCAGTATATTAAAATGTCATAAATGTAAAAAGTTAAGAAATTTCTGCATATATGAAGTCCGAAAGCAAAGTATATAAATTCTGATTATATGCCTCATAATAATAAAAATTTACGTGAAATTTTGCATATAAAATTCCTCGGTTAATACCATTTATGTCGACTCTTAATTAACAGATGTTTATCTTTAAACGTAAATTACTTGTACTTTGATGAGTTTGTTAATAGATATATGGCGTTCAACTTTCGTCCAACTAAATTTGGAAAATGTCTGAATATAAAACTGGAAATGTTGAATCGAAGACAACTTGCGCTAAGTAATGCGTAAATATATCTCACGATTGTAAAACTATTTTTATCGGAAAATAGCACGGCGTTATATGAACGGCGATGCACAAACATCGATTAAATGCCTCAGCATAAAATGTTAATATAAAAACGTGTTATGAGAAAAATAAATCATATGAAAAACATGGTGTAAAATTAAAAACGTATTTATAATGTATATTGTAAATTTTATTTTATTATATAAATTAACTAACTTTTTAAAAAATTACGTAAATGCAATTTATTTATAGCTTTCAAGATTATAATTTTTTTATAAGAACAAATTGCTACTTTTGTGCATCAAAAGCTTTATTATGAATTAAAAATATAAATCTAATATTTTACAGTCTGCTAAACTTTTATTGAAAAGAATTTGAAATTCGAGATTAAAATTTTTCATTTAAAACTGGTTCTAAAAAAGATCGTTTTCCTCCCAAAAAAATTATTCCTCAATCAAAAACTATTTCTTTCTTTGATATACGAGACGCCGTTTTTTAGAGAAATTAAAGCATCTAATCATGAAAATGCGTATCATGTCTGTTTTAACAGCATTCACACTTGTTGCATTCAAACTAAATAAGAGAGAATGGATTAAAAGAAAGAAAAAAAAAAAAAAAAAAAAAAAAAAAATTTAATAAAAAATAAAAAAAGAAAGGCATGGGGAAAAATAAATCATATAATGATCATATATGACAACGTCATACAAGATGCAAATATTGTTGCAACAGCGCGAGCGCCAGCAAGACACGCATATTTCTCGGAACGAAAACACGGACGAAGCGGCGCATAAAAATTCATACGATTGATGCGCATCATTGCCCTTATTAAAACGACCCGCGGCGGTTAGGTCGGGCACTGTCGTAAAACCGCTTAGGCCGTTTCTACAATAAGTCGTATGTTCGTTAGCCGTAAGCAAATTGACCAACCACAGTCCATTTTTTTTTTCTGGAATTATTGACCGTGATTGGTCAATTTCCTTACGATTAACGATATACGACTTATTGTAGAACCGGTCTTGGACGTGTCCGATCTTTCTGACCGTATTACGACCGACTGAAGCGACAGCGCAATTATTCGTCGTCCGTCCCCGCGATAAGACGCGCGATTTGTTATTATCGTCTGCTTCGCATTATTAAAATGACCCCCGTTGCACCCGCCATCGTCTCTCATAGACCTAGTCTCGTCTAGCGCTAGACCGAGGAGAGTGGATGAACGCGCTCGTAAAACTCGTAAAGGTGGGTATACATTTAGCGAACGAACACCGAACGAACAGCGAATGCAAACATTCGTTATTATCATTCAGCAGATATATACGCCAAAGCGAATGCGAACAGAACGTTCGATTCGCATTCGGCTCGATTCCCTCATGAAGCGGTACATCAAAGACAATTCGTGCGAGAAAAACGTTCAAAACGTTTCGCATTCGCTGTTCGTTCGGTGTTCGTTCGCTAAGTGTATACCCACCTTAAGCTGATCCTTGGAGCTTGGCTGTGTCGGCGAGCGAAGTCGACACACATACGGGATCCGTCTTTACCCAGACAGCACAAAGATGTCCTTAGGATGTCCAAAGGGCATCCAGGACATACATATAGGATATCCTCAGGATATCCCATTGTAATCCTCAGATCTCCTCTGGATGTCCCGAGGAAGAGTAAATGATAGCCGTATATTAACCTCTGGAGAATCCAGGGAGATCCTGTGGAACATCCAAAGGATTTTTATAGGATATGTTAGGGATATTTTTCGTATGTTTCAAGGAGCAAATTTTAAAATTTAAATATAAATTAAAATTATGTTTTGTTATTTACTGCCAATATTAAAAATCTAATATTAAAAATAGTTCACCGTTCTTTAATATTTGAGGCTTTCGTGCTGTACATGAATATTTTAGGTGTGGCTCCCGGGTTTGAGTTGTGTAATATTTTCTAAACAATCCAATATCTGAATTCCCTATGTTGGAATTGCATCAGAAATTGAACTGATAGAAAATAATTACATTTGTAATTTCCTGTCAGTTGCTCTTTGCAAGTTTTATATAATTCTCATGACCAAATCTCAAAGACGAGTTCGCGTGTCGCATAGCGGTAAACAAACGAACTAGCGGTTGAATATTATTGTTTGTAAAGTTTTTGGAATGTTGCGAACAGTAACATTTCTCATGAAATATTAAATAAATAATAATTTTGGATATATGAAAATGTGCGCATCAAATTCAATTATTAATATTAAACGAAATTAATGTTAACAATTAATTGTCCATGTATATGTCCTCTGGAAATCCAAAAGACATCCAATATAATAGACAGGGCAAATATATCCACTGGATATTTATAGGACATTAATACTTATTATAATACTTAAGATTTCTAAATTATATTAAATAGCCGACACAACTAAAAATAATTATGTATGCATATTAAATTTTTATAAATATATTTATAATAATAGCTTAAAATATCCTATAAATGTCCTGAACCGTCCTGGACATATTCAGGATGATTCTGAGGATGTTTTGTGCTGTCTGGGTAATTATTCCATTACGTTACAATGTATGATGCGACACGCTACGATACGATACGATACATTGTATTTCAAGAACCTTATAAAACAAAAGCGTCTCGCGATACATGCATCGCCGCGCAAATGGCGATCCAATTGTACGTTATTGCCGACTAAAGGAAGGTTAATGGCGAACTATGCGTTCGCCGTAATCGCCCGCGTGCGTTCGTACACGAGTACTTTCACGTCGCGAACCGATCTCCTCGCAATAGTCGCTAACTATTCGCTTATATGCGCGCGAGATGGATCTCGACCTAGAGGAGAAGTGCATCAGAAACACGAAAGGTACAACAGAAATTTTCGCGAAATGCAAATTTTGTATACTCGTATATTTATCAGGGCGAAGAATCAACAAAGTTCAACTGATGAAATTTGAGGTAGATTAATATTCTTGTCATCATTACATAACATGAGACTCGCAAATATTTATGAGATATTAGATACAAGCAGAAATATAGAAAAGCTATATTTTCTAAATTGTTAGTTTATCCGCGATGAAGAATTGAATTATATTTAAGATTTGTAAACAATATTAGGAAGGAATAAATTTTTTATTTCATCCTTTGATACATGTGTATTCAATTTTTTGATACATGTGTATATACGAAAGATAAAATTAGATTTATCTCCTAAATGCACATGCGATCAATGAAGGTTAAATTGGAGATTGAGAATCTAATATTGATAAAAATAAACGTAAAGACAATTTTTATACGCGGTATTTGAAATATAACTTTTATCGAAATATAAATTTATTCAGATTTAATGCTGATTTTAATATGTTTTCAAAGACAGGATTACTCATAAATAAGTAATGCAACTTTGTGATTACGTAATAATTTTCACTTAGTAAACGCTGATATTAATCCTTGCCATTTTCTCGTTTCAGGAATTATGACCCTTCCGAGCAGCCCGTGTGAGATAGACAACATGAGCTTGTTTCAAGATCTCAAGTTGAAAAGGAGAAAGGTCGACTCCCGATGTAGTAGCGACGGTAAGAATGTCTCGGCGATATATCGCAATAACGGATCATATAAAAGAATCGAATCATATAAAATTAACATATAGCGTGTTTATCACGGAGAGTATCAAATGTAAAAAGTTTTTCCCCATAGAATGCCTCGTTTTTTTAACTATTTTTTTCCACATATTTGCAACGTATGTCGCAACGTCTTATTATATATTAATATATTATTAATATTTTATTTAAACTTGCTGTATTCGCGTCCTTTTGAAATCAAGTGTCTCGATAGCAATTAGGGTTGCACGAGACCCAAGACAAGACAATATTGTACTGGTCTTGAAAATTTTAATCTTGTCTCGGTCTTGAGAAGATTTTTCTATCAAAGATCTTGTCTTGTCTTGTCTCGCCTTGATTCTTATTAACAGTTTTTATTTAACATTAAATTATTTGTCAGCTTGATAAAAAACAGAAAATTGTAAGTATATCTGATTTCTTCTGTTATCCGAAGCGCCGAGCACGATTTTCGTTTGTTCTTTACCGCGTATGCTCGCGTCTCGATTGTGCGAACGCAGTCTAAAAACGAAAACCAAGTTCTTCCGCTGAACATGCAAACATTTCCGAAAGTGATAATGAAAGTTCGGAAGTAAGTGCAGTTAAACAATGCGCATAGAAAACTTATTTTAAGTACGAAACAAGAAACAATGAAAAAATCGGCGTATGTTTATTACGTCGAAAAGAAAATGTGACTAAAGAAATAAAAATGAAAAATAGTGTAACACTACTGGATTAAAAAAAACATTTGGAGAAAGATCATAAAAAAGCATATGAAGATTTATTTGGATTAAAAGCAATGAAAAATAAAATATTGTCAGAAAAACAAAAAACGATAGCTATATTTTTAAACGTAAGTATTAAACTTTATAAATTAAGTAATATAAAGTAATTAATTTGCGCTATTTTTATGTCACATTAAAGTGTGTAATGATAATGATGCGCAGACTCTTTAAATTTAAAGTTTTTAAAGTTTTTAAATTTATAAATGTTTTTATTTACTAACAATAAATAAAATCTTTTGTCTTTCTCGCCTATTTCCATATTAATTAAAATCTCCGTTCGGAGATCGGGAACAATTAGATAACTTTTTTTAAAAACCAAGACTTCTCGATAAGATCAAGAATCTTGATAATTTGTTTTGGTATTGTCTTGATAATTAATTTAAAATCTTGTCTCGATCTTGTCTTGAAATTCAAGACAAGATCAAGACAAGACCAAAACTGGTCTTGGTATCTCGTGTAACCCTAATAGCAACTGCTCAAAAAAAGAAACATACAAATACGCAAAGACGTAGAAATCAAGATTGTTTAGCGTTGAGATATAATGCCTAGAATCTAGATTTGATTCTAATGGTTGACGTAATCGCGTCAGAAAGGATCATATATCATTGTCAAGCAAATTATGATGCACTGATCGATCTATTCATATTGAGATTACTCGGAATAAGTTATAAAACTGACCGAGCGTAACGATTATTTACCACCCGGTAATGGAGGAACAACGTTCAATTTACGCATAATAATGATGATTTTTATAACTCACAGCAAATGAGAAATCGTTCTAATTATAGACGCAATTAATCTTCTTCATTTTACGAAGCATGTAAAAAGTATGACTTCACTATTATTGATAAATGTGTATATAAAAAGATCGTTATTTTTTAGTGGTATCTTTTTATGTATAATAAGCGATTATACTATTTTTTACACATTTCTAAGTGTATTTTTACTTTCTGTCTAAATCAGATTTATCTCTAAATTATTACATAATATAATTATATTTATATAGTTAATTTCATTTTCGACAAATAACGTGACTGATATATTTTTTTCTAAAAATCAAATTTAAGTTCGCGATTCACATAATCGATCCATTGAACGATTCATCGTATCTTTTGCAAAATAATTTCTCAACAGTTTGTATTTTATTTATTAGCCAAGATTTACACTATACCCAGACAGCACAAGGATGTCTTTAGGACGTCCAAAGGGCATCCAGGACATACATGTAGGATATCCTCCGGATATCCCATTGTAATCCTCAGATCTCCTCTGGATGTCCTGAGGAAGAGCAAATGATAGCCGTACATTAATCTCTGGAGAATCCAGGGAGATCCTGTGGAACATCCTAAGGATTTTTATAGGATATGTTAGGGATATTTTTCGTATGTTTCAAGGAGCAAATTTTAAAATTTAAATATAAATTAAAATTATGTTTTGTTATTTACTGCCAATATTAAAAATCTAATATTAAAAATAGTTCACCGTTCTTTAATATTTGAGGCTTTCGTGCTGTACATGAATATTTTAGGTTTGGCTCCCGGGTTTGAGTTGTGTATAATATTTTCTAAACAATCCAATATCTGAATTCCCTATGTTGGCATTGCATCAGAAATTGAACTGATAGAAAATAATTACATTTGTAATTTTCTGTCAGTTGCTCTTTGCAAGCTTAAATAATTCGCATGACCAAATCTCAAATACGAGTTCGCGTGTCGCATAGCGGTAAACAAACGAACTAGCGGTTGAATACTATTGTTTGTAAAGTTTTTGGAATGTTGCGAACAGTAAAACATTTCTCATTAAATATTAAATAAATAATAATTTTGGATATATGAAAATGTGCGCATCAAATTCAATTATTAATATTAAACGAAATTAATATTAACAATTAATTGTACATGTATATGTCCTCTGGAAATCCAAAAAACATCCAATATAATAGACAGGGCAAATATATCCTACAGACATGCAGGGGTTATTCACTGGACATGCATTTATAGGACATTAATACTTATTATAATACTTAAGATTTCTAAATTATATTAAATAGCCGACACAACTAAAAATAATTATGTATGCATAATTAATTTTTATAAATATATTTATAATAATATCTTAAAATATCCTACAAATGTCCTGAACTGTCCTGGACATATTCAGGATGATCCTGAGGATGTTTTGTGCTGTCTGGGTATTTATTCTTATATTCAATCTTTTATACTGCTCATTATTGTATATCCTGCACATTTATATTACGCGATTACGTCATATCGAATGCATACGACGTATTGGAATAACACTATATGGAGTCAAAAATTAACTCGCGCACGTGGAATTAATATTACATTCATACACATAGGCCACATATACATCTCATACTATATCAGAATAAAATATCTTGAGAATAGCTCGATGCAAAGCACTTATTGTTAGTATCGTAAGAATAATTTTAATAATAAAAACATCATAAATAATCACTTTATATTTTAACTTATTTAAAATTACCATTAGATTAAAAAATTTCTTTATTTTTAACGAATTCTTGAATATGATTCCATTTTTTTTTTTTTAAGGTTTCTTAATCTCCATTTATAGGGAGAAAAAAAAGAAATCTAATTTACATCGCGTTACCTTCTATCAATATATATAATTTTCCTCGAACGGCAGAAATGGCTCAATGTCCAACCCTTCGTTCGCACATTCATCTCGGCCATTCACCATTCATTTCATTCAGTCTCCCGATTTCCCGTGCTGCGCGCGCGCTTATCTCGCGTGTTACTCGTTCGTTCTTTCTTTCTCTCCATCTCTCTCTCTCTCTCTTTCTTCCTTTCAGTAAATTTTTTTATTTCCACCCCTTCGTACGATTACAACAACGCGTTACGTCGTGATGCAGCAGGCGGTATTACACGCTCGTCTTCTTATTGTGTCTTCATGGCAGCTTTCGCGAATGATCGACGGAAAATGGAAACGGGAGGGTTGTCGACGGGAGGGCAGAGGTTGAAACGTGGGTGACGCGACGACGGAATCGCCAGCTAGCTCAGGGAAGTCAAGTACGAAGCGAGACAGAGTGATAGAGGAGAGGGAGACCGGAAGAGAGAAGGGGGGGCTTGGGATGGTTGCTGCCGGCGGTGCAGGGTTGAATATCAACCCACGCGGTCGTCCCGGACGTGCACCGGTGTTAGTTCGGTTTCGCCTGAACTCGCGTAACCACGCGGTCGTGTGTCGCGCGCTCGGGGTGCTCGCGGGAAAACGCGCGAAAAACCGACGCGTCCGTTCCGAGAGAAAGAGGAAAGTGAGACGGCGCCGAACGAGCTGACGAGTTGACGACCACGCGGTGAATCGCGTCGGCCGATCGCGACGGACATCGTCGACGTTGATGCCGTGGTAAAAATCGCGCGCACGTCACGTTACATGTTGCCGCGGCCACTGCACACGGGCTGCATCGATTTTTCGACGCGCTCGCACAAACACGACCGATACCAATGACCCTCGACCTATGGCCGGTTTAAAGGTCAGAGACTGCCGTTGGCCGCGAATCGAGAGAGCCCGCGTCGACGATCTACAGTGTTATCGAACCTGGCGAGAACGCGCGTAGAGAGAGAGAGAGAGAGAGAAACGCTGAACCACTTTTTCAACGTGGATTTTGACGATACGCGAATCGAGAGGCATGTGCATTGCGCCGACAGCACACGTTCCGGTTTTTTCGAGGAGAACGTACGCTCCGGCACCCTCCGATCCTACGATCCGCGATCTCGCGGAATCATTGATCTTTCTTAGCCGCCGCCGCCACCATCACACGTGTACGTCACAGTTCAACGAATGTACGACGCAATTATCCAGGCGATGTCGACGCCATCGCGAGCGGCGCTCGTGGATATCGAGAGACGATCAATTTATTGGGAACGCCAATTTCTCTTTCTTTGTTCGCCTGATTGATATAGGTCAATCGATATCTATGAAGATTCATCGACATGACAGATTGGAATAATCTATTTTTTCACTCGATTCACGATAGAAATATATTTCTTGTGATGGAATAGCAAAAAAACTAATTGCGAGAATACAATTTAATTCTCGCAATGGATGAAACAGATTAATATATATAATTTAACAACAAGATAATATATATATAATCTGTAAAAAAAACTTGGCGATTAATAGAAGGATGATATTAAGTATACTAGAAAGACGAGATTTTTGAGAAGAGAGATGGCTGATCAAAGCAACGTTATATCACTTAATCGGAAACGTGTGATTTTTGGCATCGTGAACGAAAAGTAGTGACATTCCCGCTTTTTTTTTTTTTTTTTGCTTTTTTTAGTCAGAGGGCCTATCGAAGAATTTAAGAACAAAAAACATTTATACTTTGTACGGAAAAAAACTTTGACTAAAATTATAAAGGATATACGACGATGAACGATTACATTGTAATTTAAGTTTGCAAAATCAGTCAATCGAGACTTTTGTCTCGATAATTTTTACGTCAACCTACTGAATGTACAATGTCGGTTAGACATTTCAAGACTGACGTATTTTTCCAGATATTGATATCAAATTTTAAATAAACAAGAAACAAAGATAGAAGAAAGAGAAACATATCATCTAAAAATCAGATTCTATTCTCGTGCCAGTTTTGATTGACAATTAAAAAATGATAGAAGAAGATCATTTTACACGAATTTAAAATGATCTACCCCTAACATATCTTTATTCGTATTAAAAAAAAAAAAAAAAAAAATGAAACGACAAATGCAACGATTTCTACGATATCGAAGACCATCTGTCAAAAGAATAAAATAATATTGTACAATCAAGGAGAAAAGCGGAAAGAGGAGATAATATAATGTTAAAAAGTTCTTGCTATAATATTTTCTTATAAACATCGAATTTAATTATATTAGTCACAGTAAAGATCTACAAAATTATTTAAAAAAATGTTTCCCTTGGGAAGTAACGTTTCCATCGCCACTAATCTCGATTGGAACCGACAAGATTGGAATTCACCAAGTATGGATCCAACAGCTTTCCACAGGATGCAGAGAAGCAGCTTTCTGCCCTACTTATCTGCGTATCATCCCTACAATAACTTCTCGATAGAATCTTATCAGAGTTATTTTCGCTTCCAGCACTACATCAGATCGCAATTCAGAGCCGATTCTTATTCTACCTTTAATTATTACAAGTGTTTGGATACGAAGAATTTGTACGCGTCGCTCTTCGGTAAACATTTACTACTATTATATTTATTTGTAAGCAATATTATGTTACGTTAATAATTTATAGAGTATCTCTTTATATTTTCTCCTTATTCGTTTCATCTACAAAAAAAGTAGATGATAAAAATCCTAATCCTAATCCTTAATTCAATTTTTTCTTAACAAAGATATTACGGGAGAAATCCTATAATATATTATAATGTAATTTGCTCGAACTCTTTTTAATTTTTAAAACTTTTATATTATATATTTCTATAGTTGAATTTTTTAATAAATATAGTCTGATTTTTTTTTTTTATCTTTAAGGAATATGTTGCGATAAAATGCAATTCTTATATGCAAGTTTTAACATTGCATATCTTTATATTTAAAATAAACATAAAACATTTTTAAAAATAAATTTAAAATAAACAATTTCTATTAAGGAGTTAATTAATTTTGGATGTTTTGTTCTTATTTATATGCATCACGGACAATCCTTTATTGCTTATAATTCAGAATCTATTGGTGTTTCAATTTTCATTGGATAAGATTGATTGATTTCAAGTTAGTTAAGCAATTCAAGAATAAAAAAAAAAAATGGAAGGAACAGTGAAAGTAATGGCATGTCTTGTGCGTGACTCTCTATAATATATAATTATATTATTACATTACTAGGAACAATTTTTCGAATATTTTGAAAAATTTAGCTATCGATACAAAGGATCAATAATCTCATCACATCTCGCGATAGATGAACTTTGTTATTTTTAGCCCATCATTCTATGTTAGACTCACTAATATGTCATTCG
This sequence comes from Polyergus mexicanus, assembly GCF_030449975.1. Lineage (NCBI taxonomy): Eukaryota > Metazoa > Arthropoda > Insecta > Hymenoptera > Formicidae > Polyergus > Polyergus mexicanus. Next base: position 5,250,139 of record NW_027223344.1, read on the forward strand.
TGCATCATCTGAAAGCATTGATATTTACAGCCGATCATCAGTACGATAAATGAATGCCATATGGCATATCCGATTAATATACATATAAATGGGAAATATAATTGCTCTCTACGAAATGTGAATGTGAAATATAATTGCTCTACGAAAGTGATGGACGTTAAACTTTTTTAATGACAAAGATGGATATTCGATTCTTCGATTCGGTAACGTATGCGTGATAATTCGCGATATCGGAACATTACGAGTCCGCGAGTGAATAATCCGCTCGACTAATACGCACGAGGATTGACTATTAATAGTTCGAAAACTGCTACCTAAGTATTCGCAATCACAGCTCGGCCTTGTCAACTGCATTCTTTCCTTGACCTACGCGAGTGGCCATAAGTTCCCATATTCTTTTCGCGACAAGCGAAAAACAATTCAAATAGTTATATTTCGTACGTTCTATAGTCTATAATTTTTTTCTCGATTTAAAGAGACAAAGATATATTCTACTTTAATATATAGAAATATTTTGCATTTCCTTTCAGTTTAAAGATTTTGTTACAGAAATAGATCGACCTAAAATTTAGATCTGTGAATGAAGCGATTTGAGAGAATACACGCACACGCATGAGATAATTATACTTTTGTTTATTATGTTTTAAATTTTTTTTTCATTTATACAGGGTGGTCCTCGTAACGGTCGCCACGATTTTTAAGGCATTTACAATAATCTGACATAAAAAAGTTTCAAACAAAAGTTGTGTGGTTTCAAGGGGACCATAAGATGGTGACAATGATTTGACCTTGGAAAATCATTTGAAGGTCATGTGAAGGTCAACTTTAAAATCTTAAATGGAAACCCCCATTTTTTATTTAGTATTCTTGTAGCTGACATCGAGAGAGCTTTCCAAAACACTATAATAAAGTATTTCTTTATTAAGTACTTTTTGAGTTATTTTATATTTTAATCTGACATATTTTGATATAAAAAATAAAATATTTCGTAAAATATTCAGTTTTCGATAATTTTACCGTAATACTTCTATGTACAGAATAATAAGACAAATTAATTAGTGCCAAAAAAAACAAATAATTGTTTAAAAAAATACATTGTAAATAATTTTCTTAAAAACAATTTTTTTTTTTATACTAATTGATTTGTCTCATTATTCTGTACATAGAAGTATTACGGTAAGATTATTAAAAACTAAATATTTTACGAGATATTTAATTTTTTATATCAAAATATATCAGATTAAAATATAAAATAACTCAAAAAGTACTTAATAAAAAAAATACTTTATTATAGTGTTTTGGAAAGCTCTCGATGTCAGCTACAAGAATACTAAATAAAAAATGGGGGTTTCCATTTAAGATTTTAAAGTTGACCTTCACATGACCTTCAAATGATTTTCCAAGGTCAAATCATTGTCACCATCTTATAGCCCCCTTGAAGCCACACAACTATTGTTTGAAACTTTTTTATGTCAGATTATTGTAAGTGCCTTAAAAATCGTGGCGACAGTTACGAGGACCACCCTGTGTATATATATATATATATCTTTTTTGGAAAAAACTCGTGATATGTGTGTTATATAATAATATACGAGTTACATAATCATAAAATTAATGCTCTCGTACACTATAAAATTTTATATTCTTATCTTATAGTCAGACATGGAATATTTTTTATTGGGTTAATTTCTCACACTGCGTGCTCTCGATACAAGATTACTCCACATTGCACACGTGCCATTTCGGTTTACCTTCTCACACCGCACGGGGTACGATGCAACGTTGAGAACGCGTCGAAAGCATACGGGCGCTTTAATGGTTCTCGCTCGACCCTCTCTTCTAACGCAATTACAACCTACCAACGTAAATTTCCCCATTATGAAACCCACAATGCTTTTTACAATAAAGCTTGTGTTAGGTAAAATCTCCTAATTTTTTGGAATTACCTTCTACACTAATGCACAGTTTTCGACTATTATTAAAAATATATATTGTATATAATTTTTGATATTTTTGATATTTATTAAAAAGTACAAAAACTTTTCTTTCATAATACGAGACATCTGAAAACTGCTTAGTATTTTCGGCAGATTAGTACTGTTAAAATAAAATAAAATAATATAAAATACACATAAATTGATAAAGAATAAAATATAAATACTTATCATTTCTTTATATCTGAAAAATTATATTTGAAAAATAACTTCTTGTCACAATCAGACATCAAACTTTTGTACTCTCTGTATATGTATATATTTTTTGTTATAATCCTATGTAATAAATTCATGCCGGATTTTCTTATCGTATGTTAATCATATTCATCTATCCAATCAACAATTGACATTTCGAACTTTACTCGCTAAAAGAATGAAACAATTAAGTCGTAAATAAATGTTCACAAAATAATGAGTGATTTAATTTTATTGATGTCATGGCGCGATTGTTCGGAGAAGATTACGATATGCCTTTAAAAGTCCATCAAACTTAAAGGAACTTAAAGGAATTCGAAGATCGACGAGAGATCGACTGCGTCTTGAGATAAGCATTAATTCCTTCACCTTCTTTCAGACAATACATTCTTGTGTAATATATCTGTATATCAGTAAAATATATATTTTTTTAAATCAAGCTAAAATCATATTAAGTAATTTGCGCATGAAAAAAATATTATAATATTATAATATAAAATTATAATAAAATTATAATTATAATAAATTCTAATATAAATAATTATAAAAGCATAAATAAATTATAATTATAAAAATAATAATGCGTTATAAGATTACAAATATTAAAAAAATATTAAAATATTTCATTAACATGTTTTTATTAATTTTAAATATTTAATATTTATAAAAAATATTTATATATTTTAATATTTTAATGTAAGTTAAATATTCGGAACGATTGTTTCCTAATTGAGGTTAGGTTAGGTTGATCATGCGCCCCCCGAATACTCTATTGTATCGCTAGAAGATAAAATGCGCTGGGTCAAACAACGTGTTTATCGCACGACCAACTTGAGGAGAATACGTCGAATTTATCACATTTCGCGTGTATCGGAATCTATTATGGGAAGAGCTATTTTTATTTAAAAAATCTATCGTATTTCGCGCATACAAAATGCTATATTATTGATACATCTCAGGATTGCGTAACGAGCAGTTGCTTATCGAGACCCGTATAATCAAACATAATACGTTTTAAGAGTTCGTCATTGTTCGTCTGTAATGTAATAGTAATTATATTGCGGCTGTCCACATTAAATTACTTTGTATACAAATGACTATTTAATTACTTAATTTTTTCTTCATTAATCTTTCATTTGTGGATTGCTAACAATAATACACACACACACACACACACACACACACACACACACACACACACACACACACACACACACACAGGGTGAGGCATCTAAGACAGGCCACCCAAATAACTCCCACAGTTTTGAAGGTAGGAGAAAATGTTTGAAATTAAAGTTGTATGGTATCGAGGGGGAAATCTTGTGGAAGTGAACTTTTTTTTTTTTTTTAGGTGGAGGCGCTTATAGGAGATTTGAAGGTCATCTTCATTTTTTTAAATGGAACCACCCTAATTTTTTTATACAAATTGATTCCTCGCAATATTTGGCACAAAAAATTATAAGGGTAAGATGGCCAAAAAGTGAATAGTTTACGAAATATTTTGTACTTTATATTATACCATACTAAATACTTACCTAAACTCAACATGTAGTATTAATGCATAAAGATTGAAATGTACAAGGTGATTGAATGTTTATTTACATTCTACGATCCGTATATAAGCGATAACACCAGAGAGGACACGAATGTAAACATGAATATTTTATAGTTTATGTAAAATTATATCAAAATAAAGTACAAAATATTTCGTAAACTATTCACTTTTTGGCCATCTTAGCCTTATAATTTTTTGTGCCACATATTGCGAGGAATCGATTTGTATAAAAAAAAATTAGGATGGTTCCATTTAAAAAAATGAAGATGACCTTCAAATCTCCTAAGCGCCTCCACCTAAACAAAAAAAGTTCGCTTCCACAAAATTTCCCCCTCGATATCATACAACTTTGATTTCAAACATTTTCTCCTATCTCCAAAACTGTAGGAGTTATTCGGGTGGCCTGTCTTAGATGCCTCACCCTGTATATATTGGGTTTAATGGAAAGTTCGTGCCGTTTTTCGCTAACGGATGAAGACCGAAAAAACGACACAAACTTTTCGTTCAATCCAATATAATCATACGTTATAAAAATATATATTAATAAATTTTTTTTTTAATTATCCTTCTATATTTTTTTTAAGTCTATATTTATTGTATTTTATACAATACATAAAAAATATAATGCAGCTAAAAAGAAGACGCTTATTATCATTAAGTTTTTAATTTTCTGAATAGCTGAGAGAATTGTACGGATTTATAATGCAGCAATATTATGTCGCATTTAAAATATTAATTCTAAAATTCGAATGTGGAATAAAAACTAAAGAAAAATATGTTTGAATTTGAATTTTCGTAATTTGAATTTGCAAATTTAAAAGAAAAATATTGGTATCATACGATTTTCATCAATAACACAAATTGCCTACAAAACAATGCAATTTAATTCTGATTTCATCGTTTTAGTGCATTCTTTCAGATTTTTATATTTATATGGAACAAAATCGACTAACATTCACACATTCTATCCTTGAGCGTATCCGAGAGTAGACCAAAAAAAAAAGAACGTCCCGCCACATTGCGGACTCTCTGCAGTTCGAATATAAATGTAAAACTGACGCCTTATTTCTCAGACTCCCCGGTATCCCTCGGATCAGCAGGCTCGCCGCAGGGGAACCAGCCGGCGGACGCACCTTCACCCATAAACTTTCCTGCTCCAGGGGAGAGCATGGCCGACACCTCGACCCTGTCGCCGGAAGCAAACATGCCGGGCTCGCCGGGCTGCCCCGTGGTCAGAGTGACGAGCGAGTACCTGCTGGGTAGTCCGAGTCCAGGGACGCCACGAGACTCTCTCCGTGGTACCAGCGGAGGCGGCTGCGGAGTCGGTGATGGCGGAAGTGGAAGAGGAAACGGACAGGAGTGTCGCGACACGACGTGCTCGACGGACCGCGCGTCGCCCGACTCGGTCTTCCCGGATGCCGGTCCGATAGTAAGCTTCAGGGTCGCCGATGAACAGCAACAGCATCACCAGCAACCGCAACAGCAGCACCAGCAACAACGCTCCGCCACACCCGCGCCGACCAGATCGTCATCCTACTCGCCGATCCAGACGGTCTCGTCGACCCCAATTGCCCAGGAGGCCTCCTCGAGGAGCGACAGCCCGGACAAGGGCGACTTGTCGTCCGTCCAGACCAAGCAAGAATCCGACAACTCGGTCTTTGACGGAGGTGGAGGTGGTAGCGGCGGCGGGGGCGGTCGCTCGGAAGCTTCCAATCAGCCAAGTCACCGGAATAGCCCGTCGTCTCAGTTCAATCCGAATCAGAGTGTCAGTCCTGGCACAATCGGGTCCGCTGGGTCGCACGGACCCGCGCAACAGCAGCAACAATCGCCACAGACTCCGCCGACACCGCCGAGGCCGCGCGCGCCCTCGGTACCACCGCATCTGCTGGTTCACCATCAATTTTGGTCGCAAAACACCTCCGGTGTACAGGGATTCGCCACGCAGAGGTTACTCAACGGTGTCATCAGCAGTGCCGTGAGCTACGGCGGACAGAACGCTACTACTGTCTCCACCAATTCCGGCGGCGGTACCAGCAGCACCAGCTGCATCACCACCGGCGCCACTACTACAGCGATTTCTTGTAAGTATTGTGATTAATTTATTTGTATTTTTTATTAAGTTGCCTCAAAATTACGAATCTCTTCTTCAATTGATTTCATGATAAATAATTGAAAATTGTTACATCATAGGATCATTTATAAAAAATATATATAATACCCAGACAGCACAAGGATGTCCTTAGGACGTCCAAAGGGCATCCAGGACATACATGTAGGATATCCTCAGGATATCCCATTGTAATCCTCAGATCTCCTCTGGATGTCCTGAGGAAGCGTTAATGATAGCCGTATATTAACCTCTGGAGAATCCAGGGAGATCCTGTGGAACATCCTAAGGATTTTTATAGGATATGTTAGGGATATTTTTCGTATGTTTCAAGGAGCAAATTTTAAAATTTCAATATAAATTAAAATTATGTTTTGTTATTTACTGCCAATATTAAAAATCTAATATTAAAAATAGTTCACCGTTCTTTAATATTTGAGGCTTTCGTGCTATACATGAATATTTTAGGTTTGGCTCTCGGGTTTGAGTAGTGTAATATTTTCTAAACAATCCAATATCTGAATTCCCTATGTTGGGATTGCATCAAAAATTGAACTGATAGAAAATAATTACATTTGTAATTTCCTGTCAGTTGCTCTTTGCAAGCTTTATATAATTCTCATGACCAAATCTCAAATACGAGTTCGCGTGTCGCATAGCGGTAAACCAACGAACTAGCGGTTGAATACTATTGTTTGTAAAATTTTTGGAATGTTGCGAACAGTAACATTTCTCATGAAATATTAAATAAATAATAATTTTCGATATAAGAAAATGTGCGCATCAAATTCAATTATTAATATTAAACGAAATTAATGTTAACAATTAATTGCACATATATATGTCCTCTGGAAATCCAAAAGACATCCAATATAATAGACAGGGCAGATATATCCTACAGACATCCAGGGATTATCCAGTGGACATTTATAGGACATTAATACTTATTATAATACTTAAGATTTCTAAATTATATTAAATAGCCGACACAACTAAAAATAATTATGTATGCATATTAAATTTTTATAAATATATTTATAATAATATCTTAAAACATCCTACAAATGTCCTGAACCGTCTTGGACATATTCAGGATGATCCTGAGGATGTTTTGTGCTGTCTGGGTAATAAGAGATATTAATGGATGACATATACTTCCAAGAGAATATGTATCGATTTTAAAAATAATTTCGATAAATTTTCTATAAAAAAGATTTAAATTTTGTCACGTAATGAGATCGATTGTAAATAATGGAATCGAGTAGTTAAATGCTATTTGCATTACGATGTACGTTTAAATGGCAAAATAAAATAAAATAAAAAAAAACGCATACAATCGATCCATCGATGATCCATTTTAGGTGAAGGTATGAAACCACCGGCGCAGAGAGCAGCGCCGGCACCACCGCGGCCCCCGCCCACAGTTTTAATGGGCGAAATCGGCGGCGTCCGTACAATGATATGGTCGGCGCCGCCGTTGGACCCGGTACCGCCACCGGCGGCATCCTGGACGGCCACAGCGGCAGCGGTCGCCTCGTGCTCCTCGTCGGAGGAGTCGGCCGCTCACCTGCTGTTGAATCTCGGCCAGGAGTCCAGGGGTAAACCACCCTCCTCCACCTCCACCGCGGTATCGTACTCGTCCGCTGCCGCCGCCGGGCCACCCCTCAACATGGAGAGGCTATGGGCCGGCGATTTGACGCAACTACCGGCCGCGCAACAAATGCAGGCGTTAAATCTTACGGCTTCCGGTTCCGCCGCGCAGCCGTGGGTGAGCAACGGCGGCACGATCGTAAAGTCCGAAGCAGCCTCGCAGTCCATATCGTTCGCGCCGCCGGCGCCTCCCTTACCACCCCAGGAACACGAGGAAGACGAGACGCCCATGATATGCATGATCTGCGAAGACAAGGCGACCGGCCTGCACTACGGCATTATCACGTGCGAAGGGTGAGTATTACGATAATATTACGATTAAATATCGTTAACCTTTTCCGCGATACGCGGATCAACGTATGTGATAAAATATTCCGCTACATATCTTGATATGTTATTAATATCCGAAATTCTTTTTATTAATTTTACAAAATTTTATTTTTATTTTCACCGTCCCTTTCTCGTTCATGCGAAGATATCATAATCCTACAATATTTTTTTATCACAATCGTTGAATCCGAAATTAATAATTTTATATGATTTTGAATTTATACATTTTCAAAAATATTTAATAACTAATTACATTTCACCAATTTTACATTGGAAAAAAGTATTTACAACTTTGATGTTTTGCATGTTAAATACATATTGACTACATGATGTTGAATGCAAAGTGTGATTCGAATTCGTTACAATCAATTAAAAATTAAAATAAAATTTTAAAAGGATCTGATTCCTTTGAAAATATAATTGACTTTAACGATCAATAATATCTGATTCGAATTTCATCGAATATCTTAAACTTTACAAATTATATAGTTATTTTTTTCTTAAATGTATTTTTATCACATATAATTATAATTATAAAATTCACGCAAAATATTTTGTAACTATTAACACAAACTGGACAAGCGGAAGAAATTTTAGATTAAATTCACAAATTAATAGAAACTTATGTAAATTCAAAAAGCAGCAATAATAAATTTATGGCAAACACTTTATTCGCAATGAATTTATTCCTGTAACAGCAGCGATCGATTCGCGCGTGCATTCTAATCGCTCTGATAATATTAATTGTAATTCGAATTTATATGTATTTACTCGACAAATGAACTTTTTGGATGGTACATTGTAGCTCAAAAAAGAATCGGCTGATTCGCTTTAATTAGATTTAATTATATTGAAACTATTAATATATATATATATATATATCAGGGTTGGGAAAGTTACTTTATAAAAGTAACTCGTTACCGTTACTCGTTACTAATTTTAAAAAGTAACTCGTTACCGTTACAGTTACTAAAAAGTAACGAGTCGTTACAATTTCCGTTACTTTTTTACAATACAAACTAATAAATTATTTTGCATAAGAAAAACTTTTAAAAAATTGTAAGCAAGATTTCATTCAAGGTTTATTACAAAATAAATGATTAAATTTTATCGAAATTCTTTATTAATTTTTAATAAAATTTGTTGCTCCATAGTATCATCATTTAAATGCCCTCTTTGTGGTGTTAATACAGAGCCACCGATGCTAAACATTTTTTTTTACAGATGCACTGCTTGGTAGAGCTATATTATATTTAATAAAAAGTTTTTTAAGTTTTGGATAGTCGTTTAACATTTCTATATTACAATTATTTGATTTTAAAAACCGTTGCAATTCTTCTTGTTCAGATTCATTTTGCACCGTTTTTTGCTCAAAAATGAAAAAATCATCGTGATCGTCAAATTTTCCAGCTTTTGAAGAATTTTCAGTTGATCGGATTCCCAATAAATCCTCCAAGTAATTTTCAGCACGTTTTCTTTTTTCTCCGGTTAATCAGTTTAACTTAAATTTTGGATGTAAACATGCTGCTATTATTAATTCTTCTGTTTCAAATATTGTACGAAATCTAAAATCAAATATAGTAAATTAAGCGACATTGTTTGTTTTATTGAAATTAATACTTTTGAATCAATAGTTTAAAATAAAATAATATTTTTCAATTAAATCCTTATTTAAAATTAAATAACATATGTATTAATCAAATTAATAAGTTACCTTTTATTTAAACCTTGCTGAATAGCTTCAACTAATGAATGGCAATCTATAAGGTCAGATTTATTGAGATTTTCTAATTTTCGTTGCAAGGTACTTAGAACTGGTAGTAAATGAGAGCTCTGCTTTTCCGAAAAGATAAAGCTCTCATTGGATATCGCGCGTCGCGTCATCGCACTGGTCTGCAAGAGCCATAAGTTGATCAATCACATTCAAGCATTTTTACAACATAATAAGAATGCTAATTGGTCGATTTGCTTACGGCTTTACGGTTAAGATAAAAATTTTATCACGCACAATAGCAAGAATATCTTAAATAAATCAAAAAATTTGAAAAAAGTAACGATAAAAGTAACTGTTAAATTCGTTACTCGTTACCGAAAAATGTAACGAAGTTACTTTTTCCGTTACAAATAAAATTTGTAACGCCATTACCGTTACAGTTACCGAAAAAAAGTAACTGTAACGGTAACGGCGTTACAAGTAACGCGTTACTTCCCAACCCTGATATATATAGATAGTAAGCATAGTGTGTTGTCGAAATCGTGTGGTTGGTTGATCGCAAATACGAGTAACCTGCGTCGACTTTCGATCTTTATCAATATTCGAGCAAGTACATCTAATTGCATTTTGCAGACAAGAAATGTCAAGTTTTGAGTAAACCAATCTCAGAGCGGATACTATCAGTTCATTTGTACAGAAAATTCGTACATGAGAGACAGTTTGTTTACGTGTGATCTATTGTTTTGTTACAATATTTATCTTCTTATATATATATATATATATATATATATACTTTAGTTTTATCCGTTTTATAAATAAACCTTAAATCATTTTAAAGATAACACACGTCGAAAAGCACTTTTTATCGAAAAGAAATTCTATATGTACTAAATAATGCTTTATATAATACGAGATTTGTATACTTGATAAATCAATCATTTGATTTATATTATATCGATATTTCAAAGCTAATTCTTCATGAAATAAAATAAAATATTAAATTCAGACAATTTTTAGATGTACTTTGAATAATTTTTAATAAATTAAGGAAATATTCCAATTGCTTGATGTCTTATTGATTAAAAAAAAAAAAAAAAAATCTTTAGAATTCTTCACAATTTGACAAATTTATTTTATATTTTTTTATATTCGATATTAGTTTATATTTTATGTTCTAGAAGTATTAACATGTGATTAAAAAACACTCTTGTAGATTTAATAAAAACTTATAATCTAAATTTCGGATTTTTATATATTTATTTTGAATTTTCATTAATAATAATAATTTGTATATATATTATTTCTATTTTTATATTAAAAAAAATAATTTGTCGAAATATGTTAGTTTATGTATACGAATATTTCATGGTATACGTAAATGAAATTAAATATTAACTGATAATGCTTGCTTCTTTCTCATAGCACACATTAACACAAGGTGTGAAGGATACTTGTTGCATTTACTTCGGATATTCTCCAAAGATTTCTCTCTCTCTCTCTCTCTCTCTCTCTCTCTCTCTCTCTCAAACAACACTTTTGATTAGTCTTTGAAATTACCACAAGGTATCGTTTCTCTCTCGTCCGTCCTTGTCTAACTTTGATTTCTCGAGCGTACAAGTAGATTAGACGAGAAAAGTCTGCGTCAAGTTTTTCCTTCACACCCACAATACTCGTAACTTGGAGTGAATGAATCCTTGATCCAACCTCGTCATTTCCGCTGCGCGTAAAAGTGTTTCTTAGGATAAACAATCTCTCCTCTAATATATCTACTTTATTTAAAGAAACTGAAAAATCATAAGAACAGATCCTCGGTGGAATTTAAAAGCAGTCTTTTACAAACGGAAAGTACAAATCATTTTTTTGTCAAATTTTTTGAATATCGACCAAATTTCCGAATCTGTCATCTTTTTATTCTTAAAAAGATTTGAGATTTATATAATTTTATTACGCGTAAATTATATTTCACTACATTTCTACTGATATAGAAAGATCATTTAATTCTTACGTTTTTAATCGAATCTTACAATTAGTTAAATGATTAAATATTTACCAAACGCTTTTTGTAATTTATTGATTTATCGATTGAATAATTATTTAATCAATTATTTTTTGATGTACATAATAACATATGTATCTGTTTCAATTCTCTATTCGAAAATATGCTTATACATATTTATATAAATATATAAATTACACATAATATATATAAAATAAAATATACCGTACTCTATTGTTTCTCTGAAAATACAAACCAAAGTTTAAACCAAGGAATGTGAATTATTTTTTATCAATAACTTGTATGCACATTAATACATTATAATAGATGTAAGAAAAAAAGATAATAAATTTATCTAATATACAATAAGAAAATTTGATTCATTTATGAATTAAAAATAAGGTTCGATTTTCTGCCTATTACGTCTAAATTTTTCACATTCTTTTTTAAATATTTCAGCGGAATTAATTTTTTTAAAATCTTTTATATATTATTTACATTAATTGAGAGAGAGAAAGATAGCAAGGCAAAAGAGAATTTGCGAAGTCTAAGAAAGAATAGTTTTGTTATTTTATATTAATCAAATTTCATATTACGCTTCAAAAAAAAAAAAAAAATATATATATATATATATATATATATATATATATATATATATATATATATATATTATAAAAGAATTCAAACAGACTCACCTGTGAATCACAGACATCTCACGACGAGACTCTCTCAACAACGGTCATCCCTCTCAATTAATCCATTAATCCATTAGTCGAGCCTTCGATGCTTCTCGATGTTTCTTGATATTTAATAATGCTAAACGAATAACGCTAAACATGCTGAATGATGCGTCCCATACAGCACCGCAAGATTGCAACAACATTGCAACAACATTTTTCTGCAAGATTGCAACATTGCAGAAACATTGCGAAATGTTGCTGCAACGTTGTTATGATATTACAGCAACAGTAAAATGTCCGCCTACAGAAATATTGCAATATAATATTGTAGCAACATAGCAATATAATATATATGCAATAATGCTTTATATATATTGTATTTATCGACATAATATTCTTAACATGTAAAAAAAAATAATAAGAAATTAGGAATATAAGACTCAGCATCTAGTGTGTATATAGATTTTCTGTATTATAATAATAACGAAATTATAAAATGTAAATTTTTGGTTACACACTCGACTTCCTTCAGTGACAGAGAGTATCTAAGAGAAATAAGAAAAAACTCAATTTGCAATTGTGTAAATTTGCAATCTCTTTGTATCCGAAATATTCAGATATCCGGATGCAAAAAGATTCTGGTGGATTTAGGCATACAATGAGTTTTTTCACATCTCTCTCGTCTTTATATAATCTCAAAATTTATTTATTAAAATCTGAAGTATCTTGCATATTGGAAAATTATTATCAAATTTTTGATTTTATATAAGAATGGAAACTATTAAAAGAATTCTTAGTCCAATGTCTGAATCCCCCGTGTTGGGGTCATATCATACAACTTAAACTAATAAAAATAGTTATTATATCTTTAATCTTATTAGCCACTTTTTGTAAACTTTATATAATCACCGTGACTAAAAATTAAATGCGGAATAGATAGCGCAACATGCGCCGCATAGCGGTAAACTAATGAACTAGCGACTATTGAATACTTTTCTTGTAATATTTTCGTAATGTTGCTGTAACATTGCTGAAGTTATATTGTAAAATAATGTCTTTGCAATATTTCTGCAACATTAAACTGCAATATGCAATTTTGCAATGTTGCAGCAATGTTGTTGCAAGCTTTACTGTTATATGGGGTCACTCATGTCAATGTTCCAACGAATGCAGAACAATATCGAGTATCAACAAACGCGTGTAATCGCGATCGAACCGATTACTTGATACACGATCGCCGGACAAATCATTCGACACTCCCGACATTCGATCACATTCGCGAGAATCCGTTACGTGTGCATTCGTAGAACACCTTCGAAGGGCGCCTATAATAATAATTTCTATGACGGGACGCGGTCGATATCGATCATAGATACGCGTTCACTAGCGCGATCTAGTAGGAAAATTGAAAACGATCGTACTGTAAATTCAATTTTTTTGGCGCGCAATGGATTTAAAACTTCGAGAAGACATCGTCGTCAATCATGGCGGATACGCTGGCGTTACGCGAATATTTTAGACGAACGTAATCGACCGATCTATCTCGATCAATCCCTTTCGACGATCTCGATTATGCTCCTCGCTAATCCGGATGCTAAATAACACTCACGATGCTCGTCGAACGACGCGAGGTACGTAATATTCTTCCGAACGGTGGATCACTGGACGTCGGTCCGATCGAAACGCGAACGACGATCGCGAATATCGATAAATGCGTCGCGATCGTCGATCAAGTTGACATACTAACGATCGTACGATTCGTTAAATTCGACACTCCCGACACTCTTTGTACGCGAAATACGCCGGGATGGGCGAGACGACGCGGGAACGGGAAGTGGTAGCGACTCGACCTTCCACCAACGACGCGCGACACGAACTGTGACCAGTACTTCAGAAATTTGGTCATGTGACCGCTCCTCGCGGTTTACTTCACGCGACCTGAGAATATTCCCTAGAGAAGCGCGATGTCTTAAGATATCTTTGCATACTGACGCTTAATGCTTGTTTTTAGTGTCAAAAAACATCATGCGATCAAAAATAACGAATTAATATTTTTATTTTTAATCAGGTGAAGTCCTCTACCTCTGAAATTGAACGTCAATATAAAGTGAAACATCTTTATTTAATAGAGAATTCGAACGAATTATGGTAGTGTGCACTGGCGCATACTAGGTTATCGTTCACAGTTTTTTGTGTGTTCTATGATTGATACTGAAAATTTATTCCAGAAAAGTGAGATGGCATATATATATATATATAATGTACGGATTAATTGATTTTTGATCATAAAAATTTATCGAGATATGTGTTTACGCGTATTCTTGTTCGAATTTATTTTTTTATTTGCCGCTCAGAAATTATTGTAACTCATTGTCAATAAGAATTATATATCTCTTTTTATCCTTTATTTATGGTCATATGAATAGATTTTTATCTCGCCAATAGACCAAAGAAGAAAAAGCAATTAGTGCACATTAGGTGCATTTAATTGAATTTGCTATTAATGAGAATATTGTATAAAAAAATAGATTGATTATATATATATATATATATGGAAGAGTTGATTACACGCATATACACACTTGATTTTTTTTCTGCTCGATATTCATTTTTGGCAAGTTTTAAAACACGCAGGAGAAACTCTTAATTTTTCAACATAAAAATCGATAAATATACGAATGCAGCATTTCTTAAAAATGTTATTCTTTTAGATCTTTTTACTTGATATTATCTCGCATTTCTGATAAATAAAAATGTTTCTTTTTTCATATAATTTTTTATCTTGTTTATTTTTTATAATGTTTGATTATTGTGTTATAATTATCTTTAGAAATGGAATTTTCAGTAACACAAAAAAATTACAAGTTTTATAATGTATATTTGTTCTATATATTGAGGAGAGAGAGAGAGAGAGAGAGAGAGAGAGAGAGAGAAAAAAAAACGATTTATTTTTATTATTTTATAAAAAAGATTTTCCTTTCGAGATTCTAGATAAATAAATTATTATTGATTGAATGTTATATATACATATAGATAATTAATATAGAATATACCTAGATAAAATTAAAGAGTTTAATCAATTTGATTAATAGATGCAAAGGCTTTTTCAAGAGAACGGTACAAAATAGGCGAGTTTATACATGCGTGGCAGAGGGCGGCTGCGAAATCACGAAAGCACAGAGGAACAGATGTCAATATTGCCGATTTAAAAAGTGCATCGAACAGGGTATGGTTTTGCAAGCGGTTCGAGAAGATCGGATGCCTGGAGGAAGGAATTCTGGTGCGGTGTACAATCTTTATAAGGTATGCACTGATCTCAGTTTTTAACAACAAGAACGCTACTCTCTCTATGTAAATTACTTGAAAATTTCTGTTTTTTATGTCCCGTAAACAATGCTATATTTATAAATTTTTTTAGATAAAAAAAATGTTGATCAATGATTATCTATTAACGTTTTAATTATTGTTAATTTTTTCGCCAATATAATATTAATTTTTATATTTTGTTGCTGACATTTTTCTTTATCCAAATGTAGCAGAAAATTATTAATACGAGAGTAAAAAAATGAAAATCTTACTCATTTATCTCTTTTTATTTAATCGATTTATCTTTACATTAAAATATCCCCCAAATTATATTTCCCTTAGCGTCGTTATTCATTATTTTATTGCAAGAGGTAAATTGATGAGAATCGGTTATTAAAAAGGATTGCCTGTTGCTTATAGGTGAAATACAAAAAGCACAAGAAGAGCAACAAAGCGGGTGGTGGCATGAGCGGCGGTAATGTCGGTGGTGTAAACGGCTCGGGATCCCTGGGCGGCACCAAGGGCGCCATGGGTTCGACGATGCTGGACAAGCACATGGCCGCGGCAGCAGCAGCTCATCACAGCCAGCAGCAGCAGCAGCAGCAGCAGCAGCATGCTCAACTGGGCGGCAGTTTTCTTCATCATCACAAAATCTCGTCAGGCGACCCGCTCAGTTCGCCGCCTACCCCAAGTCACCCGAGCCACCCCGCGCACTCGGGCCACCTCGTCAACGGGACGATCCTGAAGACGGCACTCACCAATCCTTCCGAAGTGAGTATTCTTCGGCTTTATCATTTTAAAATTAACGAATTTTGAAGTTTATCAAAGTGAAATTGTATTGTTAATACATAGATCATTTCGATGATCATCAATGATTAGCGATGATGAATCGGCTAAATCGGAAGAAGAATTAATCTTACGAATATGTAATTTTTATGTAATATGAGATTTTTCGTCGCATAAAAATTTCATATAGAAAATTTCTTTTAATATTTAATATTAAATATCATTTCATGGAAAGTTGTTTATTCTGAACCGCATATATTGTATACAGGATGTCCCATTTTGAAGGACCCACTCAAATATCTCAGAAACACTGCGTTAAATCGAAAAATGTTTCAAACAAAAGTTGTGTGGCTTCAAGGGGGCCATAAGATGGTGACAATGATTTGACCTTGGAAAATCATTTGAAGGTCATGTGAAGGTCAACTTTAAAATCTTAAATGGAAACCCCCATTTTTTATTTAGTATTCTTGTAGCCGACATCGAGAGAGCTTTCCAAAACACTATAATAAAGTATTTCTTTATTAAGTACTTTTTGAGTTATTTTATATTTTAATCTGACATATTTTGATATAAAAAATAAAATATTTCGTAAAATATTCAGTTTTCGATAATTTTACCGTAATACTTCTATGTACAGAATAATAAGACAAATTAATTAGTGCCAAGAAAGACAAATAATTGTTTAAAAAAATACTTAAGTAAATAATTTTCTTAAAAACAATTTTTTTTTTATACTAATTGATTTGTCTCATTATTCTGTACATAGAAGTATTACGGTAAGATTATCGAAAACTAAATATTTTACGAGATATTTAATTTTTTATATCAAAATATGTCAGATTAAAATATAAAATAACTCAAAAAGTACTTAATAAAAAAATACTTTATTATAGTGTTTTGGAAAGCTCTCGATGTCAGCTACAAGAATACTAAATAAAAAATGGGGGTTTCTATTTAAGATTTTAAAGTTAACCTTCACATGATCTTCAAATGATTTTCCAAGGTCAAATCATTGTCACCATCTTATGGCCCCCTTAAAGTCACACAACTTTTGTTTGAAACATTTTTCGATTTAACGCAGTATTTCTGAGATATTTGAGTGGGTCCTTTAAAATGGGACACCTTGTATATATTGGTGCCGATATGTCGATATTCTAACAAAGAAAAAGTGAGATTGATCAAAGAATCTGTTATTAGAATTAGAACCATAAATGTTCTCTCACGATTTTATGCAGAATTTCTAAACATTTCTCATGATATATCTAAATAAAAATTCATTCAACGCACTCGCTCCAAATGATTTATCGCTGAATCTGAACGTGTGAATTCGCCTTGAGCGGGAGAGAAAGATTCGCCAGAGCGGATCGCACGATTCTTCTCGCCTGCTTCTGCGTGTCTCGCAAAATAGAGTTGTCAGAGAACTAGTTTCATTGCGACATGATGTGTGCATCGCGTGTCATAACTTTTACTTGTTTCCCCTAATTATTCGAGCATTACGCAAGATATATTCGTCGTCAGCGACATAATGCAGATTAATCTCGATCGCTAGATGTGTATCACTTATTATCAGTGATGTGCGTGAAATACATGCGAAAACTTTCTAAAAATTGCTTTGATCGCACGATTATTCGAGCTGAAAGTCTGCTATTAATTCGTATGACAAGCGAGAAGTTTTTACATTGTCTTTTATCGTTGGCACGATCGATGTATAGGTCAATATTCTCGCGGCTTCGATTCAAGTATCATGCTTGCTTGCCCATCGTAATTTACGTGATTTATACGGCATAGTTGTAGTTAAAAATTGAGCATGGTTCAACAAAAGTCGACTCCTCGGCCACGAATAGAGGAAGCCGGAGCTTTGAGATGAGAATGTCCTGCAGGCATCCTCGCTTTCACTTTCGAAGCAGCTGCGATGCAAGATCGCTCGAAAATCGTCCCGATGATGATCTTTCGCGTTCTTCTTTCAATCTAATAATGTCTTAAATTTTCCTATACACTATCATTTACTTTTTTCGATTGGTTTAACGTCTCTCTTTTATAATTTTTGATTATTCAGCATTAAAAAAATTATTTTTGTCAACTGTGCCTTAAATCTTGTATTAAGATAAAGTCTACTTAAAGTCAAATAAGTTTGATTCTTTTATACTTATCTATTTGGCTATATTTTTCTTTGTCTATTTGCAAAATTGATTAGTTCGGATATTTTCAGAGATATTCTATTCTCATGGATTAAACTTGTATGATCGAAACATGCGTTGTATGATGCTTTCGATTAATACTTACAATCCGCATTCGGCATCGATATCCTTAAGTGGGAAAATACAGATCGAATCATTACGATGAAATCAGAATTGCATCATCGATGTCTACGAATCTATGACGGCAAAGAACCTGTTACGATCACGTAGAAATCTTAGATCAATCATCGCGGAGCGTGCAGTACTTTACATAGCGCACTTTCAGAAACGATATAATGATACATTGTACGCGGTACTTGCCAATTAAATGATTACGAACTTACTGATCTTACGCTTAGTAACGAACTAGAAAATATGTAGTTAATATCAGGGTTGGAAAGTAACGCGTTACTTGTAACGCCGTTACCGTTACAGTTACTTTTTTTCGATAACTGTAACGGTAATGGCGTTACAAATTTTATTTGTAACGGAAAAAGTAACTTCGTTACATTTTTCGGTAACGAGTAACGAATTTAACAGTTACTTTTATCGTTACTTTTTTCAAATTTTTTGATTTATTTAAGATATTATTCTTGCTATTGTGCGTGATAAAATTTTTATCTTAACCGTAAAGCCGTAAGCAAATCGACCAATTAGCATTCTTATTAAGTTGTAAAAATGCTTGAATGTGATTGATCAACTTATGGCTCTTGCAGACCAGTGCGATGACGCGACGCGCGATATCCAATGAGAGCTTTATCTTTTCGGAAAAGCAGAGCTCTCAATTTACTACCAGTTCTAAGTACCTTGCAACGAAAATTAGAAAATCTCAATAAATCTGACCTTATAGATTGCCATTGATTAGTTGAAGCTATTCAGCAAGGTTTAAATAAAAGGTAACTTATTAATTTGATTAATACATATGTTATTTAATTTTAAATAAGGATTTAATTGAAAAATATTATTTTATTTTAAACTATTGATTCAAAAGTATTAATTTCAATAAAACAAACAATGTCGCTTAATTTACTATATTTGATTTTAGATTTCGTACAATATTTGAAACTGAAGAATTAATAATAGCAGCATGTTTACATCCAAAATTTAAGTTAAACTGATTAACCGGAGAAAAAAGAAAACGTGCTGAAAATTACTTGGAGGATTTATTGGGAATCCGATCAACTGAAAATTCTTCAAAAGCTGGAAAATTTGACGATCACGATGATTTTTTCATTTTTGAGCAAAAAACGGTGCAAAATGAATCTGAACAAGAAGAATTGCAACGGTTTTTAAAATCAAATAATTGTAATATAGAAATGTTAAACGACTATCCAAAACTTAAAAAATTTTTTATTAAATATAATATAGCTCTACCAAGCAGTGCATCTGTAAAAAAAAATGTTTAGCATCGGTGGCTCTGTATTAACACCACAAAGAGGGCATTTAAATGATGATACTATGGAGCAACAAATTTTATTAAAAATTAATAAAGAATTTCGATAAAATTTAATCATTTATTTTGTAATAAACCTTGAATGAAATCTTGCTTACAATTTTTTAAAAGTTTTTCTTATGCAAAATAATTTATTAGTTTGTATTGTAAAAAAGTAACGGAAATTGTAACGACTCGTTACTTTTTAGTAACTGTAACGATAACGAGTTACTTTTTAAAATTGGTAACGAGTAACGGTAACGAGTTACTTTTTAGAAAAAATAACGGTAACGGTAACGAGTTACTTTTATAAAGTAACTTTCCCAACCCTGGTTAATATAATAAAAATCTAATAGAATTTGTGTGTGTGTGTGTATTATTGTAATTGCAGAATAAAATATACGAAAATTCAAAGATCATTTATCAGTGAACGATTATTCACGGTCATTGATCGGTTTTATTTTGTCTCGCATAAACTTTTGATAGAAATTCTTCCAAAATGACAAGGACATATATGTATATTCTGCATGAAGAATTTAGGATATTTTAATGCGATTGTCGAACAATTAGCGGAATTACGCGGATGCAAGTCGCAAATTTGGCTTGTATGTCAATTCGTTTCTTTCGCATCGATTCTGGAATGAATGAACCTCCCCGTCACAATTTCACTTTCTTACGACTCAATTTGCGCAAGCCGCAAGGTTTTCCATATTATGAAAGCTGATAGATAGAATGAACGAAAATCGACCGATTGTCGTCGATCTCGTTGTGTGGCACAATTTTTTATCTTTGTCTACATTTTTGTACATAATACGAAACGTTTATACATATATCTTGCAAAATTATATATATATCTTCGCGAAATATTGTTTCTGTATATTTCTATATTTTTTCAAGTGGAACGTTCGCGAAATTAATTGAAAAATTATGCACGTCCGATTAGATGAGCAAACGAAAGTACTGCCGCGCTCAATGGCCCGGTAGAGGCCATTGCCAAAAGTGAAACCGGTGCCATTAAAACTGAATAAATATTGACTGTTGCGGTGCTCCATTAAAAAGAGGTTAGGTCACTTTCGAGCCGCGGTCGAATCATCATATATGCGAGATGCACAACGAAACAGTCGCATACATCTTCAAAGTAGGAATTTCGTGAAAGATAAAAAGTCGCGATTGCTTTCATCGAGAAGAGAAATATAATATATTTAACTTTTTCGGCCATGAAAAGAACGTAGAAATAATTTACTCGGTTAGTCGGGATTTTAATTTCAATATAAATTATGCATCATGGAGATTAATATTTATTTTTACCATCAGAAAATAAATTCCGTAAACAAATTTCTCTATGAAATTGTTTTTATTTGTGTAAAAATTTTTGTACGTATAAAATATTCTATATAAATATATTTTTTAGACAGAATTATTTTCTTTATATTTAATTATATTTTAATTATATACTTTCTTTAGACATAATTAATTACTTTAATATTTAACATTGTATGTATTATATATTTTATATACATTATAAGAGTACATAAATATATATAAATGAACAAATTAAAAAATACTTGTATTACTTACATATATTTGTTACTAAATGTAGTATCTCTATCTTAACAGAAATATAAATAATCTTTTTATAACTATTATATGTTTACTAAGATATGTGATATAATTTATACACTGAAAGTGAAATGACATTAAAATTAACCATCATATATTTTTACTATTAAATATCTTGCAAAAATGTCAATGCTCACAGATACATCAAGCGCGTAATCTCAAGAAATTTTTTGATATAATTACGGGGAAATAATATATGCTTAATATCTTCCACGAGTATTTAAATATTACAACTTTGCTAACAATTGCTATTAAAATAATTCTAAACAGAATTATAATTTACGCACAGCGTATTCCTATAAAATCGCTGCACATAGTGCAAGTACATTAATAAGCGACAGTTGCAGCGAGCGTCATCACCAGATACCAACAATGTCAGATCAGTGATGCCAGAATTGAGACGCGAGCAACATGACTCCGTAGTGGAGGGGATACTCACACAAGCGTAAACCGTGTGCATGTAATGCGCAGAGCGCTCTGCGCATTACATGCACACGGTTTACGCTTGTGTGAGTATCCCCTCCACTACGGAGTCATGTTGCTCGCGTCTCAATTCTGGCATCGCTGTGTCAGATACCCCTTCATTATAACGCGCGAAGTATCGTTAACGTTAAACGTCGTTCATCATCGTCTCTGCGAACGATACATTGGCGACGAAGACAGGGACAATAGAAAATCAGCGGCAGCCGGTGCCAAGGACGGGCAGTTCCCCGGCGGTTTCGTAACTCGTGAAAGTTTGCATGAGGGACAGTGACCTCACCCTTCCTCCGCCTCTCACGTTTCCTTTCCTCCAACACCTTCTTGATATCCCCTCCTTCATCTCCCCCGCATCACTCCCGTTTCTTCCTCATGTTGAGCCTTCAACTGCGAATGCATCCCACGGTTCTCCACGAACTGGTCGTTTATGCATGGATCTTCAAGATATCCGACAAAGCGACCAGCTTTCCCCGAAGTCAACTGAGTTGGTGGACTCTCTCTCTCTCTCTCTTTTCTCTTTATCACGCCCTCGTGCACTTCGCGCCCGACCCCGAAGAAGTGTTTCGGGGTCCGAAAGGTCAGTGAAAGGCTGAGTCTATACCGGCTGGATTGACACGCGCGGCCGCCGAACTCGGATTGTAATATGAATAATGCTTTAGGAATCGTAATTATCGTTTGAATCTCGTCGAGATCATTTTTTTTTTGCACTGTGAAAAACTTTAAGGTCACGTAGACACGACCGAAAATCTTTGATGTCACATTATAATATGATTGATTAGTATTAAAAATATTGAAAGCAATATTGACATATAGCATATCTAAAAATGGTATGATATATAGAATTTCCGATAATATGTGATTTTAATCAACGATCTATACGAGCGTTAAAACATATAGAACAAGAATATGGAGCAGTTTGAGAGTTATATATATATATATATAAGCAATATATGTATTTTTTATATATTAATAATGCGAATGATATATGTATTCAAGGTGGTGCATTTACGGCAAAGGTTAGACAATGCGGTAAGCAGTTCGAGGGATCGAGTCTTTCCTTTGGATGCGACCCTAAATATGATCCAAACCCTTATAGATTGCGACGAGTTCCAAGATATCGCCACATTGAGAGTACGTGAACATCATTACATTCTTTTACTTTAGTAAAATGTACAGAATTTTTCGATTCTAAAACGACAACGTATAAATATTAATATAAATTTTCCTACGAAAGAATATTTCTCGTATATATGTACATATACATACATACATATATAATATGCAAATGTAATTAATAAGCGCTATTTAATTATTTTAATTTATTTCTTTAAACAATAGCAACTAATGAGAATGATGAGATATTTTTTAAATTGATTTTTTTATTGAAATATTCTTTAATTATAAAGATAAAAGTGCATAAAATATTGTGATAATTTCTTAAACAAAACATCGCGCTTCAAGATTATACATAAACATCTTCCGTATTATAGAACTTGGACGACCTGCTGGACCATAATTCAGATTTAAGTGAGAAGCTGTGTCAGATAGGAGACAGCATAGTGTACAAGTTGGTGCAGTGGACCAAAAGGTTACCGTTTTACCTTGAGCTACCAGTCGAAGTTCATACGAGGTTGCTCACCCACAAATGGCATGAACTTCTTGTGCTGACTACTTCTGCTTATCAAGCGATGCACGGTCAGCATGGGTTAACTAACGTTGGTACTGATGGGACGGGAGCAGATTTTATGCAAGAAGTAATTATTTTTGTAATAATTTATACGTATTATAAGCATAATGTAAATATTTTCATCTTGTAACATACATATATTTTCTAGAAGTTATAGCACAATAGTTTTATAGTCTTTTATATGTAGACCTTACGAAACAAACTTAAAATTTTTCTCACGCGTATTTAGATTTTCAACTTAATTTTTAATAAGAATTTCATAAAAGAATCTCAGCCATTTATTTCTACACAACAATATTAAGTTTCGTTGAATAGTGTAATATAATGTAATATTTCGATAAATGCTCCTTAATATCATAGATTTCTTCGCATTGATAAATATATATATATATATATATATATATATATATATATATATAATTTTAATAACATTATTAATTTATGAATATGTTTCAATTTTACATATATTTTTAACAATGCACTAATATATATTATTTGTGGAATAAACGACGAATATATTTAAGTTTGTTTTTAATTTTTCATAATTTCAGGTAACGAACAACATGTATACGTTGCAAACGTGTCTAACCAGCATGATGGGTCGGCCGATAACCATGGACCAATTGCGGCAAGACGTAGGGCTCATGGTAGAAAAAATTACGTACGTTACGCTAATGTTCAGGCGGGTGAGGCTACGGATGGAGGAATATGTCTGTCTAAAAGTAATCACTATGCTCTCACAAGGTAGGTATTTCATTGACGTGTGTCGGTTCGCGTCTTTATGTATTTTTTAACTTCCTCAATTATATAATACAAATAATATATAATAATAAAAATGTGTATCTTCTTCCCGATGCTACAATTGGAGATGCGAAACGTAAGTTTAAAATATTTTCTAGAAGCGTCTTCGCATACGCATGCATAGAATATAGAATATTTTTATTTTTAGAAAAAATCTGAAAAAAATTTTATTCTATAGAAAAGTATTTATGTATATATGTATGTATATATATATATATATATATATATATATATAAATTCTTTTAAATAAATTATTATTGTTTGATATATATAATCTAATTTATAAAAAAAATGAAAATAAAGAGAGTCAAAGAATAAAAAAATTCCACAAATAACATTTATAATAAATTTAATGCCTCAAATTTCTTAAATATATCAGATATCAGAATCTTCGCATGTTTTACCTGATCTCTCCTGATCTGTCCCCTTAGCACGAGGAAATAACTCGGACTTAGACCACATACAAGATCGATACATGAGCTGTTTGCGAAGTTTTGTGGAGCACAGCGCACCCCAGCAGCCAAGTCGGTTTCACGATCTTCTCGTTAGGTTGCCTGAAGTAAGTTCAAAACAAATATGTCAAACATATTAGTTGCTTTCCATTTGCACTCAACTGACCCAGACAGCACAAGGATGTCCTTAGGACGTCCAAAGGGCATTCAAGACATATATGTAGGATACCCTCAGGATATTCCATTGTAATCCTCAGATCTCCTCTGGATGTCCCGAGGAAGAGTAAATGATAGCCGTATATTAACCTCTGGAGAATCCAGGGAGATCCTGTGAAACATACTAAGGATTTTTATAGGATATGTTAGGGATATTTTTCGTATATTTCAAGGAGCAAATTTTAAAATTTAAATATGAATTAAAATTATGTTTTGTTATTTACTGCCAATATTAAAAATCTAATATTAAAAATAGCTCACCGTTCTTTAATATTTGAGGCTTTCATGCTGTACATGTACATGAATATTTTAGGTTTGGCTCCCGGGTTTAAGTTGTGTAATATTTTCTAAACAATCCAATATCTGAATTCTCCATGTTGGGATTGCATCAGAAATTGAATTGATAGAAAATAATTACATTTGTAATTTCCTGTCAGTTGCTCTTTGCAAGCTTTATATAATTCTCATGACCAAATCTCAAAGACGAGTTCGCGTGTCGCATAGCGGTAAACAAACGAACTAGCGGTTGAATACTATTGTTTATAAAGTTTTTGGAATGTTGCGAACAGTAACATTTCTCATGAAATATTAAATAAATAATAATTTTGGATATATGAAAATGTGCGCATCAAATTCAATTATTAATAGTAAACGAAATTAATGTTAACAATTAATTGCACGTGTATATGTCCTCTGGAAATCCAAAAGACATCCAATATAATAGATAAGGCAGATATATCCTACAGACATCCAGGAGTTATCCACTGGACATTTATAGGACATTAATACTTATTAAAATACTTAAGATTTCTAAATTATATTAAATAACCGACACAACTAAAAATAATTATGTATGCATATTAAATTTTTATAAATATATTTATAATAATATCTTAAAATATCCTACAAATGTCCTGAACCGTCCTGGACATATTCAGGATGATCCTGAGGATGTTTTGTGCTGTCTGGGGAGTCACTCAGTTATGTGAGTATTTCATACTCAGACAATGACGTCATTGACCTGCTTATTTTGGTAACAAAGCTATCACATAATAATATAGATTCATAACCTCACTTTTAATGTGAGTCTATTAGACTCACTGAAGCACACGGTCTCGATCGTGTGCAGAAACCACGTAAGAACTCAGTTGAATCTCACTTGCTAGCATCAAAAGGAACATGCATTCAACTGAGTAATGACGTCACAAGTGAGAATTATCTGAGTTTTGATATAAATGGAAAGCAACTATTATATTCATAAATGTTCAAAACAAATGATTGATAAAATTTTTTAATTAAAATTAAATAAATTAATCAAATATTATTTGTTATATAAAAATTTAAATAAAAATTAGACAATAAAATTGAATTTAACTTAAATTATTTAATTAAGTGTAAAAATATTTATTATTCAAAATTAATTCTAATATCGTAATCTTGATTTAAATTGTTTTTATTTATATATGCATAGAGAGAACGTAATAATATCATAAAATGATAAATTACCTTTTAAATAAAATCCATCTCTTTGCTAAATTACAGGTACAATCGGCAGCGGCTTTACTACTCGAGAGTAAAATGTTTTACGTTCCTTTCCTATTGAACTCAGCAATTCAAAGATAGTAAATAAACAAAATGACGCTAAATGAAGCTGAATACCTATATATATATATACTATACATATGTTATAAATATATACACACAAAAGTAAAAGAACCGAACAAACAGACAACAAGCAACAAACGAATAGAAAAACAGAAAGAAAAGAGTCCAACGAGAAAAATAGGGGATTCGAACCGAATGGGGAAAGGCTTTGTTTGTGAATGTATAATAAATATATATATATAAAAGTATATATATACATATAAATAATATAAATGTGTGTGTTCGTTGCGTTGTACAAATGAAGGAGGACGAATAAGGAGAAGAGATCGTTCAAACGAAATGGAACGATAAGAACAGTGGACGATAGAAAGTAATTACGTCGAAAGCGAAAAAGAGAGGGAGAGTTTAAATAAAATATTAAAGAAAAAATATAAGAATTAGAGAGAGAGCGAGAGAGGGAGAGAAAGGGAGGGAGAGAAAGAAAGCGCGCCACCTCGAGATGGGTAAATCAATCGAGGAGGGAACTGAACTTTTTTATCGAAACTAAAAGACTATAATATAATATATTTCTGTACGCAAACACGTACCGCGCAACTACGTCATTGTGTGTTCACATTGCATAATCTGATCGATAAAATAAGACTCTCGTTACGTACCGCTCACCGTAGGCCACCTACTATCATCACTATTACTATTGCTACTATTACCGCCACTTTCTACTACTGCTCTCGAAGCTAAAAGAAAGAAGAAAAAAAAACAGCAGCAGACACCATGAAATGACTGAATGAAGGATCATCAATAGTTTGGATCGATCGACTGGCCGATGACGACGCATTATTGTCATCAAAAGCTCGACGTAAAATCATCGAATTACAATCGAAACGTATTAACACACGTTCCCATACATATACACACACACACACACACATATATACATTTTCTAAATACCTCGCCACGATGTATCGATGTGATCTTCTCCTCGCAATTGTCTCTCGCCATCAACGTGCGTAAAGAAAGGATGTGATACTACAATTACTTTCTTCTCCCGTTATCATTGTACCTGCACATCGTCGACAGGAATACGTTATAAATCTTCAGAAATAGAAACATAACAAGTGTAACTTTTCACATTCATCGAAAATAGAATTGTTTTCGGTGCGAAACACAACCGTGTAATATCAAAAGATCAGAGCGAAAAGTGGAAAGATTCACTGATTAATGTTCAAATAACGTAACCGCGAGAAGAGGAGAGAACCACAAGGAAACGGAACTATACGCAAGAACCTCGTATATTCGGTGTCTCACATCCGTACTACACATGCATCCAGATACGAGTATTTATTAATACGTATGTATACCACAATCGTCAATTTCGAGTCATCATCATCTTCGTCGTTGTCGTCGTCGTCATCGTCACTGTCGTCGTCGTCGCCACCATTCAACAGTCCAAAGCATGGTCCAAGCGCGCAACACAAAAGACTCTCTTTACTCTATTATAGTATTGGTTCGTTCATTTACATTTTTTAAGAGACTTTTACACGCGCATTAATCATTAATTCTAGGGTTTTCCGCTTGCGTCGCGCGTTCTTCGGACGATTTCCGATCTTCCATTTACAATTTTTAAAGGCCGTTTGTTTTCTATACTTATTGTATTATCACTTGTAAGGTAAAGTGATTTTCATAAATGAGGTTAAATCTTTTAATTAACATTTGTAGGAATAATTCGCAAATTAACGAAATTTTATATAATTTGCAACATTGGCTGACTAGTATATATTACTAATAAATAAGAATATAATTTTAAACAGGAAAAGTAAAAACATAATAAGTATCACCATTGAATTATAAAAAAATGTTTATGAAAAAAGATTTGTCATTTTTCAGATATTACATTTGATTATAATTATTGTAAAAGTGGAATTTTTAAATTATTTAGTGGTTAAATTTTCTAGTCTTATTGTTAGTAATTTTATACTTTTTTATTCACAAATATTTTTAGCGTTTCTGATGGAAATTATGATAAAATCATAATGAAATAGTACTGAATAACATACTGAAATCTTAATCATTTAATCCCTTTTTGTTGCCACTTTATTAAAATTTCAATACAAATTCGGAAAAATTTATTAAAAATCGATTTTATTGAACTAATTTTAATAAAATTGTATTTATTTAGAAAATTTTGTGAAAGCCCATTCACAATACAAGATTGCAGATAGCTTAATGTAATTAAATAATAATAATAATAATAATAATAATATATATATATATATATATATATATATATATGGATAATTAAATTTAAATAAGTTAATTTATCGAATTCATCAACAATTTTATTTATTAGAAATTAGATTTTACAACCTAATCCTAAGACAA
This sequence comes from Polyergus mexicanus, assembly GCF_030449975.1. Taxonomy (NCBI): domain Eukaryota; kingdom Metazoa; phylum Arthropoda; class Insecta; order Hymenoptera; family Formicidae; genus Polyergus; species Polyergus mexicanus. Next base: position 5,279,298 of record NW_027223344.1, read on the forward strand.
TAAACGGATGATTTTCATTTATTCGGACATTTATCTGCCCAATTTCTGGACAATCAATTCATATCAATAATTTTCATTAATATTTATATTATGTTAATATTTCAATAAGCTTCAATTAAATAATCTTTGAAAATATAACAAAATTTTTAGTAAAATTCTGCAAATTTTAAAACCAAAAGTAATATTTTGCAAGTTTATCGTTAATTTTCCAAAATATTCATTAGTTTTCTCTAAAATTAGTAACAGTATTTAATCATATTTTATTATGAAAATTCTAGTTTATATTGAAATAGATTCAGTAATTATTTAGTCATTTTCATACATTTCAGACATTTTCGATAAATTTATTATAGTATCGACAAATTTTTTTTTTTGTATAATAAGATATACGATAAATTTTTTATTTAAGTATATATTATTTCGATAATTCTCTTTATTTAAACTGTTTCGATAATTTTTTATTTGAGAGATCTTTTATTTGTATTCTCGATAAGTTTTTTTATTTTCTAACTTTTGCGCGATAGATGAAACACTATATGGCATTTTTTCTTTGCATTTCCATTCTTATTAAATTACTATAAAAGTGTAAAAAAAAAAAAAAAAAATGGAGAATTGAATCGTTCGCAGCACGCGCGTCGTTCATTTATTCGATAATCGCGACTAAAGTATGAAGAGCGAAGAGCTCTCTTATATTATTCCTCGCTGAAATGATATTTTCATAGTATTACGACGAAAAAGAAATAAAGAAGCGCAACGTGTACATATAGAAACATTACATGAGCATTCATATCTCTTTGTCGCGAGGAAATTTCGCTAAATTTTTTTTCCATGTTATTATCAAATAGCTATAAAAAATTATTTAAAAAATCGCTCTCTCTTTTTTTTTTTTATGATATTCAAATAGCATATGTATATACATATATATACAATCTATAAGCAAGTATACATATATGTGTCCAGATGGACTAATTGTGATAATCGATCGCCTCGCGAAACTGAGATATTGATCGCTCTATGATTGTTTCAATCATTTGTGGAAACGTCGTAAAATCGCAGAAAGAAGAAAGAAAGTCGGTGGCTGATGCCGTTCGAAACGTCGTTCGTGTCTTGGAAGATATTGCTCCTTGTATACGCATAACGATTAACTCCGCACATTCTGTCGACATGATTGTTTCATCTTGCCTCTCCATAGAAAATATCGTAAATATGCGCTAATTGCTTGACAAGCTCGTGGCCACGAAGATGTTTTGGAAGGCATTATTTTTTATCCTTTACAAATGTGTTAACTGCATTTCAGCCTTTGTTTCTTCACAATCTCCTTTCAAATACTACAATAGAATACTTCCCAAAACCAACTCGTCTGATTAATTTTAATTGCAATTTAATTTTCTCAATATTTTTTTAACATAAAATTTAAAAAAATGGCAATAAAAAATTGATAGTAAAATTAAAAAATTAAATAAAACAAAATAATATAACTAAGTAAAATGAATAATTGAAATTTGATACTTGAACCAACTTTTTCTCTATAATCAGGAAATATATACAAAAAAAACTTGACTTATTATTATTAATCAGAATATACAGTGTGACATAAACTTACGATTGTCATTATGAAATTATATTTGAGTTTTATTCAAAATTATGTTTAGAATCAGTATATACATGTATATATTAGCTTTACATTACTAATATCAAATGAATATGTTACATAGTAAGTTACATGAGCACTGCAAGTTATAAAATTAATTATAATAACATGACATTATATATTTATTTCGATTAATGCCAACTTTACGGATCCTGATTTGTCATAATTTCTATATCAAGCACGTTAATTTTAAAAACGAGTAAATTGATGTTAATTATTTTTTTAATTTTCCAATTTTGTCCTACTTTATATTATCGTCAAGCCTTTAATCGCATTCGTGGCCACGAACTGCACGTTCCAGAGATCAACATAAATTATGATACGGACCTTGGGCCTATTAGCCTAGGGATACTTGTCCATACTATAAGACTTAACTAAACGATGAGATACTTCATACAGTAAACGTTGTATATTATTTGACGTTAAGAACCATTAGAGGTAACAGCTCCTGTATTCCTCAGACATCAAACGCTTTCTGTGTTTAATTCGATGATGTTGCAAACGCATAATTACTCTTGTTAAAAAAACCGAGAAAATTTATTGGCGAATAGGATAGAATATATGTATATCTCATTTTTATTGTCTTACCGAGTAGATTTAATTGGATGAAAAAAATTGGGTATTTTTAAACTAGGCGAGTATCACTGTGGTCTCAGTTAATACTTTTTTTCGGAAATACCTTGATTTCACCTAGATTTTATATTTCCTAGCAATAAAAGGAAATAAATCTGTTTTTAGCTTATTTTTTGCTTTTTAAGGAAAATGCGTATATATTTTGGAGAAAGAAAGAGAGAAAAAAGGAATAAATATATATATATATATATTCGGTACAGTGTTAACGACATTTGTTAGTATTCTTATTATTGAAAAATGTCGCATGGGACATTAATATTGATATCATTTGATTTGATATTTATTAATAATTATCCAATTAGCCAACGATTTTCGTCAATAATTTAAGACAAATACCGATAACATATAATACATGATTTAATTAATATTTTTCTTTTTTATTGCTGTACCCCTTTTGTTGAATCAATATTGTGCAATATAATATTGTGCAATTAGGATATACGCAAAAATGACACATTATTCGCTCTCTCTTTCGTCTTCTTTTCCATCTTTCTCTCGATTTTTTCTTATTTTCCCTCTTGTTGTCGTTAGTTCGTAAAATCATTGCATATTTCTTGCCAAGAAATTGTTCGTATAATGTTGTCTTTATTATCAGCATTGTATTGGTTAACAGCCGTCGCGCTGTTCACGAAAAAAGAGTTTTGAAAAAGCGATTTTATATACGTATGTATATATATATATATATATATATATATATATATATATATATATATATATCACAGGGTTTAATTTACTGGGTTTATCGCGCCACTGCTTCTTCGTTACATTCTTTGAACAGTGTAGAATTTTCATTTTTATCGATTTTTCAATAATTAAGCTTATTACGCAATAAATGTATCAAGAGAATTTAACAAATCAAATTTTCGAAATAAAAAAAAAAGATAAAATGAGCTTATTCTTTAGACAATCACAAATAATTTATACTTGAATTAAAAAAAACTTTATTTAATGTTTAGTTATCGAAATATTTTAATTTTGAAAAATTTAGATTTGAAGAATTATAATTTAGAAAATTACATAGAGAGTTGTATGTACAAGAAAAATATAAATCTTATAAAATTGGATCGAATCAAAGTTATTTTTACAAAAAGTTCAAGTTAGTCAAAAGTTCGGAAGGCAAAAAGAGCGGTTAATTAGTGTGTATATGTGTGTGTATGTGTATGTATGTATGTATGTATGTACATATGTGCGTATTTTTTCAAATATTTTATACAAAAATGTGCATCGATGTCTGGGAATACAGTAATTGCTTACGGGAAAGCTAAAGCGTTGGATCAGCAAGACTTAGGGCATTATACTACAAAGAGTATTATCATGCCCAACCCTTTAATATTTAAGTGCGAGTGAGAGTCTATTGAGCAAAAGAATGATAGGAAAAAAGAAATCTAACGAAAAAGAAAAAAAAATGAAAAAAAAACCGCAAAAAGCAGTACGCGCCTCTCGTTTGTGGGTTCAACTTTGTGTACATATTGTACGAAAAGTTTAATAATAACTATGTTGAAAGTACTAGTCCTCTGTCTTTGTATAATTCCGTGTTATATACTCGTGCTCACGAAGGCCGCAAGTGGCGCCGCCGCCGCTTCATTTTTCAAATTATGGGGAAGTGAACGAAAGCATTTTCTCTGTTCCATTATTTCTCGCATTTACTGACTGGCAATATTGAATATGTGTACAGGTATGTTTTAAACGATAATTGTCTTATTAAAAACGAGAATATTTGCATTGCTCAATGTTTAAAAAGCGTAACTTTATATACAAGTATATATTTTATATACTTTATTTTTTAAGACCATCTGTATTAGAAATCTTTGAGTAAAATTTAATAAAATTTCGAGAAATATCGTAATTTTTATATGCAGAAAAAAATGTTATATATTTCTATGTAAACAGCATTTAAAAAAATAATATCTCGAAATTTTAATTTTCACATTTAAAATATTTTTTTTTTTTTTTTTTTCCAAAACATTGATTTATTTCGATTGCAAACATAACACAATGTGAAACAGTGCGAGGTCGAGGAATTGTTTTAAGATATGTCGCTTCAAATATGTCGTTATTTAGTATATATATATCGCATTAGTCATGAAGCTACGTGATCTTAGTGTCTTGTTGCATTTAATTAATTAACCGGCACCGAACTTATTACAATTAGATTAAATCTGATTTTATATTCGAATTATGTATCAGTGTAACTTTTTTCTTCGCATTTTTATATGAGAAATATGTATACATATATATTGGATATATGTATTAGGTATATTTTTTCACTTTTTCTTAATCGAGATGAATGGATCGGCGTGCGTCCCTTGTTGCAATTATATCGAAAGAGGCACGAGAAGAAATGCAAACGTTTAACCCAGAAACGATAGTCGAAAAGAGAAGTAAAAAAGGCCGGATTGGCTAGAGAGAGAAAAAGATACTTTTTCAATAAGTGAGTCAAAAGTTACCAATTTCTACCTACGTTTAGAGAAGAAGTATGTTTTTATTATCTCGTTTATCTTCGATTATATTCCTTTTGTAATTGAGATTTCGGCATCATTGCGTGAATCGCCGTTTTGTCGGAAACCGAGTTTCGCCCTTTCGCGATGTCGCAAACATCTTGTCAATCACAACTTTGTTGTAAATTTTTTCGATATAGCGCGCAAATCTCGCTGTCGAGACATACATATATAATGTGCTTTTCGTCCTGAGCCCTTTTTCTATCGCGCAGCAAGGAGCACATTGATAAAAGTCAATTATGCTATTATGCATTATGTTTAACGATAAAAATTGTAATATAATGTTTTTTTCCCTTCTCCCTTTCTGCTTTCGATGAATTTTGTACAACTTTCTAGATCAAGTATTTTTCAAAATATTTTATATATATAGATTTAATAATAAATATACGCGGAATATATGCGTATAATCATAAGACTGATGAAGATCGTAGATTTCGATACGTTGATAAAATCATGTTATTTGATAGACTTAGAATTTTAATAAAATTCTACACAATTTCTTTTTAACAGATATTTTAATTATCAGTTTCCTCGATGTGTTAGAAAAAAAAACTTTGCGCGTACTAACAATAAAACTTACTCACTGCATTCTGTTGCCGCATTTGCTACTATTTAAATTGCTATAAAATTATTATAAAATTCTCTCGTATATATAAAATGAATTACATTAACATAAGCAGCAATCACTGGATCGATCAAAATTATTACGGATGAATAGAAGTGACGAAAAAAGTATAATTTTGCTAGAATGAACAATTATGTGACGTAATTTGATCAATATGATCAAGGGCTTTCGGTTTCAGACGAAACAAGTTTCACGCATGGCGCATGCGAACTCCCCTGTATTTTTATGAATAAATAAGATATTTAAAGAAGAAAAAAAGAGAGAAGTAAATCTGAAGTCTGTTTGGAGATGCCTTTCATAGGGATTATAAATGTAGATAATATATTATACATAATGAACATAAATACGCTATATTATTATATATATATATATATATATATATATATATATATATATATATATATATATATATATATATGATGAAAATAATATTATTACGAGTAAATATATATATATAAACTGATTAAAGATTAATAAAAAAAAAAAACTCGTCCGATGTTTAATCATGCATCTTATATCCACTTTCCTGCATGTTGCTCCTAATTTCATTTGTAATGATTTGTACTTTTTCTGTATTACAATCATTTATATAGACATATCAGGAATATTATTGACAATGCAGTCAAGTGCGATTTTTTACGCATTTTTATTACAGACGTTCTTCATTACATTAACATAACAAAGTCTATACTTTCAAGGTACATGATGATCGTTTTAAAATGATGTCTACCTGTGAGATCTTTAAGGATTATGCGCAGTGTTCAAGCTCCCGCACGGAGCACATTAAGCTAAATTAGTCTTCGTTATTTTATTTATCTTGCAAATTGTCTTTATTTGTTCTCTCTCGCGAGCTTGCCGATTATTAGTATCGAGTCGTCGCAAGTGCTTGGACACTTCGATAAGATTAAAGCGATCACAGACAGAGGCATTTCGGAAGAGGAAACGCCGCGAACACCCGATAATTGATACAGAGGCTAATACTTTTCAGAATTTTTATGATACCCGTATCGCACATAGGGCGTTCCCGTCGTTGCGACTCCATTTCACGGACTCGGAGGCTGCAAATGTAGCGAGTCGAGTTTGTAACGCAAGCTCCGTGTCTCCGTCCTCTCTCGTTTCGTTCTTTCGGGGGTACGCCTCTTATCTAATGTAATATATTATTCGTGTAAAAATATTGCGTAATCGTACGTTGCAATAAATGTAATAGATAGATAGATAATATTTCCGCGAGTGATATAAAATATAAAACATAAAAGGGAAGTAAAGGTATAGTAAAATTGTAAAACGTAAACATACCGTAGAAAAGTTTCACGAAAAAAGAAAACATTTTGTTCCAAATATAATAGCAAGAAGCTTGCGGGATAGAAAGTTAAAGAAAATGATAAAAAGAATTTTTTTCGTACGCG